>NC_090373.1:132299082-132614082 GCF_036365525.1 Heterodontus francisci
TGTGAACTCATGAAGCACATGGTTAAAGTGCCTCTGTTTGTGTCTCCACTGGAGGTGCCCACACTCAAATAGCAGAATACCGTGTGGCTCATGAATCCTCCTCTGGGGAGGAAGAAGAAGCCAATGTTCAGAGGCTGCACTGTCACCTGCCTCTTCTTCCACCTCCACCAGCACAGATACATCCACATGGTCTGCAGGGGGGGGGGGGGTTTAAGGATTAGAACCTGGGTCACAAACTGCTGTACACAACACAGACAAGTCCAAGCAACTGAGGGAGTATGTGCCAGCCGGGTCCCCTGACAATCGGAGGACTGCTGGGGAACAGGTCCCTGCTCAGCCCCACACTCATGATGATCCTCTGTTGGTTGCTATGACAAGTCTGCTGGATGTGCAGCAAAGCCATATGGAAAATATGCCGGAGGTCATGCATGGCTTTGCGTGTGCCATGGAGGAGTCCATGTAGGTCATGTGCCTGCCATATCGCAAGCATTTGAGCATATGGCTTCATCAGAATAGAGTCTGGTGAGCTCCGTGGTGAAAAACGAGCCACCTAGCCTAATCCCACTTTGCAGCATTTGGTCCATAGCCCAGCAGGTTACAGCACTTGAAGTGCATATCCAGACACCTTTTAAATGAGTTGAGGGTTTCTGCCTCTCCTACCCTTACCGGCAGTGAGTTCCAGACACCCATTACCCTCTGGGTGAACAAAACCTTTCCTCATCGCCCTTCTAATCTTTCTACCAATCACTTTAAATCTATGCCCCCTTGTCACTGATCTCTGTGCTAAGGTAAATAGGCCCTTCCTATCCACTCTATCCGGGCTCCTCACTATTCTGTACATCTCAATCAAATCTCTCCTCAGTCTCCTCTGTTCCAAGGAGAACAACTCCAGCCTATCCAATCTTTCCTCATAGCTGTATTTTTCCAGTCCTGGCAACATCCTCGTAAATCTCTTTTGTACGCTCTCCAGTGCAATTACATCCTTTCTGTAATCAGGTGACCAGACTGCACAGAGTACTCAAGTTGTGGCCTAACTAATGATTTATGCAGTTCCAGCCTAACCTCCCTGCTCTATTCAACATATATATCCTTTTAACATCCACCCTTTCTTGTCCCCTCAGGATCTTATATGTTTCAGATTTTACAGAGATGCCCACCATAATGAGCTAGTAGTAGTCGGAGAAGCACTCTAACAATGGGACTTTTAAGATCAAAGAAATTAGGTCACATCATTCTTTTGATTGCTCCTGTTGGAGCAAAGGGGCAACATTTTCTTTCCGGTAATGATGATCCAATATATGATCTGTACTTTCTCTCAGCAGTCTTATCAGGTGAAGTATTCCTGAGGTAATTTGAATATCCCCACCAATATGTTCCCAAAGCTAGCTGACTCCTCCCATTTTTTGATACATAGCAGACTAATGGGAAGAAACCTGGTAGATCTGGGTATTGCCCCAAATTTTTGGTGACCCATGGATGATCCACCCAAGTTGTACCTCGCTACACCAAGAATTTTGTCACTTTTGTACTTATCCCTCCATCTACAGTTGCCTTCTTTGTCCATTTTTTTGGTGTATCAGAGCCTTTGAGAGTTGCTTCAGCTATTCCTAATTTAATTGACAAACAGCTCATCTGTAATGAAGGTTTATGTTTTCTTTTCCTTTTGGGGATTTAATTCCTCAGGCTAACATTTCTGATGAGCTAAAAGTTAATTCTGTTGAGTTCACTTAGAGGTTCTGCTGATCAAGTGGAATGAGAGATAGGAGGATTCTCATCGGCAGATCCAATACTGATGCTTACTGTGCCAATGGTGCCATTGTGAAAAATTATAGTTTACATTGATTTACAAAAAGACTGGCGAATCTAAATGCCAAGAGGAGAAAAATTGTAGAAAAAGGTAAGAAACACAGGTTAAGAAATGTCAAAAGTACACTTAAATTTATATTTCTGTGCCCTTTCCAATGAGCTCCTGATTGTTTATAGCTGCCAATAAAACCCTGGTCCCCATTTAAAACTGATATCCTTAACATCACCCATCCTGCACAACAGAACTATGAAAACTGTTAACTCTGCCTCTCTCTCCACAGCTACTGCCAGACCTGCTAAGTATTTCCAGCATTTTCTGCTTTTATTTCAGATTTCCAGCATCAAACTGGTGTACAGGTTTGACATTAAAATGAAGCACTTGCCCATATGAGATAGACATTTCCAACACTGCTGGTGCCACACAGTGAACAATGCATCGCCACATAAATCTGGCACATTTCTGGCAGAGCGGAACTTTGATTTCTTACATCCAGTTAATTTGGAAATGAGAGGAAAATCCTGCCAATTAAACTTAGTGCACCTACTTTATGGTGGTGAACTTGCGATCTCCTAATGTGTAGTGATGCTCACAGAAATCATGGGCACAATGGATGGAAAATCACTGGCTGCACTCCTTCAGGTATAACTCCCTACTGGGAAGGCCAGATTGCAGAAGCATCCCTTACATCATAGAAAATATCCTCAAATGGAACAGAAAAGCTTCCCATTGTTATCTCTAACATATTAAAAGTCTTGCACGAAGCCTGCATTTCCCTTAAGCGGAACTAATGGCTCCTGTCAGACCTTGCAGGCACACCTTCAGTCAACTTCTGTTATTTGCAGTCAAATTTATATAATCAGCACAAGTATATTCTACATAGGCAAAATTCATTCAATTACACCTGATTGGGTCATTCTTTTCACATGATCGATTCTCAGCCTTGATTTCCATTTTCTCAAGAACTGCAACACACCATCGACAAAAGTTAAAACTCACCGAAAACAATCGAATAGCTTCAGGTTAGGTATAAGTGTAGGAAAATTAAACTTTAAAAAAAAAAATGCTTACAATGAGAATAATCCCCTGCATTGCACTCTTCTTCTAGATGTAAAGTAATCCTAAAATGCTGTCTATTTTAACTGCCTCTGTCCACCTTGTTAACTGATCTGTCAGTCAATCAAGTCCTGTGTTTTAGTCTGCAACCTGGCCCTGGACATGAACCCTCCAATCACTTTAAAAATACAGAGTAATTGCATCTTATACTTTTAAAGGGACAGATATCTGGGGCTGGATTTTCAATCTGGGGTCAGATCCCCGATGCCCAGATAATTTCCGGGTCCTGACACCACCTGATTCGATGCCACATTCAAATGCAAATGATCTAATTGGGCCAGGGGTGAGCATGCTGCACAAACAGCAGGGCCAGGACTGGCATGGAGGTGGGAAGCAGCTCTACACTGCAATGTTGAAAGATAAATGGCAGCCATGACAGTGCTTGCCATTGCCTTGCAGAATGCAGCAGGCAGATCAGAGGGCCAGCAGCATTACAGTGCAAACAAGCGGACAAACGGTCAACAGGAAGGCGGATGAAATTACATGCTTCAATCACACTTTTTGTCCATTTCATTGAATAATTATCAACATCAATCAATGTCCAATTACATTGCTCATAAGATTGGGAGGAGGCAGTGGCGTAGTGGTAATGTCACTGGACTAGTAATCCAGAGCCTAGGCTATTGCTCTGGGGATGTGGGTTCAAATCCCACCACAGTAGATGGGGAAATTTGAGTTCAACTAATAAATCTGGAATTAAAAACCTATTCTGATGGCAACCATTGTCAGTTGTTGTAAAAACCCATCTGGTTCACTAATGTCCTTTAGGGAAGGAAATCTGCTGTCCTAACCTGGTCTGGCCTACATGTGATTCCAGATTCACAATCATTTGGTTGACTCTTAAAATGCTCTCTGAAATGGCCTAGCAGGCTATTCAGTTGGCAAGGGCAATTAGGAATGGGCAATAAATGCTGGCCTAGCCAGAGATGCCCACATTGCACAAATGAATTTTAAAAAAGCTAATCAGTTATGTGCACTGGACCATTTGCTCCTCCCTTCTGGCCCTCCCGAGGCCATTAATTGGAGGTGAGCAGGTTCCCGTCTCCCTACCTCCTCCCCTCTCGTTAAAAATTGTAGTGTGTTCCGGAGGCGTCAGGATCCAGAGACACCTTCCAGGATTGCATTCATCAATTCACGCCCGCATCCGCGCTCACCCCCAAAGCACTTTGAAAATCCAGTCCCTTCAATCTATTTCCTCACTTACCCCCTGCACTGATCATCCCTCAATCTTGGTAATTTCAAATTCCATCTCAGCCCTCCCTGAAATCACTGTCCTTCTATCCTCAATAAATCCCTTTTCCACAAAATAAATTCTCCTACCCATATTTACAGCCAACCCCTCCCACTCTATTCCCTGGTCCTGACCACTTGCAAGGCCACCTCTGACTACTTCCTTCATCTTACCAGCCATATCCCCCACCGCTTCCAATCATTTGCTTTTTTGTCGACCCCTGGAAATATCTCTCCTCCAAGTCACTTACAACTGCATTTTCAAACGCCTAATTGGCATTTGGCACCACCCCACCCCCAACTTTAAAACTGGACTTGATGAAATATGGGGGGAAATACAACCCCCGCGGACACTAGTACTGTGAATAAAAGCCAAACCTCAATACAAAACACAGAGGCAGGCTGCATTCCAAGGCATCAATTTCAAACATTCCAACATCACAACAGAACTGATACTGTTAAAGAACGGGAATTTGGGACACTATCGTAACACTGACACAGCATAACTGCCATCATGTAACCCAATTAAGTAACTGGGGAGGCCATTGTTACAACTAACCGGCCCTAGACCACAGCATTCACTCCTGCCAAGACAGGAGAGAAACCTTTTCATGTATATCAGCTCTGGAGCCTGGAATACCTCACCTTGGTGGAGTTCATTGTTCTCAGTCATGGAAATAACATCAGCACTGAGTGGATGTGTCTGGACCCGGCAGGTAACAGACAAAAGAGATTAAAAGGTGCTAAGCGCTGACCATCCAGCAGGATGGCTTCAGGAAATGTGTTTATGATATTTTGATAAAGATATCATAAAAAGGACAAGATCGAAGGGTTTGCCAATGCAGTCAAGAAGGGTCAGGAACGGTCAGCCTGGCTCATGGGCCTACAAATTCTCACCGCAAGGACCAACTGCATGGAGGATTGTAAGTTTTCAGCCAAATCCCAGGAGTATACGGGCTGAGAGTTTAAAACAATTTTAAGCGTAACAACCAAATCCTGGGAGGGTTTATGTTTTGGATTGAGTGAGTTTGGGGCAGAAACGTGGGGTTTTGCCTGTGGTTTTTCGTAAAAGATTTATCTTATAAGTCATGGTGACTTGTATGTTTGGGTGGGAGCAGAGGTTAAATCGTGGAGGGATTTTAATCGGACCACCCAATCAAGGTGTCGTGTGGTGTCCTTTAAAGTAGTTTAGAGGTCTTTGTATCAGGATGTTAGGAGGGTTTTAATAATCAAGTTTGTGGTTCAGCCCAACCCTGTGTCTGTGCCATTTGTCCTTTATAAAAATCCTAAAGTCAGTAAAGGGGGTTAACAGGACCGGGAACCTCTTACACTCATTTGCCATGATAACGCTGCAGTAGTCGATTTCCTCAACTATCCCCCCCACTTCCACATTTTTTTATCCTTGTCCTCAGTCAAGTCTTTATTCCTTCTCATCTCTGGCGCAGACATTGGGCTGGATATTTCAGCTTCAAAAGCGGCGAGGCGCGCGCGTGGAATTTGCCTCGCGGAGCCGCTGCGGTATTTAGCACAGCAGCTCATTTACATGGAGGGGGTGGAACGCCCGCCCCCAAAGACGCAGAGGGGGCAGGCATTCCATCCCCGGCAGTGGTGCCCAGCACCACCGCGCAATGGCCATTTTTAAAGGGCTTCAAGCCCTTCAGGTCCATTTTTTAAAGTTACAGGTCAGTAAAAAAATGTAAAACCTTAGTAGCATTTTCAATCCCCTCTCCCACCTCTCAATGACTAATCAATAAATTTCCCTCACCACCACCCCCCACCTCAAAAAAAGTAAAATCCCAGTCCCGACATTTCCCCCCAAACTTTCTTCACTTTAACCCCTTCCCACCATCCCCTCCACCAATCACGTTAGTTTTTACTGCTCACCCCCCCCCCTCCCCGCCTTTGAAAACTTCACTCCTCCCCCCTCGCCGCCAGTATTCCGTCTCGGATCTGCGAACAGAGATCCGAAAGTGCGAGAGTACTGGCTACTGGCCGGAATATCGGAGTGGGATGGCTGTTGTGATGAGGTAAGTATTAATTCCTTTATTAACACAAATTTAAATATTTTAATTAGGTCCCCGTCGCTTGGCGATGGGGTGGCCAGCCCGAGGCCTCACCGCTGCCAGTAATATGGGCGGGGGCTTCCCAGCATCGAGGCCCGTGGTGACCTCTCCCAGAGGTATTTTCCAGGTCCCCCTGCCACGACCCCCGATGTTGGGAGGGCTGGTAAAATCCAGCCCACTATCTTCACTCCCTCAATTCCAAGAGGTATAGATTTGAGTGTATCTGGAAATTATCTGGTGTGTCTGGTTTAGAAATCCATCAACAGATCTGGCCTGGCCATATGAAGTACCATTAAGCCTCACATTTCTCTGCCAAAACCACCCAGTATTACAAGATCACCCAGGAAAGCAACGATAAACCAATCCCTCTCCCCTGCCCCCTCCACCTCCTCGAATATATGCAAGTAACTCATGGATTTCTTTGTCACTAAGATTGAGACCATCCATTGAGCTGCCTCTGTTGCTCACTCGCATTCCCCTTGCCCACCAGGCTAAACCTTCCTCCAGGGTCATGCCCCCACCTTTGGACCTAGCCCAAGCCTGTATATTTTTCTATTTTCTCCCCCATCTCCCCTCATGTTCTCTTCAAGCACACATTGTCTTGCAACTCACCTCTTACTTCTTTGACCGCATTCTCAGTAAGTCACTGACCACCATCTTCCCTTCCTGCCTCCTATGCTAGCTGGCATTGTAGATGGTTCCATCTTCTCGTTACTGTCACTCTCTGTTTCAGAATTGTTGTCATTAGAACTATCCAAACACCATACTCTCAATTCCCCCTGTTTTTGTGAACTACCTAACCAATTTCCATTCTCCGTTTCCTCTCCAGATCCTTGAACATGCTTTCACCTCCCAAATCTATGCCAATATTTCTCATAACTCCCTGTTTGCATCCCTCAGATCAGGTTTGTGTGCATTCCACAACACAAAAACTACCCTAACAAAGTTTACAAATGGCATCCTCTGTGAATGAGGCCATGGTGCATTGCCCTCTTCATCCTCTTGCTTTGCCTGAGAATGTGGAGGAAGCACAGTCAATAATAACTTTCAAAAAGAAATTGGATAAATACTTGAAAGAAAAGAAAAATTGTTGGGCTAGGGGGAATGAGCAGGGGCGTGGGATCAATTGAATAGCTCTTTCAAGACATGATGGGCTGAATGGCCTCCTTATAGGAACAAAGGAATATAGGAAAAGGGGTCGGCACTTACCCGCTTGAACCTGTTCCATCATAAAGTGAGATCATGGCTGATCTGTGACCTAGCTCCATATGTCCACCTTTTCCCCTTCTTGCTTGATATTTTTGGTTAGCAGAAATCGATCAGTCTTGGAGTTAAAATTAACAATTGACCCAGCATCAATTGCCATTTGCAGAAGAGAGTTCCAAATTTCTACCACCCCTTACATGCAGAAGTGTTTCCTAATTTCAGTCCTGAAAGGCTTGTCTCTATTTTTTAGGCTATGTCCCTTAATCCTAGATTCCCCAACCAGCAGAAATAGTTTCTCACTATCTACATCATCAATTCCCCTTAATATCTTGAAAACTTCAATCAAATTATTCCCTTAGCCTTCGAAATTCCAGGGAATATGACTTGAGTATGTGTAAACTCTCCTCATAATTTTATTTTTATTTTTAGCTATTTTTTCTTTTTTCTTTTTATATTTTTTTGTGCTTATTTTATTTTATTTCATCTTAGTTTGTTCAGTTTGCTTACCCACTGGTTTTTTCATGTTTGTACTTGCGGCTGTTCAATTTTCAGTCCGTTAACACCCTATCTGTACTAATGCTTTGTCTTTCAACACACCATTAACATATTGTTTGCCTTTGCTCCACGACCTTCTGGTCTGCTATTCTGTGACCTTGTCCTATCTACACCTTCTCCTTTGTTATCTATTGCCTCACCCCTGCTTTACTTGCTTATAACCTTTCACATTTCTAATATTTGCCAGTTCTGAAGAAGGGTCACTGACCTGAAACGTTAACTCTGCTTCTTGCTCCACAGATGCTGCCAAACCTGCTGAGTATTTCCAGCATTTCTTGCTTTTATCGCATAATTTAACCATTTGTTATGATCAGAGGAGAAGGGATCGAAAGACTGCCCTCTTGTCCCTCTTCTTGTTTGATCGCAACAGGGTTTATTTCTTTTTAACAGTGAATGTGCTTACCAATTCAGTGAGTGTTTAACCCTTCATGTGCTATGATCATAAAAGGATTTTCTTGGGTTTAAACAAGAAGGGGGTTAGTTTATTGTACTTAAAAATCAAAACCCAATCTAAGTAAAGATAATAAACTATGCTCCAACTTTCACACACAATACTTTCACACGCACAAATAGGTTACAGAGTGAAGGATAGATTAGTTGGATTAGAGTTTTAAAAAATACACAGTCTGTGGAGTTTGGTAATTCAGTTGTCTTCTGGCTGAATTCATGATCTTGAAGTTTCTGCTGGTAAAGGGGGACACCTGGTTCAGGTTTTCTTGGAGACAGTGATGTGGATGGCTTTCTCCATAGAGTGTCTGACTGCAGCAATGATAAGCTTGGATGTTTTGCATCCCACAAACTGCGTTTGAACTTGCAGTGTTGCCTAGAGAGAGCGAGAGAGATACAGACCACTTGGGTCTGAAGTGAATTATGACTTTAACCCCTTATAGGGAGTAATCCAAATCAGGCATACATCCCTATGAGTCTCCTGTAATTAAGTTCAGACTAGACAGATTCCTACAGACACTTGTTTGGGTCTGTAGAACTGAACTAGTCTTCCCTCAAAGAAAGAAAACCAGAGAACATTACTATCTTTTAATAATTATAGCTAAGTCATAAATATCCCAGATATTATAATGGTCTGGGAAACTCAATAAGTATCTCCCCACTTAAGGAAACACAGAGTGGGGGTTCTTGTAGTTGTATACAGAATATTACATGAGATGATTTATTAACTTTTATATATTTATTAAAGAATTGAACATGCAATACAATTTAAGTGGCTAAGTATATTACAATATAAAGATTACTAAGAGATGTAAAACATAATCTTATTTCTAAAATAGAATCCAAAAGTGCAACCTTGACAATGTTACAGCAAAATATCTTAGAATATCCATCAAAATTCAAAGTAAACTGTTACCTTAAATTCCCCGAGTAAGCCTCCTGCTTAACAAGACAAAACATTCTCGGTTAAGCGCAGAATTCACTTGTAATGCAATCAGCCATTCTTACCAGAGGTTGAGAAGCATTGATGAGGAATTCAATACTTCTGTTTTTTTTAATTC
The DNA here is from genome assembly GCF_036365525.1 of Heterodontus francisci. NCBI lineage: Eukaryota > Metazoa > Chordata > Chondrichthyes > Heterodontiformes > Heterodontidae > Heterodontus > Heterodontus francisci. Next base: position 132,308,565 of record NC_090373.1, read on the forward strand.
AAAACCTTCATGTTTATACTGTTTCTAATCTATCATCTCATCTTTTAAATGTGGGTTTTACCTTTCTGTGTGTGTTTTTCCTGCTTTTGTTATGGTACTTCCATTGTCACTTAATTTATTTGCCGAGAATTCCCTTCCCTTGAAGCTGAGAGATTTTATCTGGTCAAAATGTTTGTAATTGGGTTTACTTGGCGTCTGTTTTTGTAAGTGCCATTCCATTTTGTGATTTATCATCTGTAATTGTCCTTTTATGGTACCTTGTACCATCCTGTTAAGTCAGTCTGTCTATAATCATTAACGCTATCAACTAATTAAATTTATAGTTATCAGTACAGACCTCATATAGCATGTCTTGATGTGTTTCATCTTCTAATTCCATTGTAACAGAGACCTTGAAATGGAATTTTTAAACTTAAAAGGTGTTTCTGGTTCACGTTCTATTGTAACAGGGATGTTTATGGTTTTTTAATTCTGCCCTTAAAAGGGGATTTCAGTGAGTCTTGAAAACTGACCATTTATTCAATCTTTAATTCTAAAAGGTATAATGTATTAATTATATCTAAATTCTATCGAATTAAGCCTATTATACCTATGTTTCATCACAGGTCCTGCACTGGTTAAAACTCAGAAACCTGTCTGAACTAGTCCAAAAGAAACTCCAAGTTTTCACACAGATGGATAGACGGTCACGTGATTGTCCCAGTTTATTCTCTTTTACACTTTAATGAGATTCAAGTCTAAGAATTCCAATCTCTCTCGGGTCTCATTGTGTCAATGTTTACTCTCGGAGGTTCGTCTGCACTAGAGTTAGTGTTCCAAGATGGCTTTGAATGTCTTGCTAATGAAGGAAATACCAGGTAGCTCATTCAAAGAGCTCAAGCCATTGTTCTGGATGAGGGCTATTCAGACATGCATCTCTACCTCAATATCTTGGAATGTGAGGTATTTCAATGCAAATTGCGATGGCCATCTTAGATGCTTTCATTTTAAAAGTCGAATTTTTGTTTCCAACCGATGAATTAAAAATTGTCATTCAGCAGAACACATTCATGACTCCTCCACATCACTCGGAATGAAATGTGACGACAGGAGCATTTCAATATAAAGGTCAGAGGTAAAAAAGAAACTATACACACACATTTATTCTCAAACTCACACTGCCATAGCTATGCTCTGGTTTAATTTACATTTGGGATGATTCTGCGTCGAGGTAGACTCTGGACAATGCATCTGCTATCACGTTGTTTTTCCCTGCAATGTGGGTAATTTTTTAAGCGGTAGGGTTGCAAAAGAAGGCTCCATTGAAAAAGCATTGCATTTTGATTTTTGAATTTCTCCACAAGAGTTGAAGGATTATGGTCAGTATGGATGATAGTCTTCCTTTATCCATTTTGGACATAGACCTCAAAAGTGTTGGAGAGCTAGCAGCAAGTGCTTCCTTTTCCACAGTGGAATACCTCTTCTGATGTTTGTTTAATTTTTTGGGGAAGTACCCAAGTGGTCTCTCAATGCCTGACTCATCATCTTGGAGCAGAATAACACCTACCCCTAGGTCACTAGCATCAACTGCCACTTTAAATGGTTTATTAAAATTCAGAGCTGCAAGCACCAGTTCATTGGTTAAAATGGCTTTTAGCTTCTCGGAAGCTGTTTGGCACCTCCCTGACCACACTACCTTTGCTCTTTCTGCAGTAAGTTGGTCAGTGGGGCAGCTGTAGTGCTGAAGTTTGGGACAAACTTGCAGTAAAACCCATACATCCCCAAAAATCGCATTGTTTCCTGTTTGGTCGTGGAGATGGGAAAATCCATCAGCGTCTGTACTTTTATTGCTCTGGGCAGCACTCACCCCTAACCTACAACTTGGCTTAGGTAGGTTACTTGAGCTTTAGCCAGTTCACTTTTTGTAAGGTTTACCACTAGGTCAACTGACTGTAACCTTTGGAAAAGTGCTTCTAATTGGTCTAGGTGGTCTCTCCAGATCTCACTGTACACTAACAAATCATCCAGGTGCACTACACAGTTGGGCAAGCTGGCTACTACCAGGTTCATTAGCATTTGGAAGGTGGCTGGGGCATTCCTTAATCCAAAGGGCATCACTTGGCATTGGAATAGGCTGTCTGGCGTGACAAAAGCGGAGATCTCTTTGGCTCGGGGTATTAAGGCAACCTGCCAGTATCCTTTCTCAAGTCTGTCTTGGTTATGTCTGTGGCATTTCCTACTCTATCAATACAGTCTTCCAGGCAAGGAATTGGTTAGGAGTCAGCTCTGGTCACTGTAATCAATGCAGAGCCTTGTTCTGCTATCAGGCTAGGGCGGCACAGTGGCGCAGTGGTTAGCACCGCAGCCTCACAGCTCCAGGGACCCGGGTTCAATTCTGGGTACTGCCTGTGCGGAGTTTGCAAGTTCTCCCTGTGACCGCGTGGGTTTTCGACGGGTGCTCCGGTTTCCTCCCACCGCCAAAGACTGGTGAATAGGTAAATTGGCCATTGTAAATTGCCCCTAGTGTAGGTAGGTGGTAGGGAATATGGGATTACTGTAGGGTTAGTATAAATGGGTGGTTCTTGGTTGGCACAGACTCGGTGGGCCGAAGGGCCTGTTTCAGTGCTGTATCTCTAAATAAGTAAAATAAATAATAAATGCAACTGGTGAACTCTGGCTGGGCTCAATCAGCTTGTTTTCCAGCATATACCGAATTTCCTCCAGAATCTGGGTCAGTTTCTGGGGACATAGGCGATAGGTGTTCTGTTTTATGGAAAGGGTCTCTCCTACATCTACATGTGTAGGGTTATGGTTGTGCACCCTGGTGTGTCCCTGCAGATTCCTTTAAATGCTGTGAGCAGACTTGTTAGGGCTCCTCTTTCTTCTGCATTTAAATAGGAGAGTACAGTGTCTAGTTTTCCTAATATTTCAGTTTTGGCTAATTGGACAGCATGGGGGTTCAGTTTGGGAACTCTCCAGGCCCTCCTCGAACTCATCCTCACTGTCCTCTTTGTTCTTCTCTTTCCTGACTGCCTGAAAGACCTGGGTTTGTTTGTCTGCTTCCCAGCTGTGATACTGCTTTAGCATATTAATGTGGTTGTTTTTTCCTATGTTCTGGGGTGTCAATTAAATAGTGCACCCTGCCAATTCTCCTTTCTACTGTATAGGGGGCACTGAACCGGGCTTTCTTGGGTTCACCCTAGATAGGGAATAGGACTAATACATGGTCTCTGGGCCAAAATGTTCTAGCCTTGGCATGTTTATCTGCCAGCCTTTTCATAGCTGTCTGGAAGGTTTTTTTTAGGTGCTCCTGAGCCACTGCATAGACCCGCCTGAGCCAGTCCCGGAACATGATGTAGTCTAACATGGAAGGCTCATCCTTCTGTCCCAAAAACCTCTCCTTGATTAGTTTAAGAGGACCTCTCACCTCATGTCCATAAACTAATTCAAAGGGACTAAAGCCAGTGGACTCATTGGGTGGGTCCCTGGTGGCAAACAGGAGAATTCCCAGCTGTTTATCCCAGTCATTGGGGTACTCATAGCAGTATGCCCTGATCATTGTCTTTAGGGTCTGGTGGTACCGTTCCAAAGCCCTTTGTGATTCTGGGTGGTAGGCTGAGGACTTTAGCTGGGTTATGCCCAGATTATCCATGACTTATTGAAAGATACCAGAACTGAAACTCATGCCCTAATTCAACTGGATCTCAGCAGGCAGCCCATATCAGATAAAGAATTGGGTTAGCCCCTCCACAACTACCTTGGCAGAGATATTGTTAGGAGAATGGCCTCTGGGAATCAGGTAGCCAAATCCATAGTGGTGAGACGATACTGGTAACCCCCTTTTGTTTTCGGCAGGGGCCCCACACAATCCACCAGCACTCTGCTGAAGGGTTCCCCAAAAGCTGGTATGGAAATTAGCAGTGCAGGTTTTATTGCAAGTTGAGGCTTCCCTACAACCTGGCACGTGTGCCAAGTTTTACAGAACTCCATCACATCCTTGTGGAGTTTTGGCCAGTCAAAATGTGGGGTTGGGTCCTTCATATACCAACATGTCCGGTCATTGCATGCTCGTATTCTTAGCATTTCCTTACAGTACCATGGCTGCACCACTATCTGATGAACCACTGTCTACTCTTCGCCTACGGGTCTGTGAGGAGGTCTCCACTTGCTCATCCGCATCTCATTCTTTAAATAGTAGCACTCTGGGACTGCTTCAGCTTCAGTTTGGGCAGTCTGTGCTAACTTTTTTAATACTGGGTCAGCTTGCGGAGCCTCCATCTAACTTCCCAAAAATTGTTTCAGAGATAACCAGATAGTAGGGTCATCTGTCTGCAGTACCAGTTCAGCCTCCTCTGACAGAGCTTGTTTAGCTATGGACCGAGTCACCACACAGTCAAGGAAAATGCCAGGGACCTTCTCCTCCAACTGCTCTGTCTCCCTGACCTCTTTCGGTCTCTCTAAAACCACTGGGGAACCTACCACCTTCGCCCCCACCAAAATCATTACCCAGGTAAACCCCATCTACAGGTAAACTAGGGATAATCCGCACAGTTAGCGCTCCTAAAACAATGTTGCACTCCAGGTGCACCCAATATAAGGATATGGGCATATACCTTCCTCCAATACCATTTAGTAGCACTCTAGCATTCAATGTACTCTCTGGGGGAAATGTTGTGCCTTTTCCCAGCAGAAGGGATTGTGTGGCTCCTATATCCCCAAGTATGACTATGGGCTTACTTGCCTCACTCGAGGGGTATGGGGTCACCTTTCCTCGGGGCACAAAATCTCAGATTTTTTTTAAAGTTTTCCCGGACTCACGTTTACTGGGTCTTACTGCCGCAGTTAAAGCCACAGCCTGGTCTGCTGTGCTTTCGTCAGGGCCCCGTTTCCTGCATTGGTCTATTTTTTCCTGATTAATCCTATTGGCTTTCCTCATAACTTCCAGCAGTCAGCTCGAAGGTGACCTGCCTTGTTACAATGGAAACACACAGGCTTTCAGGCATGACTCCTGCTCTCAGCACCATCCTTTCTGACCTGAGGAGGGCCATCTGTGTGTCCAACTTTCCCTTCTTGCTCATGGCTATTCAGGCTCCTATCACCCTCCCACCTTTTTTGCTTTTTTTTTGGTGGTGACTAGGGAAGGGTTTTCCTCGGGGCAAGGGCTTGTGGACAAGCGTATAATCATCAGCAAGGTTTGTAGCCTGCCTGGCTCTTGGAACCTTTTGTTATATAAACATTGATTTAAAACTGTTGCTGGAGTGAAGAAAGGACTTGTTAAAAAAAGTCACCAGACACTTGGCTAGACAAACATTTGCATACTAACAGGCAGTGCTTGGACAGACAGAAAACTATTCCTTGGTCCACTTAACCCAAAATAGGCTGTGATCACTAGACATTGAAGGTGAGGATGCTCACATTGCAGGATGACTGCTAAGATGGCAGAATCCACAAACAAAGGTGGTCAAACCAGCTAGTCACATGACTAAGCTGCTGGGAAACCTGGTGTTGTTTGAATTGTTCCACAGAGAAAGAGGCAGAAGGCTGTTTGAACTGGAACAAGGAAGCCTCTCTCTCTCGCTTTCTTCCAAGCCACTGGACCCATGAAAGACTCGTAAACCTCAAGAGAGAAAAGACTCCGACCTCGAAATAAGTTGAGGCATGCACTGGGCCCCAACGAATTGCAAGTCTGACCGGCAACCAAAGACTTCACAGCAAACTCAAAAGGACAGTAAAATAGAAACACATCTATTGCCTCAAACTTTTCCCCTTTATTCTACTTTTCTGTCTCCATCTGCGTGCGTGTTTATCGTGTATGCATGCTAGCATGGTCGCGTCACATATTCGTAGTCGGTAACCGGATTAGTATTTAAGATTAATAAACTTCTACCTTTCTTGTTTAAAATCCAAGAAAACCTGTCTGAATTGATTTCTTTACCTAACAATTGGAAAGCGGTGAACAAGGATTCACTAAGGGGGAGCTAAAACACGGTGTTCTTTAAAAATTAAACCCCGTTATGGTTAAACCGGGTAAAGGCTGAGAGGGAACCCTTCTCACCTGGTCATAACAATATGAAGACCAGCATTCCATTAGCCTTTTTGATTATTTTTTGTACTTGTCCATGGCAATTTTAGCGATCTATGTGCATGGGCCCCTAAGTCTGTTTGGGCCTCCCCAACTTCTAGCTTTTCAACATTTAGAAAATGATCTGATCTATCCTTTTTAGATCCATAGTTGTTGACCTCACAATTGCCTATGTCAAAATCCATTTGCAATAGTTTTAGCCATTCACTTGATCTGTTAATATCTCTTTGTAATTTTATTCTTCCATTTACACTGCTTACAATACTGCCTATCGTTGAGTCAGCGGCAAACTTGGATATGTGGCTTTCTATCCCATCATCTGCACTTCATGATTCAATGGCCTCTCTACAGCCTTTGACATAGTCAATTACATTGTATTCCTCCAATGCCTTTCCTCTATTGTCTAGCTTTAGGGACTCCCCTGACCTTTTCCATTCTTAGCTACATGACCAGAACCAGAATATCTCCAACAATGGCTTATTTTCCCTCCCTACATTACTACATCCAGAGTCTACCTAGGATCTGATCCCCTCATCTCCTTCAGCTACATGTTATCCCTAGGCAACATTATCCACAGATATGGGGTTAGCATCCACATGTACATTAATGACACCAACTGACACTTTTATCTTTGGCCCCCACCCCAGCCAACATCTCAGGTTCAAAGAGAATATTCACAACCTTTGACCCTAAGCTAAGCTTCCAACCTCATTTCTTCCATCACGAAGTCCTCCTGCTTCCACTTCCTTATCATCGTACATTCCAATAATAAATCAGCCCATCTTCTGCTGAGACCCTCATCCGTGTCTTTGCCACCTCCAGATTCGACTATTCCAATCTTCTCTTAGCTGGCATTCCATTCTTGTGTTTAAATTCCTTAATGGTCTTATCTTTCCCTATCTCTTGAAACTCTTCCAGCCCTACAACCCAGCAAACTCTCCATTGAGTTCCGAAGAAGGGTCACTGACCCGAAACGTTAACTCTGCTTCTCTTTCCACAGATGCTGCCAGACCTGCTGAGTGAATCCAGCATTTCTTGTTTTTGTCTCCATTCCTTTAACTCTGGCCTATTGTGCATTTCCTCCCTTGCTTCACTTCACTATTGATGGCTATGCCTTCAGCTGCCTACACCCCAGGTTTGGGAATTCAATCCCTAAAGCCTCTCCACCTCCCTCTTCTACTTTAAGGCCCACCTGAAAACCTACCTCTTTGACCGAGATTTTAATCACCTGTCCTAATATCTCTTTCCTTTGCTTCCATTTTCTTGGATATGCCTCCGTAAAGTACATTGGGGCATTTTTGCAGATGACATTTAGAGCAGCACAGCCTCTTGTTCAGTGTAACAGTGATGTTAGTTATATGCAGGTCTTGCTTGGCATTACTCATGATGAGTAGGAGGATGATTTAAAGGGAAGTGAGTGCGAGGGGTGGGAGTGAAGGACGTGTGGATACACATCTTTTCAAATCCTCTCACTTGAGATATTTGTCAGAGTTCCACCCAAAAACAGTTCCATGAAAAAAAAAGGCTTTTCTTAGTTGCTATCATTAGGTAATTAAATATATAGGTTTACACCCACTTTTATTTGCCCTTCCTACGAAGAAATGGTTGGAATCATAGAATGGTTACAGCACAGAAGGCAGCCATTCGGTCTGATGTGTCTGTGCAAGCTTCCTGCAAGAGCAACTCAGCTGGTCCCACCCCTCTGCCTTTTTCCTGTAGCCCTGTAATTTTTCTTTCTTCAGGTGCTTATCCAATTACCTTTTGAAAACCACGATTGAATCTGCCTCCACCACACTCTCAGGCAGCGCATTCTAGATCCTAAGCACTCGCTGCGTAAAAAGGTTTTCCTCATGTCACCATTGTTTCTTTTGCCTTTCCCCTTAAATCAGTGTCCTCTGGTTCTTGACCCTTCCACAAATGGGAACAGTTTCTTCCTACTTCCTCTGTCTAGCACCGCATGAATTTGAATAGCTTTATCAAATCCCCTCTCAACCTTCTTGAAGGAGAACAACCCCAGCTTCTCTAATCTATCCACATAACTGAAGTCCCTCATCCCTGAATCTTTTCTGTGCCTCTCTAAAGCTTTCACAAGCTTCCTGAAGAGTGTGCCCATAATTGCATGCAATACTTCAGTTGAAGATGAACCAGTGTTTTATAAAAGCTCATTATAACTTCTTTGCTTTTGTACTCTATACATAAAGCCCAGGATCCCATATGTCTTTTAAACCACTTTCTCAACCTGCCCTGCCAAATGGAAGTAACTCTCAAAATAATGGGTTTTGGCTGGATAAACAAAACTGGCTCCACTGTACTGAGTCCTTAGCCTCTCTCCCAACAACCTTGCTGAGTTTGGCAGCACCCTTTCTGAGAAATGCAACATATAAATTTAGATACACATATCCATGGCAAAGGGCATTGGTAACATTATAGTAAACAATAGCTGTCATTTTCATTGTTTCATGTAATACTAATGGATTTCCTATGATCGAGCTGATGGGTAGGCTAGGATCTGGAGCATTGTTGTGATGTTTCGCTGCTAAAACTAAGCTGTGTTTAATCTTGCTTGCTCCTATAATGCCAATGCTCATATGAAGTAGTGTAGGTAGGCACATCCTGAGGACAATTAGAAAGTAATTAGTAATTGGCAGCTGCTTGTAGTTCTCTGGCTACTGCCTATGGTGGGGGTGGGGGGGGGGGGGGCGGGTGGGGTGGGGGGTGGTAAGGGGTTGCAGGACATCGAAGTTGGAAAATTCAACAGGAAATGGCCAGCTTTTTTTCCCTTTCTTTAATAGTTTTGGAGTGTGACAGACATGAGATTGATAAGTAGTTTTATGGGCAGTACTCCCTTTTCTTACCAAGATCATGAACTTGCCATGCAGGAAATTCCTAAGTAAAATCCTATTTCTTCCCACTCCTTGGGACAGCACTATGACATTACCTTGCCCTCTATACACTTCATTCTTTATCAATACAACAGGATTTTAAAAAATCGTTATCTAATAGACAGCTTTCTCAATGTTGGTTGATAATGTCAGGTGCAGTTAACAAGAGTTATTTTAAAATATCTTTTTTTAAAGTCTAGTGGCTCATATTCCTGTTCACTTTCTTATGATGGGATAGTCAGGTCTTTTCAATCATTAAAATATCACCAATTGGCTGTGTTCAGCCTCTCAGAATGGATAATCACAATTTTACAGTGCTACCTGTATCACACAGAGCATAGGAACATAAGGAGGCCATTCAGCCCTGCTCTGCCATTCAATTAGATCATTGTTGACCTGTATCTGCACTCTATTTACCTGCATTAATTCCATATCCCATACAGATGGCACAGCTCATTTACTCCACACTCTGCTACATCAAACACGACTGAAAACAACACACAAAACCGAGTGAACAGAGTAATTATGGAGAATGAAGACTAAATTTAAAAAGGAACAGAGGATGTAATTGGGAATTATCCAATTTTCCTGTGTGGGATACAGTTCACCCAGTATTTTTTTTTATTGGTTCATAGGATGTGGGCGTCGCTGGCTAGGCCAGGATTTATTGTCCATCTCTAATTGCTCTTGAGAAGGTGGTGGTGAGCTGCCTTCTTGAACCGCTGCAGTCCATGTGGGGTAGGTATACCCACAGTTCTGTTAGGAAGGGAGTTCCAGGATTTTGACCTAGTGACAGTGAAGGAATGGCGATGTAGTTCCAAGTCAGGATGGTGTGTGACTTGGAGGGGAACTTGCAGATGGTGGTGTTCCCATGCATCTGCTGCCCTTGTTCTTCGAGGTGGCGAAGGTCGTGGGTTTGGAAGGTGCTGTCTAAGGAGCCTCGGTGAGTTGCTGCTGTGCGTCTTGTAGATGGTGCACACTGCTGCCACTGTACGTCAGTGGTGGAGGGAGTGAATGTTTTTGCATGGGGTGCCAATCAAGTGGGCTGCTTTGTCCTGGATGGTGTCGACCTTCTTGAGTCTTGTTGGAGCAGCACCCATCCAGGCAAGTGGAGAGTATTCCATCACACTCCTGACTTGTGCCTTGTAGATGGTGGACAAGCTTTGTGAAGTCAGGTGAGTTACTCACCACAGAATTCCTGGCCTCTGATATGCCATGATATCGTATGATTGTATGATGAGGAGCATTAAAGTGGGCTGGTCACGAATTTCTATTTGGTAGCCTGGGGGCAAAAGGGACAAATAGAGAGATGCTCTGCTCGACCACCTGTCCTTTCAGTGTTCATTAGTGAATGACCTTTCCCCTCAGCTCTTCTTCATAATGTGTGTAATGAGAATGTCAGGCTTTTTACAGACGTGACTCTGTAAAGGCCTTACCATTCCATACCTTCAAAGCAGTTTCAGCCTTAACCAGCACAAAAATCAATCTCAAGTTCAGCATTTGCTTAGTTCCATTGAGTTGTTTGGACACTGCAATAGGATAAATTATGTTGTATTGTTTTTGTATTTGTAGCGCTGCTAGAGCATTTTGGAGAAAGTCTTAGACTCCGGATAAAGTCAACTAACAACTCTTCATTATTTACATTTACTTTATGCACTCTCCACAAGCCTCCTAAGCTAGCATCCTCTGTGCTGCTATCTCTTAGAGTCATAGAGAGATACAGCACCGAAAAGACGCTTCAACCCACCAAGTCAACACCGACCATCAACCACCCATTTATACTAATCCTACATTAATCCCATTTTCCATCTCACATTCCCTCAATTCTCCTATCACCTACCTACACTAGCGGCAATATTTACAATGGCCAATTTACCCATCAACCCGCATGTGGGAGGAAACCGGAGCACCCCGAGGAAACCCATGCGGTCACAGGGAGAACTTGCAAACTCCGCACAGGTGATACCCAGAACCAAACCCGGGTTGCTGGAGCTGTGAGGCTGCGGTGCTAACCACTGAGCCACTGTACCACCTCGTCTTTTCAGCAAGCCCATACCATGTGACTGTTACATCATCACTCTTACACAGTGGGAGCGTTGCTCTCACTGTCTTCAGTATTAACCCTTTACCTCCTTCTACTACAAATTACAGATGCTGTTGCTTCTATTACCAGCCCATCCCTTTCTGGAATAGTATGCAGATTTATTCTCAACCTAGCAGCAGTGTCTTGCACACATCCTAGTGGCTGGTGAACTAATATTTCCACTGCCCCCCTCCCCCCACCTCTTCACCACACTCAGCTAGAGTTAAACAGTATACCATTGACAGTATTCAACACTGAACCTAAAGCATGATAGATAAATGAGATAGATCCATAGCATCAGATTATTGAGTGTGAGGAAAGACTTAAATGGAGGCAACACTCAAGGGACCTTATAGAGTTACATAGGCTGGCAGCTCCATTAGGCAGGACTTTCTGCCTCAAGGAGGTGGAAGTCCCACTTAAGACCAATTAAGAGCCTGGGGAGCAAAATTCCCAGCGTGGTTCCCCCAGCCCGGTGGTCGCGGACCCGCCCACGACTTTTCTGCTGGTGGGCGGGGCCTCCTGCCCAACGTAAAATTCCAGCCCTTAGGTCAAAAACAATGCAGAAAAGTGAGATCCTGAACGCTACTTCAAATTAAGCTATAACAGTAGGACAAGCGAGCATATGTTCAAATTTAAGACCAATATCAGGAAGCTTTTGTTGTCACAAAGATTGATCAACACAAGGAATGGGCTTCTGGATATGAGAAGAAAGGCATTAAACCCTGGGATTATTTGGAAAACAGCTAAATGCTGTGATGGTGGTTGGTGGGGAAGCTGCAGAGTCTTTCTGGGAAAACCAACTAGTATGGGTCAAATATTCTTTCACAATCATATCCAACCTTGGACAATAGAGATACCTTTTGTACTTCTGGCACAGAGCATTGCATACAGAAGTATAATTATTGGGGGTATGCAGTGCACACTTCCCCTACTTTTCCGTCCCTTAAAGTTTATAGACGATCAGATGACTGTGCTCAGTGTTGAGCGTGTTACCTTCCAAGCCCGATATTCCAATCTGCATTTCTGGTGTATTATGCTCTGCACCAGGAACTCCAAAGTGGAAAATTATCTCTTATGCTAATAAGCAGCATTGCCAAGAACAAAGTTTATCCTTACTGTGACACCAGTAAGTTGGTGATCACTGAAAGCATGTGCGATGAAATCATACACATAGTACAATAATAAGAGTGAGCTTGTGGGATATTGTGCAGGGCATTGTTGGACCTTCCCCTCCTCTATATTTTCTAAACCAAGTTCGGAATGCTAACTGTAGTTGGAGAATACAGAAGCTGTTTATTGAGAATTTCTTTTTGAAGAAAATCTATGAATTCATGAAAATGTTTCAGTTTTTAATTAGTAGATATGGCAGACCTTGGCCTAAAAATTTGATTGCAAGGCATTTGTTTTTTTGGGTGAAGAACTGGCACTGCGTTCAGTGTGCACCAGAAGTGCATCACACATCATATTGGTTAGTGCACCTTATGGCCTAAAATTGATGTTAGGCCAATTGCTTATGTCAATTGGGGGCCTAAATTCTATTCCTGGCCCCTTTGTAAAATGAATTTGCGACTGACCACAACATGCATCGTTGTATATTGCCTTTAGTCTTCTCAGGTGCACAACAACCAAACCTGTGGTTCTTAATGGTAAATACCCAAAAGGTAAGTTTATGATTATTTTTACTTATCTGAAAGCGAAGACAGGAGAGGCAGGAGAATATTCAAACCACAAGCCACTGCCAGCTATTACTCACCCTCTTCCCAATTTCCACCCCACCAAGATCTGGGCCGGCCTCCTAACTGACCAATTTCATGAACCCCACGATTGGCGCTCGCAGTCCCAATAAGGCCAGCAGACCAATTTGCTGTGGTCCTGCTGCCGGCCCCTTAGGCATGTGCAACCTTTACTGCATCAGGATCACGCTCTAATTTCAGGCACAATCCAATTTCTAGGCCCATATGGAACATGCAACAACTAGAATTTGTTCAGTAGATTTGACTTAAACCATGTTGAATAGCTGATATACAAAAGAGGCTACATAGTAGCCCAGGATTAGTCACCAAAAGCCACAAGTTGTAATGGAAGTAACTGTGTCTAGAACGAGCGACTGAAATAGAGTTCATTTCGAACCAGTCGCTTGTTCTTTTTTATAGCTGCCTGCCAAAGTGACTAGCTTTTTGTTTAGGTAAAACCAATCTGACGAAGTCCACTACCAAAATAAGAAGGCACCATTTAAATTCTTATCTCCTCTCTACTGTCTTCCCCAACTAGACACGTTTAGTAGACCATTACATAAATGCTACAATAATACATTTTTCTTATTTTTAGTGATGGTACAATACAAATCCGCTTAATTGCGGCTGCTTGAGGCAACCTTGCAGATTGCGATAGAATAGGAATTTCCAGAAAGTAGGAAGCAACAAAAATCAAAGCTGGTCTACTGCAATACAACCCTTATTTTTGCATAGATTTCTCAGAACATCTTAAAAAGGTGTGACTAGCTTTTGAATCTTCAGTTCCTTCACTGTTAAAAACATCCACTTGCTTGCACAAGACATGCCACATTTTTGTTCAGACATCTTGAAAGCGAGTTGACTTTCATACAACATTAACAAACATGAAAGACGACCGAAAATCGGGTGAAGCCAGTTTTTAGACCAACAAACCCAATCAGATTGAAAGGTGCAAAGTCTTCTTCGAGTGGCACTTTGCATAGAAGCATGAATTGTGAAAGGTTTTTTTATTGAAATTTCATTTTTCACAATAGGAAATGTGGAGGAAAAAAATTATAGAAATAATTGTGTTAACACAGGAATAGTAATTAAGCAAGTTGTAAATAAAGGGGTAAAACTGTATAGTGATTATGATACTGGGTTAACAACCTAGAGGTCAGAAGCTCAAAACCCACAAATGCAAGGTGTGAAAGTTATTCAATAAATCTGACAATTTGTGGCTAGTAAGAGACGAAATGGTGTTGGATGCTGCAGGAATTATATAAGATCTGAACTGGTTCATTAATGTCCAAAAAGGAAGTGAAGCTGCCATCCCTACCCAGTCTGGTCTCCACATGACTCGAATCCACACTAGTTTAGTCAATGCTATTGGGAAGTTCCTAGTACCTATAAAGGTTGAGGTTTGCAAGGAAGGCATGCCAAGTCTGTATTTTTCATGAAGATCTTCACACAATGAATAGCACTGCCAGTGACTATCAAAAGTCATCACTGTACCCATGCATACAAATCCAGAAAGGCTTTACCTGATCTCAACGTGGATATGATATGTAGCACCAACACAGACTCATGCAGGAAAATGCCTATTTCTCTAAGCATTCACAATTCTTTAAGGCAATCATCTATGCTCCCCTTATATGACGAGGAATGAATGACAGCAGATAACACTGGGAAAACCTATGCATCCATGGTTCTTTGTATCCATATACTGAAAAAGCAGAGCACAGGTATAATGAAGCTCATGGTACAACTAGACCATCAAACGTACCACTGACATCTTAAACCAGCATTTCCTTTGTCGTGATCAGCCAAGGGCAGCTTTACATTCCCTCTCTCTTTCGTCTCCAGAATAACTGCCATCTGCTGCATTCTCCATAATGCCACCTGAAGAGGTTTTAGCATGGAACTCAATGACCAAAATGGCAAGGTATGGCAGAGTAAGAGACTGAAAATATCAGTGTGAAATTAACAGTTATCCAAGCAATGCAGTAAAGAATGACTGGTGTGGAGATACTAATTTCTTTCAAAGGAATGCCACAACCACACTCTTTCAAATTGGCAAACTATATCTGCCAACTACTTTCAGACACAGCTTTTCAGATATTAGCTATTTCTATATGATGCAGGGTCCTGCTATATTGCAACCAGTGCCAAGGAAATATTCAGCACAGTGTTCAAGTCAAGTGCCAATCATTTACTTTCCTTCTTGTGCAGTGTATGAATGTTGGCAGTTTACTTTGGCACAATACTGTCCCTTGGTGCTTGTGCTTTGTTTACTAAGTGTGACAGGAATCAGATCACTCCTTGTGTTGTCTGGCAGCAGGATTTCACTGACAGCCTGTGAGGATTTTGATGGTTATAGTCTTCCCTGGGCTGAGCATTGCAAAGTCTCTGTAGGTGAGTCTGTGGTCGCTGATTGGCATTGCTTGCTTTAAGCTACCTTCACCCATGCCTGTGTGAGGGCTGGGAGATTTTAATACCTTGGCCTCATTTGCCTGGTCCCAAAAGTGAGCGAAAAGCAGCAGCTGACAGGTGGGCAGAAGCTGAACAGCTGAAGGAGCAATCTCCTGCACTCACCTAAGTCATGGGCCAAGGTTTTCAGGAAGGTATGAAATCAGGAAGGAAGAGTTCCTGAACCTCCATGGGGGGAACCAAGGAGCACCCTTGCTAATCCTGGCCCCGTAAAGAAAATAATAAAAAGGTTAAATAATAATTTTTACCTCTTAGGGCCTCTTCTGGCCCTGATTCTTCTATCTTTACCTGACAGGAAAAGCATAAAGGCTTCCCCACTTAAGGTATCAGTTAAAATTGCAGTCAGGGTCTAATGACATCATCAGATTCTGATCCTGCATATTGAAACAGGGCCTATTAGTTTCAGCTGGTGTTCTTGCCACCAGCACAAAAGTGCAGGTTAAAATATAAGACTGCAGAAACAGAAAGGAACATCAGCAGATTTGAACTGCTCGCTTACCTGGTTTCTGCCAGGCGGGTAGGGTTATAATCACATTGTGAGCTCCCAATCCTGACATAGTGTGTAGACAAAGCACTAAGTGGTAGCCTTTCCCAAAGGAAGGTAAAATCAGAAGGACAACCTACTATTTGTACCCAAATCAGAAGTAACGATGACAGAGGTCTGAGACACTGTCTTATTTTAAACAAAAGGTTTGCTTTGTTTACTTGCACACAACACATGTAGATGCATAACTTATGCATCACTTGCAGGGGAGGTGATGGTGTGTTGGTAATGTCAGTGGACTAGCAATTCAAAGGCCCAGGCTAATGCTCTGGGGAATGGATTCAAATCCCACCATGACAGGTGGTGGAATTTAAATGCAATTTATAAAAAAAAAAAGTCTGGAATTAAAAAGCTAGTCTCAGTAATGGTGACCATGAAACCATTGAACCCATGTGGTTCACTAATGTTCCTTCAGGGAAGGAAATTTGCCATCCTTATTTGGTCTGGCCTACATGTGACTCCAGACCCACAGCAATATGGTTGACTATTAAATGCCCTCTGAAATGGCCCAGCAAGCCATTCAGTTGTCCAAACCCGCTACAGAAGAGTCTAAAAAGAATGAAACCAGACGGACCACCTGGCATCGACCTAGGCACTGGAAACAACAAAGTCACACACAGCCCTGTCAACCCTGAAAATTCCTCCTTACTAACATCTGGGACTTGTGCCATAATGTCCCACAGACTAATCAAGCAACAGCCTGTCACATCCAGTCATGAATGGTGGTAGACAAATAAACAAATAACTGGAGGAGATGGCTCCACAAATATCCCCATTTTTCAATGATGGGGGAGCCCAGCACATCAGTGCAAAAGACAGGGCTGAAGCATTTGCAACGATCTTCAGCCAAACTTGCCGAGTGCATGATCCATCTCGGCCTCCTCCTGAGGTCTCCAGCAGCACAGATGCTAGTCTTCAGTCAATTCGATTCACTCCACACGATATCAAGAAATGGCTGAAGGCACTGGATACAGCAATGGGTCTGGGCCCCGACAACATTCCGGCAATAGTACTGAAGACTTGTGCCCCAAAACTAGCCGCGCCCCTAGCCAAGCTGTTCCAGTATAGCTACAACACTGACATCTATCCGGCAATGTGGAAAATTGCCCAGTTTTAAATTAAAAAGGTTTTATTTTCCACTCCAGTACTTCTTGCAGTACACAAAAAGCAGGACAAATCCAATCCAGCCAATTACCACCTCATTAGTCTACTCTTGATCATCAGCAAAGTGATGGAAAGGGTCGTCAACAGTGCGATCAAACGGCACTTACTCAGCAATAACCCGCTCACTGACGCTCATCTTGGGATCCACCAAGGCCACTCAACTCCTGACCTCATTACAAACTTGGTACTTCTTGGCATTTCTTCGCAGACAAAGATTTTGGGAAGGTTGTAATCAACAGTTGTAGGCCCACTGGTGGCTAGTCAGGCCTATCCGTGAGAGGCAGATTCTCCCACAGTGAGTGCAAGTGAAGGTGTAGTTGCTGCTGGGGGCAAATGAATCTATCCTTCTCCTCCTTTTCTCTTTCATGCTGGTTCTTCACTCAGTCTCAAAGGTGTCTGTAGCATTCCCAATGTAGAATCTACAGGCATCACAATCTAAAGCCTGTACTTCCCACTGGTGATGGTCAATATGGCACACATAGAGAGACTTCTTCAGGGAGTCCTTGTAATGTTTGCCTGGGGCCCCTCTGTTCCACTTACCTATAGTCAGCTCCCCATACAACACGACTTTGGGCAGGCGACTGTCGCCCATCCGGGCAACGTGACCCGCCCAACACAGTTGGCTTTGCAGGAGGACGGCCTCGATGCTGGTGATGTTGGCTGTTTCCAGGACTTGAATGTTTGTGATGCGGTCCTGCCAGCGGATCTTGAGGATACTGCAGAGGTACCGCTAATGGGCACGCTTTAGAAGGCATACATGACGGCAGTATAGGACCCATGACTTGATGCCATACATCAGTAAAGTGACGGAAGGTGTCATCGACAGTGCTATCAAGCGGCACTTGCTTTCCAATAACCTGCTCAGTGACATTCAGTTTGGGTTCCGCCAGGTCCACTCAGCACCTGACCTCATTACAGCCTTGGTTCAAACATGGACAAAAGAGCTGAACTCTACAGGTGAGGTAAGAGTGACTGCGCTGGACATCAAGGAAGCATTTGACCGAATATGGCATCAAGGAGCCCTAGCAAAACAGGAGTCAATGGGAATCAGGGAGAAAACTCTCCACTGCTTGGAGTCATGCCTAGCACAAAGGAAAATGGTTGTGGTTGTTGGAGATCAATCATCTCAGCTCCAGCACATCATTGCAGGAGTTCCTCAGGTAGTATCCTAGGCCCAACCATCTTCAGCTGCTTCATCAATGACCTTCCTTCAATCATAAGGTCAGAAGTGGGGATGTTCACTGATGATTGCACGAAGTTCAGCACCAAACGCGACTCCTCTGACACTGAAGCAGTCTTGTAGAAATGGAGCAAGACCTGGGCAATATCCAGGCTTGGGCTGATAAGTGGCAAGTAACATTCATGCCACACAAGTGCCAGGCAATGACCATCTCCACCAAGAGAGAATCTAACCATCTCCCCTTGAAATTCAATGGCATTACAATCACTGAATCTCCCTCTATCAACATTCCGGGGGTTACCATTGACCAGAAAATGAACTGGAGTAGCCATATAAATACCGTGGCTACAAGAGCAGGTCAGAGGCTAGAAATCCTGGAGAAAGTAATGAACCTCCTGACTGCCCAAAGCCTGTCCACCATCAACAAGGCACAAATCAGGAGTGTGATGGAATACTCTCCACTTGCCTGGATAGGTGCAGCTCCAACAACACAAAAGAAGCTCGATACCAACCAGGACAAAGCAGCCCGCTTGATTGGCACCCCATGCAAAAGCATTCACTCCCTCCACCACTGACACACAGTGGCAGCAGTGTGTACCATCTACAAGATGCACAGCAGCAACGCACCAAGGCTCCTTCGACAGCACCTTCCAAACCCGCGACCTCTACCACCTAGAAGGACAAGGGCAGCAAATGCATGGGAACACTACCACCTACAAGTTCCCCTCCAAGTCACACACCATCCTGACTTGGAACTATATTGCCATTCCTTCACTGCCACTGGGTCAAAATCCAGGAACTCCCTTCCTAACAGCACTGTTGGTGCACCTACACCACATGGACTGCAGCAGTTCAAGAAGGCAGCTCACCACCACCTTCTCAAGGGCAATAAAGCATGGACAATAAATGCTGGCCTAGCCAGCAATGTCCACATCCCAATAATTAATTTTTAAAAAGGGTAATGAGGACTACAGCTTTGTACACTTGATGTTTGGTCTGTGCTCTGAGGCTGTGGTTGCTCCACACACGTTTATACAGTCGTGCCAAATGTTCTATTTGCTTTTGAAAGCGTATTGTCCACTTCCTTGTCTATGGGGTCATCAAACGAGATGACGCTCCCCAAATAAGTAAATTGCTTGACAGCATTCACCTCGGTTCCCTTGATGACAATGCTTGGTGGTCTATATTCTTCTTGGGATGCAGGCTGACGCAGGACTTCAGTTTTTTTTAAAAAACTGATTTTAGTCCAAAGAGTTGTGACGCCTCAGAAAAACACGTTGTTATATGTTGCAGGTCTGACTGACTGTGGGCCAGGAGAGCACCTGGACAAAAGAGCTAAACTCAAGAGGTATGGTGAGAGTGACTGCCCTTCACATCAGGGCAGCATTTGCCTGAGTATGGCATCAAAGAGCCCTCACAAAACTGGAGTCAACCTCTCCACTGGTTGGACTCATATCTAGCACAAAGGGAGATGATTGTGGTTGATGGAGGTCAATCATCTCAGTCCCAGGACATCACTGCAGGAGTTCCTCAGGGTAGTGTCATAGGCCCAACCATCTTCAGCTGCTTCATCAATGGCCTTCCCTCCATCATAAGGTCAGAACTGGGAATGTTTGCTGATGATTGCACCATGTTCAACACCATTCCCAACTCCTCAGATAGTGAGGCAGTCCATGTCCATATGCAGAAAATCCCAGATAACATTCAGGGTTAGGTTGATAAGTGGCAATTTACATTCGCACCATACAAGTGCCAGGCAATGACCATCTCCAACAGGAGTCAATTTAACCATCTCCCCTTGGCATTCAATGGCATTTCCATTGCTGATTCCCCCACTATTTTCATCCTGGGAGTTGGCATTGATCAGAAACTGAACTTGAGTAGCCGTATAAATACCGTGGCTACAAGAGCAGGTCAGAGGCTGGGAATTCTGTGGTGAGTAACTCACCTCCTGACTCCCAAAAGCCTGTCCACCATCTACAAGGCACAAAACAGGAGTGTGATGGAATACTCTCCACTTGCCTGGATGAGTGCAGCTCCAACAACACTTAAGAAGCTCGATACCATCCAGGACAAAGCAGCCCGCTTGATTGACACCACGTCCACCACCTTCAACATCATTCCCTCCACCACCAATACACAGTGGCACCAGTGTGTACCATCTACAAGATGCATGGCAGCAACTCACCAAGGCTCCTTCACAGCATCTTCCAAATCTGTGACTTCTACTGCCTAGAAGGACAAGGGCAGCAGATGCATGGGAACACCACCACCTGCAAGTTCCCCTCCACGTCACACACCATCCTGACTCGGAACTATATCACCGTTCCTTCACTGTCGCTGGGTCAAAATCCTGGAGCTCCCTTCCTAACAGCACTGTGGGTGTACCGACACCCCATGGACTGCAGCAGTTCAAGAAGGCGGCTCACCATCACCTTCTCAAGGGCAATTAGGGATGGGCAATAAATGCTGGCCTAGCCAGCGATGCCTGTGAAAGAATAAAAAAATCACCATGACAAAATGGATCTTCTCTCTCACCGAATATATTTATCAAATTGACTTGTGGTAAAATTAATACAATAACACATTTTCCACAAAAAGGAACTTGATTTGTGGAAATATGTCCATAGGTATTGAGTAAAGACAGAATTATGGCCCTTGACATTAAATATCCTCCGGCCCCTTTAAAGGATTGCACATGAATAACAGCCAGTTGGGTGAAATAGCATCAGCAGCCTTGTGCTCACAAAACCATACCCCAGCTAGACATATGCTGCTTGTGAAAAGGGGGAAAAAAAGAGTAGTCATGAAACAATGTGTAACCTGAGCTTTTACAAAATGATACAATGACACAAATTGATGGTCACACTAGGTGGCATCAGTTTCCTTTGTGCAATGGACAGGCTGTGTAACTGACACGGGCCCCAGGAGGTCAATATCTGACTGTAAAACTAAAGATTATTTAAAAAAGAACATGGGGCCAGGTTTCAAGAATGATCAAACTGTCCATTTCGGCACTGTCCCTTTAAGGTTACACATAATGATGAGCATAATATGAAAGGTCAGTACTCTAAAACCAGGATCAAATATCATCTTACCAACACATTTCGTTCTGCTTCTTCTAAAGCATGTTAGCTTCAAATATGACGGATCCTAAGATGAGAATATCATAAATTTTCATAAAGGAATAATTTTAAATTTATATTATGTGAGGAGTATTACTATGACTTGATACTGACTTGTCAAAATTAACTTTTCTTTCACTAAAACCTGCTCTCTTTTCGGTCTTTCATTTTATAGTCACCAACTTCTCTAACAGATCCTTCTCTACCCTTGCTGACATAGGTCATTTGTCAACCCTTTTTGGATCTGATATTGATGCAGTGATGAATGGAAGAGGTTTACCAAATCCTGACAATATTTAATGAATCTTTCAATTAAAGTTTTGTTAATTCATCATCCCCGAAGTGTGGTTTTCTTGTTAGCTTAGTCTCACTTGTCATTGTTGCCCCAAAAGTTAAATCACATTTGTAAACTCTCAACTGTTCCATTCCGATTTGTTTAAAT
Source organism: Heterodontus francisci (assembly GCF_036365525.1). Taxonomy (NCBI): domain Eukaryota; kingdom Metazoa; phylum Chordata; class Chondrichthyes; order Heterodontiformes; family Heterodontidae; genus Heterodontus; species Heterodontus francisci. Next base: position 132,330,251 of record NC_090373.1, read on the forward strand.
GCCAAATTTACATTAATTCATCTAATTTACCATTGTATTCCTCAAGTTACTGTCAGAGGCAAATTGTGTGAAAATTTGTGCTTTTGTATCATTGATAAATCTGTGAATTTTTACAGGCAGAAGAGCCTTAATGGTCCTAGAAAGCATGAATTCTTCCACAATTATGGAAAAATCTAAATATATAGTGTTAAACATGTGACATAAAACAGTTTTAGGAAAAAGGTAACACAATTTGGCAGTTAATTATGCTCTCTACTCTTGTGTTAAGAAGAAATGCATATGGGGCTTGCACAGTTACTGCACTAACTGCTGGAGGGGACACCCTACCTTGCAACTGTCATTATGTAGGCTCACTGATAATAGTGCAGGATGTCATTCACCCCAGCTTACATGGCAAACATTTTTAGCCATGCTTTTCCAGTGCTACACTGGAATTACCCAGCTTCGTTTTAGTTTGGCTCAGTTGAATAGCATTCTTGCTTCTGAGTCAGTGGATTCAAATCCCACAGCAATTGTACACACAATTTAACGTAACAATTTAGTGTCGTACTGAAGCAGTGCTACACAGCCAGAGTTGGATGCTTTGGATGAAATGTTAAACCAAGGCCCTGTCTGACTATTCAGGTGGGACATTAAAGGTCCCATGGTGCTATTTGAGGAAGAATGGTGTCCTAGCCAATATTATTCCCCTGAACCAACACCACTCCAAACAGTATAACTGGTCGCTTGCTGTTTGTGGGACCTTGCCATGTGCAAATTGGCCAGCATATTTGTGTACATAACAACAGTGACTGAACTTCAATAGAAAGTTGAGGGAAGTGGAGATTCACTGAATGCAGGATCAAAGCTGGCTGTCATTGCAGCATGATAAGATAACCTGCCAATGTTTAAGTTCACACATGAATAATAACCACTGAGTCAGGTACCTTCGGGCAGGCTGCACCAGTAGAAATATATTCCAACATGAGTCAACATCTTTTAGACTGAGGGAAGGGGGAATTGGAGTTAAAAACCTCCAATTGGTGCTCACCTTAAAAAAGTCTCAGCCTTCTTAAGTTAAATAACAAAGCCAACTAAGCAAACAAACATGTGATTTTTTTCCAATTCCTTTCAATGACTATGTTGTTTCCTCAGCATGCTGGCGACATACATGTAAAAAATAAGAAGGAAGAATTTGTATGTATGCAGTGCCTTTCACATTCTCAACATCCCTCAAAATACTTCACAGCTAATAAATTATTTTTAAGTATAGCCACTGCTATCATGTAGACCAATATAGGAGCCAATTTGCACACAGCAAGGTCCTAAAAACAACAATAAGATGAATAGACCATGAGAGAAAATTTGCACCAATTTTATTTTAACATTCATCCACACTAAACTATGATCATTACAGCAAAGCTAATCTCATTGTTGATTACCTGCACTTCCCATACCTCTCATGGTCACTTTAATTTCCTTTAGCAATTGCAGCAAATGACAACCGATTACATTTAATCTTAATTTATCTCTGTATAATTTTAAGCCCCACATAAATTTTACACCCTTTGTTTTCCCTATTTATCATAATGTCAGATAAAAAAACACATTCAATTTTTCCTTAATTACATAACAATTATAAGTATGCATCAGAAAACAATAATGATTCTTCTCAATAACAAACACACTCACGACATTTCCAATATTAAATGACCAGTCCAAGTGCACTGTAAGCTTCAGCACACTAAGCCAAACCATGGAAATAAACTGATACTATTTATACACACTACTGAGTCAGCGGCGCTTGAGATGGCTTGGCCATGTGAGCCGCATGGAAGATGGCAGGATCCCCAAAGACACATTGTACAGCGAGCTCGCCACTGGTATCAGACTCACCGGCCGTCCATGTCTCCGCTTTAAAGGCGTCTGCAAACGCGACATGAAGTCCTGTGACATTGATCACAAGCCGTGGGAGTCAGTTGCCAGCATTCGCCAAAGCTGGCGGACAGCCATAAAGGCGGGGCTAAAGTGTGACGAGTCGAAGAGACTTAGCAGTTGGCAGGAAAAAAGACAAAAGCGCAAAGGGAGAGCCAACTGTGTAACAGCCCCGACAAACAAATTTTTCTGCAGCACCTGTGGAAGAGCCTGTCACTCTAGAATTGGCCTTTATAGCCACTCCAGGCGCTGCTCCACACACCACTGACCACCTCCAGGCACTTACCCATTGTCTCTCGAGATAAGGAGGCCAAAGAAGATTTAATAAAATATTGTGTCCCACATGATATAGCGCTCATGTAGCTATAAAACAACTTGTATTTATATAGCGCCTTTAACATAATTAAATGTCCCAAGGCACTTTAGTTTAGTTTAGAGATACAGCACTGAAACAGGCCCTTCGGCCCACCGAGTCTGTGCCGACCATTAACCACCCATTTATACTAATCCTACACTAATTCCATATTCCTACCACATCCCCACCTATCCCTATATTTCCCTACCACCTACCTATACTAGGGGCAATTGCTAATGGCCAATTTACCTATCAACCTGCAAGTCTTTGGTTTGCGGGAGGAAACCGGAGCACCCGGAGGAAACCCAGGACCATTATAAAACAAAGTATGACACTGATAAACATAAGGAGATATTGGGCTGGATTTTAAAGCCCCTCTGTCGTCAGGAACATTGACGAGGGGGGCAATGAAGGTCGGTGCAGCAGAGGCCCGCCACTGATCCCAATGGCGACAGGCCCCGTGCCGATCTTGGCAGTGGCGGCGTGGCCTCAAGGCAACCGCCCCGCCGCTTGGCGACAGGACCCCCATTTCAATATGTAAGCTCATTTACATACCTGAGTTAATGAGGGTCCCATTGCCTCCTTGATCGCCTCACCGATCTTCATTCGGGCAGCTGACAATGCCGCGCCTTCAAATCCCCATTCGGGGAAGTATGGCGTGACACCTGTCTGGGGTTGGTGGTGGAGGAGGAATGTTTCTCTATGCGGGGGAGGGGTGGGGGGTAGTGGGATGACATCTCTGCAGATTGGTTGGCGGGGGGGGGGGCGGTGGTGGTGGTGGGGTGGGTGATGGGAAGAGGTAAAGGGCAAAGGTGCCGAGCTTTGTTGGGGGGCTGGGGGGGGGGGGGGGGGGATGGAATAAAGGTAAAATTATGACACAGGCAGCAGAGAGAAAACAACATACTAAAACAAGAAGTGGGAGGATGGTGATTTGATCTCACCTGCCCAGCAGACACTGAACAGGTGGGCAGTTAAAATTGCCTAAGTTACTTACTTGGACCATCAAGAGCTTACAATTCTGAATTTTAACCAGCTCTACTGATCAGGTGGCAAAGATACCATCCAAAGCTGGAGGGATCCTTCTCTATCCATCTCGGATTCTGATGATATCATTGGGATCTGACTACAATTCTAACCGATGACCTGAGCAAGGAAGATTCCTTGGCTTTTCTGCCAGGTGAAGACAATGGGAAGAGGAAACAGAGCCAGAAGCAGCCCAAAGATAGTTTTTTTTCTTAAAAAATAGTTTCTTCGTGTGGGCCAGGAGAAGCAGAAGAGTCGGGTGGGTTGTATGACAGGTGGCTGGTCAGTTTTCAGCTGACGGCGTAAGTGAAAGTTTCTGCCTTGGTGTGTGAATAGAATGCATAGCTAAAGCCTGAGCAGGCCTGTCCATTTGGAAAATAGGTGAACAGTTCCCAGAACACTCTGCATTCTGTTTGTGATGATCTGGCCAAGCTAACAGTGATGTACTGTTAGGCTGCATTGTAAAATTAAACACACCAGGAGCACGCTTAGTTTGCTAACCTTCAGAAACCAGTGCATTTCTTCTTCACCTGCTGGCAAGAGCTGGTCAGAGATGAAATGGTGTTTACAATTAGAATCACAGAATGGTTACAGCACAGAAGGAGGCCATTCAGCCCATCACCTCTTCCAATTATTCCTATGGTACTCTGCAGAGGAACAGGGCCATCTGATCCAAAAGTGCATTTTTTTCTCATGATCCTGAACTAGCAACCCAAAAATCATGAGTTAAAATATCACCATGACAAGTTATGAAATCAAATTCAATAAATCTGTGGTCTGGCATAAGAAAACAAATTCACATGAAAACTGTTCGGATTTTTAAAAAAATTGTATAACAACATTCTTTAGGGGAAGAAAACTACTAACTTTATACAATTAGGCCGACATGTTCCATACAACAAGATCGATTTGTTTCGGTCCCTGCTCTAAACTCTGTTCCCTAGCTACTGACTCCATCCCTTTCCCTGACAACAGCCTGAGATTAAGCCAGTCTGTTTGCAACCTTGATGTCACATTTGACCCCGAGATGAGCTTCCAACCTCATATTTGCGCCATCACTAAGACCACCTATTTCCACTTTTGTAACATTGCCTGACTTCGCCCCGTTTCAGCTCATCTGTTGCTGAAACCCTCATTCATGCCTTTATTACCTCTAGACTTGACTATTCCAACGCAATCCTGGCTGATCTCCCACTTTCTACCCTCCGTAAACTTGAGGCCATGCCAAACTGTGTTGCCCGTGTCTAACTTGCACCAAATCCTATTACTCCATCAAGCCTGTGCTTGCTGAACTACACTGGATCCCAGTCAAGTAACGTCTTGATTTTAAAATTCCCATTCTTGTTTTCAAATTCCTCCATGGCCTTGCCCCTCCCAATCTCTGTAATCTCCTCCAGCCCCAAAAGCATCAGAGATATCTGCGCTCCTCTAATTCTGTCCTCTTGAGCATCCCCAATTTTAATCGCTCCACCATTGTGTCTGCACTATCAGTTGCCTAGGCCTAAACTCTGAAATATCCTTCCTACACCTTGCTTTCATCCTTTAACCTACTTCTTTGGCCAAGCTTTTGGTCATCTGATCGAATATATCCTTTTGTGGCTTGGTGCCATATTTTGTTTTATAATGCTTCTGTGAAGTGCCTTGGGACATTTTATTACGTCAAAGGCACTATATAAATGCATGTTGTTGTTGTTTGACTACATTCTCAGCCCTCACAGAATTAAAATCTAACCAAAGTTGTATCAGTTTTACCAAGAAATTCTGTCTACAGGTTACCGTTTACTCTGTGACGCCTGCCACTCCAATAATTAACTTTTACAAAGGTCGTTATCACGGTGGAGTTGATAGGATTTAAGGATTGGACTGGGTCTGGGAAGTCAAATCCAAGGTGCTCAGAGACAGAGCTGTGTCACTTGAGTTTTCATTCATTACCAGTTAAGCCCTTAGATGCATCAGGCTATTATGCAAAAATATTACACTTCATACCTTCTTCTCTCAGACAGCTTATTTATGGACTTGTAAAGTAGAGATTGTTGAGCATTACACCAATTTTCATGCATAAAACAGACACAAAACAAAACAGTTAAGCAGTGGGACAACCCACAGTTAATCTGTGCAGTTTATGGTCCCAGTGTTAAAAATGGGGCTCTGATTTTAGGCGTCAGGCCCTTTAAATTTGTAAATAAGGGAATAACGCCAGTTGCAGGTCCCTGTTGAGGAATTCACAGAATGACAGAATTGTTACAGTGCAGAAGGAGGCCATTCGGCCCATTGTGTCCGTAGTGGCTCTCTGAAAGAGCAATCCCCTCAGTCCCATTCCCATGCCTTCTCCCCATAATCCTACACATTTGTCCTTTTTATATAACTATCTAATTCCCTTTTGAATGCTTTAATTGAACCTGTCTCCACCACTTTCTCAGATAGTGCATTCCAGACCTTAACCACTCGCTGCATGAAAAGGTTTTTCTCACGTCATTTTTGCTTCTTTTACCAAATACATTAAATCTGTGCCCTTTCATTCTCAATCCTTTCATGAGTGGGAACAGTTTCTCTCTATCTATTCTGTCCAGATCCCTCATGATTTTGAAAACCTTTATCAAATCACCTCTCAGCCTTTTCTTCTCCAAGGAAAACAGTCCTAACTTCTTCAATCTATCTTCATAGTTGGCAAAGAGCAGGTCTCAAGGCCTGGATTGCTCAGGAATCTCAAGCAGCTCTCATGGTTACCAACTGCAGGGAAGTTAAAAAAACAGCGCAGGAGGGTCAGGAGTGCTCCTCCAACTCCACAGGAGTAGCAATCACCATCTTCCCTTAGCCTGCTCCAATTACCCCCACATCCCGGAGACTTGTCTTAGGGTAACTGCTGGTGAGGCAGTCAGCCCAACATTAATGCCTTCGCTCAAGCAAGCTTCCCATGAAGGTGCGACCAGAGCTGGCAGCTTGCATCATGCATGTTAATGAGCTTAGACATCGCATATGCGTCAGGCAACACTGATCTTGGGGCCGAGAAAGGTTCCAGATTAGTCCATAGGTCTTAAACCTCAAGCACTAAATTTTACAAGCCAGTCTTCAATTCAACCACTTGCAGGGGGGGGTGGGGGTGTGGGGTGGGGGGTGAAAGAGAGAGGCAACAAAGAAAAAACAGAGGCTTGAAGAACTCATCTCTTACCCCTCGATACCACACAGCCAACCTCAACCATTTCACATGCTGTTTTCTAGGATTTAATTTGTCCTCAGGCAGATGAGCTAAAAATACAAGCAGACGGATAAAGTCATTGAATTTCAGTTTAACTGTACATACCATTGTAGTTTATGTGAGGCACTGTTCTACTGAAAACATTTGAATCCTGTTCCTTCAATGGCATATGTTATAACATATGATATAGTACTTTGGTGTTTGGGTATATGATATATGAGTTATCAGTACAATGTTCACATTCAACATTGGCTAACTTCAGGACATTCATTTGTACATAATAGACTGACAGTCCTGTGAACCCACTGGAATTTCCCATGATCAAACCAGCTCTGATTATTGAAACTCAATCACAATTAGATAACATGATCAGTATGGTTGGCCAATACAAAGCTTTTCTTTTGCACACAGCATTGCCTACCTGGAGGCTGCTATCAGGGTTTCTAATGAGCTGACAGAACTCTGTAAGGACCACTTTGTCAGACCCATTCTGCCACAAGCCTTCTCTGTTTCATCACAGCGACCATTGTTCATTTTTTTTCTAACTGAATTTAGCCCCACTGACCCAGCTGGACATTTTAACTCACTCCAGGAGCTTGTAGATTGAACTGCAATTGACCTAATTAGCTGAAACTAATTGGGGGAAGGGTCCAAAATGCCTCAAAGATTTATTGATGGCCTGTGTTTTTTGGAATTATATCAGTGGATAATGTATAGTAAAATTGTAGGCTAAGTCACAAAATGTGCTCTGTTTAGAAAAATATCACTCTATTTAGATAACACCTAGCTACTTTATAAATAGGCCCAGCAATATTAGATGAATGTTGAACATATTTGTATGATATATATCTGTCATTTTAATAGAATCAATAAGCTGCTTATTAAACAGGAATTTTCCAACTCTTATCACCTTTAAATGAACAAGAACAAGAACCTGAACCCCCTTAAATAGGAAAAATAACTGAAAGCTTGAGGGGTCAACAAAATACAAATAAAAAGAGTATTCAAACTTCAGATTCAAGGATTTCAAAATCTGAATCTTTCATGTCAAAGTGAGGAGCAGACTCAACACATAAGTAGAGAGATGATATTCACTAGATTGACAAGGCGTGGTCATCACGAGGGGGTCAACAAATTGGAAACTGATATATAACCCTTTCACAGAGTCAGGATGTTACAACATAGAGACAAGTCATTCTGTACTTTGTGATTTTTTTACATGAGCCAGCTAACCCAATCCACTCTCCTGCTTGCTCACATGCCCTTTAATATTAAAAGGGAAAAAACGACCTTGCATTTATATACTACCTTTCACATCTTCAGGACATCCAGAAGCACTTTACATCCAATGAATTTCTCCTGAAGTGGAGTCACTGATTTAATGTAGGGAGATACAGAACCCAATTTGCGCAGAGCAAGGTCCTACAAACAGCAATGTGATGAAAGAGCACAGAATTGTTTTAATGATGTTGGCTGAAGGATAAATATGGGCTAGGACACCAGGGAAACTCCCCTGCTCTTCAAAATAATGCCGTGGCATTTACATCTATCTGAGAGGACATGAGAAGCCTTGGTCGAAGGTCACAGATCTTGCTCTTTTTTTAAAGCAATTAATTCCCTTTTAAAAGTACTCATCGATTCTTCTTCAACAATAGTTTGTGGCAGATAATTCCATATTCAAAACGCTCTGTGCAAAGTTTTTTTTCCAGCCTCGCCTTTATTTTTAATAACCTTACATTTTTGTCCTCATGCATATATCACAACAATCATACAAAATCTTGAGGACCTTCAGCTGGTCGCCCTTTAACCATCTCTCTGCCCTAGTGAAGAAAGATCTGGAGGGGTCAATGTTAACTCTTCCTGCCGGGTGAGAAACGAGCGACACACCACCCGATTTAAAAAAAATGTTACTTATTCATTTAGATGATGTGCACATCTCTGGCAAGGCCAGCATTTATTGCCCACCCCTAATTGCTAATTGCCTTGAGTAGGTTGTAGTGAGCCGCCTTCTTGAACCGCTGCAGTCTGTGTGGTGAAAGTACTCCAACCTTGCTGTTAGGTACAAAGTACCAGCATTTTGGCCCAGCAACAATGAAACGCACTACCTTGGGGAGCTCCTACAGTGATGTACTGGGGTTGAGATGATTGGCCTCCAACACCCACAACCATCTTCCTTTGTACTTTGTGGCAAGATTAGGGAACCATGGATGACAGGTGAAATTGTGAGACGAGCTAAGAGGAAAAAGGAAGCACACATAAGGTCTAGGCGGCTGAAGAAAGACGAAGCTTTGAAAGAATATCGGGATTGTAGGCGCAATCTGAAACGAGGAATTAAGAGGGCTAAAAGGGGTCATGAAATATCTTTCGCAAACAGGGTTAAGGAAAATCCCAAAGCCTTTTATTCATATATAAGGAGCAAGAGGGTAACTAGAGAAAGGATTGGCCCACTCAAGGACAAAGGAGGAAAGTTATGTGTGGAGTCAGAGAAAATGGGTGAGATTCTAAACGAGTACTTTGCATCGGTATTCACCGAGGAGAGGGACATGACGGATGTTGAGGTTAGGGACAGATGTTTGATTACTCTAGGTCAAGTCGGCATAAGGAGGGGGGAAGTGTTGGGTATTCTAAAAGGCATTAAGGTGGACAAGTCCCCAGGTCCGGATGGGATCTATCCCAGGTTACTGTGGGAAGCGAGAGAGGAAATAGTTGGGGCCTTAACAGATATCTTCGCAACATCCTTAAACATGGGTGAGGTCCCGGAGGACTGGGGAATTGCTAATGTTTTCCCCTTGCTTAAGAAGGGTAGCAGGGAAAATCCAGGTAATTATAGACCGGTGAGCCTGACGTCAGTGGTAGGGAAGCTGCTGGAGAAGATACTGAGGGATAGGATCTATTCCCATCTGGAAGAAAATGGGCTTATCAGTGATAGGCAACATGGTTTTGTGCAGGGAAGGTCATGTCTTACCAACTTAATAGAATTCTTTGAGGAAGTGACAAAGTTGATTGATGAGGGAAGGGCTGTTGATGTCGTATACATGGACTTCAGTAAGGCGTTTGATAAGGTTCCCCATGGTAGGCTGATGGAGAAAGTGAAGGCGCATGGGGTCCAAGGTGTACTAGCTAGATGGATAAAGAACTGGCTGGGCAACAGGAGACAGAGAGTAGCAGTGGAAGGGAGTTTCTCAAAATGGAGACGTGTGACCAGTGGTGTTCCACAGGGATCCGTGCTGGGACCACTGTTGTTTGTGATATACATAAATGATTTGGAGGAAAGTATAGGTGGTCTGATTAGCAAGTTTGCAGACGACACTAAGATTGGTGGAGTAGCAGATAGTGAAGGGGACTGTCAGAGAATACAGCAGAATATAAATAGACTGGAGAGTTGGGCAGAGAAATGGCAGATGGAGTTCAATCAGGGCAAATGCGAGGTGATGCATTTTGGAAGATCCAATTCAAGAGTGAACTATACAGTAAATGGAAAAGTCCTGGGGAAAATTGATGTACAGAGAGATTTGGGTGTTCAGGTCCATTGTTCCCTGAAGGTGGCAACGCAGGTCAATAGAATGGTCAAGAAGGCATACGGCATGCTTTCCTTCATCGGACGAGGTATTGAGTACAAGAGTTGGCAGGTCATGTTACAGTTGTATAGGACTTTGGTTCGGCCACATTTGGAATACTGCGTGCAGTTCTGGTCGCCACATTACCAAAAGGATGTGGATGCTTTGGAGAGGGTGCAGAGGATGTTCACCAGGATGTTGCCTGGTATGGAGGGCGCTAGCTATGAAGAGAGGTTGAGCAGATTAGGATTATTTTCATTAGAAAGACGGAGGTTGAGGGGGGACCTGATTGAGGTGTACAAAATCATGAGAGGTATAGACAGGGTGGATAGCAAGAAGCTTTTTCCCAGAGTGGGGGATTCAATTACAAGGGGACACGAGTTCAAAATGAAAGGGGAAAAGTTTAGGGGGGATATGCGTGGAAAGTTCTTTACGCAGAGGGTGGTGGGTGCATGGAACGCATTGCCAGCGGAGGTGGTAGACGCGGGCACGATAGCGTCTTTTAAGATGTATCTAGACAGATACATGAATGGGCAGGAAGTAAAAAGATACAGACCCTTAGAAAATAGGCGACAGGTTTAGATAGAGGATTTGGATCGGCGTAGGCTTGGAGGGCCGAAGGGCCTGTTCCTGTGCTGTAATTTTCTTTGCTCTTTGTTCTTTGTTCTACTAGGTCAACTCCAGCCAGTGGAGCGTTTCTCCCTGATCCACATTGACTTCTATTTTGTCAGGGCTTCTGGAGGCCACACTCGGTCAAATGCTCCCTTGATGTTACTCTCACCTCTAGAATTCAGCTCTTTTTCCATGCATGGACAAAGAGGGTAATGAGGTCTGGAGCTGAATGGTTCTGTCAGTTCCCAAACTGAGCATCAAGGAGCAGGTTATTGGTGAGTAAGTGCCACTGGTCAACGACACCTTCCATCACTTTGCTAATGAATGTGAACAGGCTTATATAGCAGTAATTGACCAGATTGGATTTGTGAATAAGACATATCTGGACAATTTTCCACTTTGGTCTTTAATGCCGGTGTTGTAGTCACTCGAACAGCTTGGTTAGAGGCATGCCTAGTTCGAGAGCACAGCAGCAAGAAATTGGGCTTGGTAGCATCCATTCCTTGGGGGCTTGTGATGTGCCCAGATGCCATTTTGTTGCGGGCGTTAGCATGTGTGCAGTGAACGTCCGCTGGACGTATGCAGAACAGACAGATCATGATGTCAATCAGCATGCAACACTTTTGGAGCTCAATGCTCCAGCCAATGCTCTCTCTTAAGCTCACAGAGCTAAACATACGCTAAGCAGCCCCAGCGCTATATAAAGGGATCATCAGCAACTCACAGGTTAGTTGCTGGTTGTTTTCTTCTGGCTGTTGCTACAATTCGACACTTTTTTGGTGCTTTCCATGTTTGCTTCAAGTTTTAAAAGTCTACAGGGAGTAGCTGACTTCAAGGCTTTTGCACAAACTAATTGCTCCCAGACTAGGAGGCCTCCTTTTTGGAACAAAGCATGACTGGGAAAATGAGTAGAGACCACATAGAACAGGACAAGCTGCCAGAAGAATGGGGAGGAGGAGGGGGAGCAAGAAGCTGAGGCCTTAAATACAAACTGCATTCAATAGCAGCCAGTACCCCCTAATAGTGCGATGAAAAGTGTCAACTACTTTCAGGTTTGTTGTTGATTGATTTCTAACAGCAGTTGCTGAGTTTGTTGGAGTGTGCTGTTACTTAATGAATGTATTTATTTGTTAAAGTTGCTAAAGTCTACAGAGCGTGGTGTAGCACATGCTCAAGGATTCTGCTCAGATTACCTGGGTGCAGTAGTTTGTACATCCCTTGGCCTGCAGCATGACTTAGACAGTTAACAGAGGATTTGAGTACAGGAGCCAGGATGTCTTAATCAGTTATACAGGGCCTTGGTGAGACCACATCTGGAGTATTGTGTGCAGTTTTGGTCTCCTTATCTGAGGAAGGATGTTCTTGCCATGGAGGAAGTGCAGAGAAGATTTGCTAGGCTGATTCCTCTGATGGCAGGCTTCACGTATGAGGAGAGATTGGGTCGACTAGGCCTATATTCACTAGAGTTTAGAAAAATGAGAGGGGATCTTATCGAAACCTTTAAAATTCTAACAGGACTAGACAGGCTAGATGCAGGGAGGATGTTCCCGATGGCTGGGGAGTACGGAACCAGAGGTCACAGTCTCAGGGTACAGGATATGCCATTTAGAACTGAGATGAGGAGAAATTCCTTCACTCTGAGGGTGGTAAGCCTGTGGAATTCTCTACTGCAGAAGGCAGTGGGGGCCAAGTCATTAAATATATTCAAGAAGGAGATAGATATATTTCTTAATGCCAAAGGGATCAAGGGATATGGGGAAAAAGCGGGAACAGGTACTGAAATAGACGATCAGCCATGATCTTTTTTGAATGGGGGAGCAGGCCCAAATGGCATACTCCTGCTCCTATTTTCTATGTTTCTATGTTTCTATTCTCTTTTGCCAGAGAGCGGCAGGGAGAGATAGCACACAGCTTCACTAAGATTGCAGGCTTCCCCATCATGCAAGGTGCCATTGACTGCACTCACATCGCCTTGCGGATGCCGCAATGTTAATTCTGCCCTACACTGCAACAGAATGGGTTTCCATTTCCTTGACGTCCAGCTGGTGTGCGGCCATAGGCAGGTCAATGCCCTGTATCCTGACAGCCGTCGTGATGCCTTCATTCTACAGCAATCTGTTGTGCCAGCTGCATTTCAGCCACCAAAACAAAGTGTGGCTTCTGGGTGGCAAGGGCTATCTGCTGACTGCAAACCTCATGACTCTGGTTTGCAGCCTACACACACGTGGTCAGCCTGCATACAATGTGTACTATGTTGCCATAGAAACATGATAGCAAAGACCATTGGCATACTGAAATAGCTGTCTGGTCTGATCTGGAGGACCCCAGCAGTACTCTCCAAAGTGGCTGTCAGGATTCATGGTGATATACTGCATGCTGAATAACTTCACCTTCATGAGGGAACAGCCCTTGCCACCAGCTATCATGCAAGAAGCAGAGGAGCAGGAACATAACAAGAAGGTGGAATAGGAGGAAGAGGCAAAGGAAGAGGAAGGGAGGTGGCAACCTAAACAGCGCCTTTCTGCTTGCCTTGTATATGAAGAATGTATTCACGTGCAGTACCAGTAACCTCAACCCCCATTCCCCATTCAAAAAATCATACACTCCTTACCTTCCCTCCGCCACTAACCATTGACCACAATACTAAAATAAACATAACCACAAAATAAACATTCCAAACCAAATTTATAAATGAAATTGTGCCATATTGCATACAAACAACAACTAATCAGCCTTGTGCATTCTCTTAATGCCTGTCCTCTGTATATCTTTGCCTGTCTAGTACTACTACACATTGCTACCCCAGTTGGTGCAGCATGGCTGGTGGAAGGCTGCTGACTTTCATTGGGAGAGACTGCAGATGGCCTTGCAAGATGCCTTCGAGTAGCTCTGGGCCTAGAAGGTGCAGCTTCAGACTGCACCACCTCAGCATGGCGGCAGGAGTCTGAGCTGGCTGGCTGATAGGCAACAGCAATGGCACTGGCAGAGTGGCAATGGTGGGAGGATGAATGCTGTCATCCTGATAGAGGGTAGCAGACCCCTGCTCCATGCAGCCACTCACTCGCCCTGGGTGGCACCTCGGTAATGTCAGTAATCTGTTAAATGACACATTGCTGGACTGCTGTAACACCTGCAAACTCCTTTGAACGCCGGTATCCACAGCCATGTTGTCAGAATTCTGGGTTTTCACGGCAACAAGTTAAGCTTGCCTGGCTTCAGTCTGAGTTTCCACTGTAGCATTCAGACATTGGATGGCTTCTGTTTGTTCTGTAATGGACATTGAAACATCAGCCATCAGACGTTTCATCATGGTTGGGTCCACAAGTGTGAGAACAGAGTTGGCCCCTGTTGTGGGATGACCTTAAGAAAGAACGACCTTAAGAGCTGCAAGTGAAGGTCATTGGAGGAAGTGATGTCACATCACACATGACCAGGGAGTTGTGGGTGTAGTCCAACAGAGTCAGATGTTTTTAGATGTGGCTCCTGCAGTAACTGTATATGTATGTCCTAATTAAAGTATAATACAAACCCATGTTTTCTTTCAATATTATTTGTAGTCCTGTGAGTCTTACAATAGTTCACATATAAAAGGAACAAGTAATATTACAGCTACCACTTCCATGCTGGAAAAGATTGGCTCCAAGTTCTGCACAAAGCCTTGTGTCAAGCCAGACTCCTCCATGATACTTGACGCTGACTGCAGGCTGTCTGGCAGGCATCTCAATATACCAAACATTTTGTTGTGTATAGTCATCAGCCTTCTTCTGTAGCCAGCCCCATCAAAGTCCTCATCCGAGTCCTCTGTAGTAGAACTCTTGGGAACCTCACCCTCGTACTTGCGCCCAGTGTCTCACCATGGGCAGATCCCGCCTCTAAACTGTCGTCCAAGATATGTCCAGTGTCAGTATCTGAGTTGGTGTCTGCATGTGTGAAATCAAGTAATGGCGTTGTCTTCTTGGTGTTCCTCCACTGCTTGGACAGGTTGCATCTCTTGGGTTTCTGAAAGGGAAAAGTCACAAGTGTAAGATTGTAGTGTAGGGAGGGAAGGAAAGTAAAAGGTGCATGCTTACATCATCTGCAACTTGTAAATTAGAAGAGATTGTGGGATGAGGAGGAAGTGGGTGTGAGAAGGGGAATTAGTTGTGAGGATATTGTCATGTTCAATGGCTTCAGGCAACCAACAGCATCTCCTCCATGGGGGTTAGAGCATGCAGACATGCTTCCCCCTTCAGGTTCACTCTTGCTGCCTCCACTTGTCCACCATCTTCTCCTGTAAGAGAGACAAAAATGTGTCTGAATGCCGTGTTATATATTTGGGTGATGTGTTTTTCATGGGTCAATAGCTGATAGTGTGTGCTTGCTGTGAGATGTGGGTGTGAGGCTTGCAACAGTGCCAAGCGTGTTGGGGGTGGCGGGGGGGGGTGGTGGATGGTGAAGTTATGAGTCCTGTTAGTTAAAGAATGCTGCCAGGTGAATGTTGGGGGTGTGATGAATTGAGCAATAGCTGAGGTTAGTGGTGCAGTATTTGCGATAAGGCATTGAAGATGCATTCACTGACCCTGGCCACCCATATGAGGTCAAGTAAACTTCTTTCAGCACTGCATCCAGGTCCTCACAGCTAGACTCCTGGCATTAACCTCCAGGGCTTTCTGCTCCCAACGCCTTTTCAGTGTGTGTCCAGAGGGCCTCCTAGCCCCCTGTAGAGTCAATGGGAATCAGGGGGAAAACTCTCCGCTGGTCGGAGTCATACCTAACGCAAAGGAAGATAGTTGTGGTTGTTGAAGGTTAATCATCTGAGCTCCAGGACATCACTGCAGGAGTTCCTCAGCGTAGTGTCCTGGGCCCAACCATCTTCAGCTGCTTCATCAATGACCTTCCTTCAATCATAAGGTCAGAAGTGGGGATGTTTGCTGATGATTGCACAATGTTCAGCACTATTTATGACTCCTCAAATACTGAAGCAGTCTGTGCAGAAATGCAGCAAGACCTGGACAACATCCAGGCTTGGGCTGATAAGTGGCAAGTAACATTCGCGCCACACAAGTGCCAGGCAATGACCATCTCCAACAAGAGAGAATCCAACCATCTCTCCTTGACATTCAATGGCATTACGATCGCTGAATCCCCCACTATTAACATCCTGGGGGTTACCGTTGACCAGAAACTGAACTGGAGTAGCCATATAAAGACCTTGGCTACAAGAGCAGGCCAGAGGCTAGGAATTCTGCGGTGAGTAACTCACCTCCTGACTCCCCAAAGTCTGTCCACCATCTACAAGGCACAAATCAGGAGTGTGAAGGAATACTGTCCACTTGCCTGGATGGGTGCAGCTCCAACAACACTCAAGAAGCTCGATACCATCCAGGACAAAGCAGCCCGCTTGATTGGCACCCCATCCACAAACATTCACTCCCTCCACCACCGACGCACAGTGGCAGCAGTGTGTACCATCTACAAGATGCACTGCAGCACCGCACCGAGGCCCCTTAGCTCCTTCCAAACCCACAACCTCTACCACCTAGAAGGACAAGGGAAGCCAATGCATGCGAACACCACCAACTGCAAGTTCCCCTCCAAGCCACACACCATCCTGACTTGGAACTATATCGCCATTCCTTCACTGTCACTGGGTCAAAATCCTGGAACTCCCTTCCTAACAGCACTGCGGGTGTACCGACACCGCACATGGACTTCAGTAGTTCAGAAAGGCAGCTCACCACCAGCTTCTCAAGGGCAATTAGAGATGGGCAATAAATGCTGGCCTAGCCAGCAATGCCCACATCCCTTGATCGAATGAAAAAAAAGATACAGGGCTTCAACCCTCCTCTACCAAGAGCTGCAATGCAGCGTTGGAAACCCACTCTCTCCCATGTTTATCCATTCTGCTGTCTTTCCCAGTTAAGATTCAGCTCCCACAGAACTCTCAGCATCTGATTCAGCAATAATGCTGAATCTATAAGAGGATATACCTATAAGAGGTGCAGGCTAGCTTTAAGTAAAGCAGGCTAGCTTTCACTGATGCTAGCAAGTATTGATTTTGGGCCGCATGCTGATGCATGCAGCTAATCAATAAAATTTTTAGTCTGGCTGCATGCTGAAATCATGTGAATAACCAGGCAACACAAAAATGGTGCACTACCTGCATTACATCTAACAGATGTGGGGTAATCAGACATCGTTTTCCCACTCCCGTTTTTGGGAGCTATTCAATATAGTCCTCTGTGTCTTCAGCACTACAGTCAGAATGCTGATGAGGACCATAGCCTTTGCTTTATCTAGTGTGCTCACTCGTTTCTTGACATCACGTGGTGCGAATCGAATGGGCTAAAGACTGGCATCTGTGATGGTGGGGGTCTCAGGAGTGAGTGATGGTGGATCATTCAAGGCAATTTTCAAGACGTTAGGGCGGTGGGGGTGGGGGGGGGGTGGTGGGTGGTAAAATGAATGACCCACCTGCTGCCATTCATTTGCTGCTCAGTGGGAAGAGTTAAAATTGACCCCTTGACTTCTGAAGTCTCTCTTTATAACTCTAACCTTTTATGCACCCGTCCAGAAAATGAAAAGTAAGATAGCCAGGCAGAAAAGAACTCTAACTATCAAAATACATTGAACGGATTCACCCAATGAAAAAAATACAATAAAATACAGCATTATTGCTCATGATAAATAAGAAACACGATGCACCTGCTTTTATTTAAATATATACCAAAATGGAGGGAAGCCATTTGTTCAAAAAATGTAAAATAACCAGGTATCTCTTGTAAGATTATTAGGTTACTAAAAAGTTACTAACCAGAATACTAATTGTTAAAGTTTTGCTGTTATAAACAAACAACTAACTTATTATCATAAGCTAACATTTAGCTTTGTTAGAACCCTTCTTTGTAGTGTGCTAAAGTGGAATACTTAGGAAATAGGGCAGATGACTGTATCGGTGCCGTTTCCTGCTCCCGCCCAGAACCGGAAAACTTTATCAGCTTTGCTTCTAATTTCCACCCTTCTCTCACCTTTACATGGTCCATCTCCGACACTTCCCCTCCTTTCCTCGACTTCTCTGTCTCCATCTCTGGGGATAGGCTGTCTACTAATATTCATTATAAGCCCACCGACTCCCACAGCTACCTCGACTACACTTCCTCACACTCTGCCTCCTGTGAAGACTCCATTCCATTCTCCCAGTTTCTCCATCTCTGACGCATCTGCTCTGATGATGCTACCTTCCATGACGGTGCTTCTGATATGTCTTCCTTTTTCCTCTAAGGAGGATTCCTCCCACTGTGGTTGACAGGGCCCTCAACCATGTCTGTCCCACTTCCCGCACCTCTACCCTCACCCCTTCCCCTCCCTCCCAGAACCATGACAGGGTTCCCCTTGTCCTCACTTTCCACCCCACCAGCCTCCACATCCAAAGGATCATCCTCTGCTATTTCCGCCACCTCCAACGTGATGCCACTACCAAGCGCATCTTCCCCTCCCTTCCCCTGTCAGCATTCCGAAGGGATCATTCCCTCCACGACATGCTGGTCCACTCCTCCATTACCCCCACCACCTCGTCCCTTTCCCAGGGCACCTTCCACTGCAATCGCAGGACATATAATACCTGCCCATTTACCTCCTCTCTCCTCACTATCCAAGGCCCCAAACACTCCTTTCAGGTGCAGCAACAACTTACTTGTATTTCTTTCAATTTAGTATACTGTATTCGCTGCTCACAATGTGGTCACGTCTACATTGGGGAGACCAAACGCAGACTGGGTGATTGCTTTGCAGAACATCTTCGCTCAGTCTGAAAGCATGACCCCAAGCTTCCGGTTGCTGGCCATTTCAACACTCCCCCCTGCTCTCATGCCCACATCGCTGTCCTGGGATTGCTGCAGTGTTCCAGTGAACATCAACGCAAGCTTGAGGAACGGCATCTCATTTACCGAATAGGCACACTACAGCTTGTCGGACTGAACATTGAGTTCAATCATTTCAGAGCAAGACGGGCCCCCCTTTTTATTTTTATTTTTAGTTATTTTTTCTTTTTTTCTTTTTTATTTTTTATGTGTTTAGTTTCGTTTGTTTAGTTTGTTTCTACTATGCCTACCCACTGTTTTTTCATGTTTGCGCTTGTGGCTGCTCGGTTTTCTCTCCATTAACACCTTATCTGTACTAATGCTTTGTCTTTCAGCACACCATTAACATATTGTTTGCCTTTGCTCCATGACCTTCTGGTCAGCTATTCTGTGACCTTGTCCTATCAACACCTTCTCTTTTGTTATCTCTTGTCCCACCCCCGCTTTACTTGCTTAAAATCTTTTACATTTCTAATATCTGCCAGTTCTGATGAAGGGCCACTGACCAAAAACGTTAACTCTGCTTCTCTCTCCACAGATACTGCCAGACCTGCTGAGTATTTCCAACATTTCTTGTTTGTATTTCAAATTTGCAGCATCTGCAGTATTTTGCTTTTATTTGAGCATTTAGACCATCAATTCCACTGCATTCAGGGTTTATGTATGATTATTCCTTCATGGACTTCCCAAGCATTATCGCTACTAATTACAACTTGGATCTTTTGCTCTCAGACCTATGAAGTAGACCCTGAATCACTGAAATCTTCGAATAGAAGGCTTCACAGGGAACTCGTTGCCACTTAGTGAGTGAACGTGGCTAGCTCACAATGGAATCATTATTAATAATCCAAAGACATGCAAAGTAGGAAGGAAGTTCTTCACTTATTCATGTCATTGAGTACTCAATCTGGGCTATCAACTATATGACTGGCACAGTGGCAAAATTTCCCTTTGATCACCCAGCCAGCACTGTGCACTTTTAACGGAGGAACAAGTTAATTGTCATTGTCTAGATGCAGTTGATACTTTTTAATTTAGAACAGCTGTTAAAACAGATTGGGAATAACAGTGAAGTGGAAATAAGCATTAAGATATAATGAGTAATTTATTTCAATACGCATTGACCATAGTTAATCTGCTATAGTCAGTCTCACGAGATAAGTGAGTGCTCAAAAGTCCCATGGCGTGAAACAGGAATTTTAATGTCTATGAATGTTGTTCCTGGATGCTCCATTCATCTTTGAAAACATAAATATATTGGATATTGTAGTGGCAGCACCAGTGCACTACGTTATGTAACACTGAGACACAAGTTCCAACACTAACTCAGCTTGGGTCCAATCTCATCCGTGATACCATGGAGAGGTGATGCTCCATTATAACAGGAGAGAAGGGAAGGTCACATTTGGAATCTTTAATCTATCAACACGCGTATTTGCCCACTTTGATACTGATTTTGGGTAACCTTTTGGCTACATCGGGTGTTTGGTTCAGTAAGTGAAGAAAACAATTGGAAAAAGATGGTAACTTACCTCATAACAGAAGTGCTTTTCGTTACAGTTTCTCCTCAGAAAGGTTTTGCTGGTGTCACAGAAGTTCCTATATACACAGGAAATAGCGTTTAAATTTGGTTTGCATGGGAAAAAGTCTCTTCACTAGCAGGTCTCGCTTAGTGGATGCACATTGCTCAGACAAGTGGTATCTTTGCAGTATAAATTAATTTAAAATATCAATTAGCTCGGAATCAAACAAGATATGGTTGGTTGGCATCCTTCCATCAAGGAAAGATGATGGGCACACAGCAAACAATCCATTTAGGTGGGGTGTCTTCTCTTGGTGCACCTTTGCTGATGGCTGTGAAGGCCATATACAGACATATATAAACAAGATATATTAAGAGTATTATTTAGGAAAATAGAACCAGCAATCACAATGGGGTGAATTTCCTCAACATTTTTGGCATATTTACCATGCCAGAATAGCACAAGGACACTTTTTAGCAAGGAAATTTGGTGCCACTTGTGCAACTTTAAAATGTTTTACTCAAGTTGTCTTATGCTTTATGAGCTTCTTCATGATCCATTCACTGAATTCCCACTAACATCATTTACACATGTCAAAGTGAGACACAATGGGCTTGCATTATGAATGCATACTCAGTAACTTAAACTGAGATTTATGAGGTGCGGCAGATGCTAGGATCAACAGATGTGAGAAGTTGGTGAGTTTGAATACCATGGAAACTTTATATAGGGCTAGATATTGCAGTCAGCAATGAAACAACAGCACTCACCACTGACCTCGAAGAAAACTGCCCACAAAGACCTAGCAATCTCTATGGTGTGGTTTTCCCCTTTCCAGACATCAGTTTGAATCTGGCACCAGGTCTAGGGGATCTCTGGGAATCCAGCAACAGTGATATCATCATACAGGGTAGACAATAAATCCCATTGCCGAATTCTCACAGACAGCAAACCAGAAGTAAATGACCACTGAATAACTTTACCTTTAACTTTCAATTTTACAGATAGCAAAATAAATGATTGGGCCATAACATGGGATTAAGGTAGAAGCTAAAATATTATAAACAAACTTTTAAACAAAGAACAGTACAGCACAGGAACAGGCCATTCGGCCCTCCAAGCCTGCGCCGATCTTGATGCCTACCTAAACTAAAACCTTCTGCACTTCCGGGGACCGTATCCCTCCATTCCCATCCTATTCATGTATT
This sequence comes from Heterodontus francisci, assembly GCF_036365525.1. Taxonomy (NCBI): domain Eukaryota; kingdom Metazoa; phylum Chordata; class Chondrichthyes; order Heterodontiformes; family Heterodontidae; genus Heterodontus; species Heterodontus francisci. The sequence goes on from NC_090373.1 coordinate 132,351,477, forward strand.
TGTCAAGACACCTCTTAAACGTCACTATCGTACCGGCTTCCACCACCTCCCCTGGCAAGAAGTTCCAGGCACTCACCACCCTCTGTGTAAAGAACTTGCCTCGCACATCCCCTCTAAACTTTGCCCCTCGCACCTTAAACCTATGTCCCCTAGTAACTGACTCTTCCACCCTGAGAAAAAGCTTCTGACTATCCACTCTGTCCATGCCGCTCATAACTTTGTAAACCTCTATCATGTTGCCCCTCCACCTCCGTCGTTGCAATGAAAACAATACGGGTTTATCCAACCTCTCCTCATAGCTAATGCCCTCCAGACCAGGCAACATCCTGGTAAACCTCCTCTGTACCCTCTCCAAAGCCTCCACGTCCTTCTGGTAGTGTGGCGACCAGAATTGCATGCAATATTGTAAGTGTGGCCTAACTAAGGTTCTGTACAGCTGCAACGTGACTTGCCAATTTTTATACTCTATGCCCCGACCGATGAAGGCAAGCATGCTGTATGCCTTCTTGACTACCTTATCCACCTACGTTACCACTTTCAGTGACCTGTGGACCTGTACGCCCAGATCCCTCTGCCTGTCAATACTCCTAAGGGTTCTGCCATTTACTGTATACTTCCCACCTGCATTAGACCTTCCAAAATGCATTACCTCACATTTGTCCGGATTAAACTCCATCTGCCATTTCTCCGCCCAAGTCTCCAACCGATCTATATCCTGCTGTATCCTCTGACAATCCTCATCACTATCCGCAACTCCACCAACCTTTGTGTCGTCCGCAAACTTACTAATCAGACCAGCTACATTTTCCTCCAAATCATTTATATATACTACAAACAGCAAAGGTCCCAGCACTGATCCCTGCGGAACACTACTAGTCACATCCCTCCATTCAGAAAAGCACCCTTCCACTGCTACCCTCTGTCTTCTATGACTGAGCCAGTTCTGTATCCATCTTGCCAGCTCACCTCTGATCCCGTGTGACTTCACCTTTTGTACCAGTCTGCCATGAGGGACCTTGTCAAAGGCTTTACTGAAGTCCATATAGATAACATCCACTGCCCTTCCTTCATCAATCATCTTTGGCACTTCCTCAAAAAACTCAATCAAATTAGTGAGACATGACCTCCCCTTCACCCCTCTAACTGACATTTCTAGCACTAATTAATAAATTAATTCAAAATAAATAAATACTTATTAAATCCTTACTAAATTGTTATAATTAACTATATGGTCCCTAGTGCTAGATTCCAACTATAAATATTAAATGCTCACTAAATACAGTAATCTCCTCCCTCTGGTTTAGTTACTCTACTTATTAATTAGTTAATTAGGGTTTTAATCAATTTTATCAATGTCTTATTTTCAAATTCAGTAAAAAAAAATTCCCTACCAGCCAATCAGGTCACAGCTTTCCTGTGACGTCACTTTCAGCTTTTTTACCAGAGGTAAGTTTTTTATCCTTACCGGTCAGGGACTCCGTCCTCCGAGTCTTCTCCCAGTCAGCAGTGCTCTTTGGAAGCTCTCGGCTCCCCTCACTCTGAGGACAGGTAGGAAATGAAAGGAGCTCCTCACTCCCTCCTTACCGAACTTCCTCAGTTACCAAACTTCCACTGTAGCACTCTAATGCAACCAAAGTCAGCACTCCAGTGCAAAACAAAATTATGATTTTAAAATTGTGGACTCTCTTAGCATAATGGAGAAATTTGACATTCAACAAATATAAAATTACTTTTTCAGGGCCAGTGAGGCTGTTTGGCAGTAATTATGAACTTAGTACGATATTAAAAACACAATTACACCTCATTCAACGATGTGTAACTTTTTCAAGGGTTTTTACAGCGAGACTAAAAATGTAAGAGTGGAAACTCTAGTCAGTTCAATGATTTCTAATTGATTGAATTCTTGGGGAACCTCAATAGCGCACCCTCCAGAGAAGCATGGGATCACTGACAGCAACTTCTGGATTTCCGCATTTAACTGCATGGGCAGAATTTAGTGCAGCTGGCAGGACTCCCGGTGCTGTGCTGAAAAGACGATGGGAACCCCCTCCTCGACCATTTGGGGACTCCCAGGCTCCTTTTAAAGGCGCCAGCCCAACTAATAAAGCAGTTCCAGGATCCCCATCCCTTTAAAGACGGGGATCCCGCCTCTCAGAGCTGCTGGCCAATCAGAGGGCCGGCAGCTCAGTAGTACTGGCAGAGCCACCAGGAGTGGTGGATACTGCCAGCAACACAAGAGGCCTTGAAACCAGGCCCTGTGCTGGAGACCAGGGCCAGAGGTAAGTGAGTCAGTGATGCCGGGGTCAGTCCGGCAGGCCCGGAGATGGAGAGAGGGAGGGTGGGCGTGGAGTGCAGGGGGAGGGGGGGAGTCAAAGATGTGTGTGATTTTCTGCCGGGGCCCTCCATGGGCCACAGATTGTCCACGGAATAGGACCCCCCACAAGCCTACAGAGAAGTCACCTTGTTTTACTGGAAGACCTCCCTGTGTGGTGCAGGTCACCACTGCCACTGGCATAATTCCAGCAGTGGTGGGACAAGGCCCTTAAGTGGATGAGAATAGGCCCCTGAAGGGCATCAATTGGCCTCTGGACAGGAAGGCCATCGTCATCCTATCCGCCCCCGACTAAATTCCAGTGCGATGGGAAGACAATAGGACTTCTGCCCCAAGCCTCCAGTCGCAATTCTATGGGCCCCGGGCCTCCTAACCCGTCGCCGGGGGACCCATTAAATTCAGCCCCACATGTGCAGACTGCAGAATTGCTGTCAGTTTCAGAGGAGTAATGATAGTGGAGGCTGACAATTTCACTGTCATTACTACTGCAAAATCAGAGCCATAGTGATTTCTGCAGCTTGAAAAAACTTTTTAAACTTTTTTTTTGCATTATTGTCCACAATAACCTATACTTAATTCGGTCTGCTTCTGATGGGGTAGGTCCACTGGAGGCATTTTGGATCCCCCACCAATTACTCACAGTGAGGGGTTCTCAGCATTAGGTATGGCATTCGCTATCGGCACACTCTTGTTATGTCATTATGTTGGAGGAGGAGCAGCAGCATAGATGCAGCATTAGAGACTCAGGCAGCATTTTCTGCAAGAGGCACACAGCGGGCAGGATTTTGTTCTCCCCCAGGCGTTGGGTTGCATTGCGGGAGGGGTCGGGGTTAGGGAGTGGCCTGAAGATGGCTCCGGATGAGGCTTGCCACGGACAGCGACGCCATGAGGGCCTGGTTCGATCCTCCCAGTGGCGGCGAGACTCCATGGTGGCCCCCCCCCCACCCCGTCACTGGGCGATGGAACCACAATTTCAATATTCAAATTAATAAAATTAATACATTTAAATAAAATTACCTGAGCTCTGGCGGGCCCGCTGGGATCTTCAGCATGGTGGATGGCACTCCTGCACCGGGGACGGAAAGCCCACCCCTCCATGAGATTTGGTGGGTGGGTGGGCGGGCGGGCCGCCCCAGCTATTTAAATGAGCTGCTGCACTTAAGATCGCGGCGGCTCTCTGGCACCATTTTTTGAGCTTGCCATCTGGCTCTTAAATCCAATCCAGCATGTCATCACTGAAGTTTTCTCTTCTGTGGAACAAAATCGACGTTTGAGATACATCAAACTAATTGTACTGATGCTCAGCCGGTGTCCTTAGTGTAATGAATGACAATGGCAGGTGATAGACTTGTACCAGGAATTTCCTTGAGGATTCTCCTGATGGGCTGTCATATTGTATGTGGAAGATTGGTGAAAATCCTGTTTACCTGCCTATTCACAGTTTCTGTTGATCTTTCCCTGAAGTTATGACAGTAAATGCAGAGAACGCCCAAGGAAATTCCTGGTGATAGTCTCTGAAATGTCACCCCAAAATTTTACTTTCAGGGTGGAAGAGTGCTTGCATGCTGGATTGCCATACAATGAACAGATGTGATAGCTGCAAGGGAAATGCATATTCATGTGAATCAAGAAGTGCTACTGGTTGCAAACAAGCTGCGTACAGTGATTGGAATGCTTTCCTGTTAATGTTAACTGGAAGCATTGATCGCAGAAGCGTGTATGTCCAACTGGTGAAATTGTATTGTTCTCTCAATGTTGCCTCTAATTGTCTATTAAAGAGTAGATCAGAGCACATGATAGCTCATATTTTTCAGTCAGTGTTCACCGTTCACCTTGCTGGCAGCTACCCACGAAAATTTGACCAGCTTTTGAGCAGAGACTTGCTGTCATCAGGCATGGCATTCTCTACAAGGGATCTGAGATGTGTGTGAGCAGGGCACGACGTAGCATGGCTCGACTGGGATTGAAGAATTCTCACTGACAAATGCAGAGTCTAAACCAAGAAGTATTAACCAGGATGTATAAATTAGATTTAAATCATGAACAGATAGCAAAATAAAGATTTGGAAAGAAACATAGGATTAAGGGAGTGAGATAAAAGATACAGACAGAAAAAGTAAAAAAAATCTCTAACAACAAATTAAATTCTAAAGGAATGAGATTTCCACATTTGTAAAATTAAATTTTTAGTGCCAGGGAAGTTGTTCAGCAATAATTATAAATGATCATGCCACGAAAAATTCACTGACAGCAGAATGCACCAGCCCTAACTTTTTATGCAGAATTTAAGTGGGTAACAACTGGATGAGTACTGCAACCTTATAGCCTTTCAGTGATTTCAATGTCAAGTCTATTGGCGAGGTACTGTTATAACCCAGTCTGTGGAGGAGCAGGGTAACTTGGTCTGCAGCTTCTGAATTCTTGCATTTAGCTGTGCATGTGCGGACTCTGGAAGTTGCAGTCCAATTTACTCCTTGATAATTTGAGCACCATTAGTCTCACTGTTATTCTCAATGTAAAATCCAGGACAATGTATCCATGACTGGCTTAATGCTCCTGCACAAACCTGAATGGCTATTGTTAGTGATCTCCTCAGTGGCAATCTGAAATGTATCTGTAACATTTGTGACCTTTAAAGCCACTGATAGTGTAGTGCCTACAGTGGAGGTGAGCTGCAGGCCATGGGTTGACGTGTTACATGTGGCACAACTCAATTAGGGCTTTCTTTATAAAGAGTAACCTCCATAAGCGCTGGTCTAGTGACAACTGGAGGTATATGAGTCTACTTGAGTATTCTGATATGGGGTATCACCAGCTGCATGCCATGTATCTCTAATGCTGCCTGACCAACTGTAACAAAAAACAAAAACAACTTAGATTTATATAGCACCTATAATGTAGTAATATATCCCAAGGCACTTCACAGGGAAGTTATCTAACAACATTTGACACCGAGTCAATAGAACAGATGGCTAAACACTTAATCAAAGAGGCAGGATTTAAGCAACATTTAAAGGACAGCAGAGAGGGAGAGATAGACAGAGAGATTTAGGGAGGAAATTCCAGAGCTTAGGGCCTAGGAAGGTGAAGGCATGGCTCCTAATGGTTGAGTAGTGAAAATCAAGGATGCACAGGAGGCCAGAATTAGGGGCATGCAACAATCTCGGAGGGCTGGAAGAGGTTAAAGAAATAGGGAGGAGCGAGGCCATAGACGCATTTGTAAACAAGGATGGGAATTTTAAAATCGGGGCATTGCCAGACTGGGAGTCAATGTAGGTCAACAAGCACAGGAATGATGGGTGAACAGAACTTAGTGCAGGTTAGGATAAGGACAGCAGCGTCTTGAATGAGTTTATGTTTATGTAGGGTGGAAGATGGGAGGCCAGCCAGGAGAGCGTTGGAATAGTTGAGTCTGAAGGTAACAAAGGTATGGATGAGGGTTTCAGCAGCAGATGAGCTGAGGCAGAGTTTACAGAGGTGGATGTCAGCAGTCTTGGTGATGGAGCAGATATGTGGTTAGAATCTCATCTCTGGGTCAAAAACAACGTCAAGGTTGAGAACAGTCCAATGCTCCATTGTTTCTCAACTTAATCTTCCAAAATGCAAAGATCCAGGAGAATTTCTAATGAAAAATCCATATCACCTCAAATGGGGGCAATGGGAGTAGCAGCCCCACAGCCTTCAGCATACAGTCACATGGGATAGTACTTGGCAGCATTAAAAACAAAACAAAGTCATCCAAGTTGAAAAAGACATACAATCTCTGCCAATTTTACAAATATCACTGCGGATTTCTTTATATGTGCCTCCTTTTCTGCAGTACCTCGCAACCCTGAAGGTCCATTTTATATGGACAAGAACATGATCTGGCACAAATGAGGCAAAAGTGATGGAAAATGGAACATCTGACCTAGACACATCAATACTGCTTTATTTACATGGAGCCATCCAACTATGGGCAGCCAGTCCCCTAGTCCAACCAAAATTATGTCAGAATATGGAATAGGTACAAATGTGAACAAAGATCCAGTGGAAAAGAACACTCGCCCATTTCCACTCCTGGCAGCCCATTTTATGCATCTACAAAGGTCAGCTTGAAGTGGAAAATCCAAGCTTTTGTGTTTCTGGCACTTGCAGTTCGAGAATGCCAATAGCAATCAAACATTTGTAATTACTTTATCTCAACTGTGTAATAAGTTTTTTTTTCTGGCTTGTGCAATGATGCTAATAACATTGAGGCTGAGGCTATTTTCCATAGCATAAAACTTGGTTATTAGTTAAGCAGGCAATTTCACTTTCGGAATAAAAAATGATACATCATTTCATAGCTGTCTGCTGTGAACCCTGTCCATATCCTACGGTCATTGCTCTCAACATGATAATTCATTGTAATGAATTTAAAAATAATGCATTTGCACATGGCTGTGCTGCTACGTTCTGGACCATGTTTCAAATGTTCCTGGAAGCTGTTCAAAGACTATACCTAAAAAATAAATACACTGGCAGTATTTGTGCACTATTCCTCTGTCTGGAGCACTTCTACCAATGTTACTCAAGACAGACACATATGTACAGACTTATTTTTTAAAAAAGAATAGAAAATGTTACAAGGTGTTGCTCACACTGCAAAAGCTTAGCCTGAACAAACAGAATCATAGCTCTGGACAAACATATCAAATCCAAACCCAAGTTTTTTTGGAGAGGATGAGACCTTCAACTAAAAAAATTATAAGGCACAAAAGACTATTCAATGGGTAAATGAAATCATTATTGAGAAGTACGTAATTTCTTGTATTCTTAATTTTATTGAAAGTCTTATTTTGCATATTAGAAATTTTGCAAATGAAAAAGTTGTGGCATTTTGAGTGATTTGTCAGAAAAAGATAATACAATATGGTGATGTTACAGGGAGCGATTACAGGTCAGGTGATCAGATTAACATCAGAAATCCTATTACAGTGACAAACAGTGTTGTCACAGGGAAAGAGGCACAAGAACGTATAGTCAATTTTGGCTTAATGGTAGCACTCTTACTTCTCTGTCAGGTAATTGTGAGTTCAAGCCCCACATCAGAACTTGAGTACATAATCTAAGCTGAAACTTCAGTGCAGTGCTCAAGGAGAGCTGTATTGTCAGAGGTGCTGTTCTTCAGGTAAGATGTTGAACTGATCCTCCATTTACCTGCTGTAAAAGATCCCTTATCACTTTTTGAAGAAGGGCAGGGGAGTTCTTCCAGTGTCTTGGCCAATACTTATCTCTCAATCAACCTAAATAAATTCTCTGGTCATTGTTATTTGTGGGCCCCACTGTGTACAAATTGACATGTTTGCCTACATAACAACAGTGGCTACACTTCAAAAGTAATTTATTGTCAGGAAAGCATTTAGGGTGTTCTTAGGTTGTGAAACGTGTTTTACAAAAACACAAGTTCTTTCTCCCTTTCTTTACCTGTGAGCATTTCAACATGAGAATCTCCATAGAAATATTTACATTTTTATGTCTTAAGAGTAAAAATATATGCAGATACGATGGTGGCAGCTAGAACCTTGCATTGCCACACCAATGGTAGCAATTATGATTATTAGAAATGGATCTTCTAACCGGTCAGGAAGAATAGGCACTTGAATGAGATACTTGAGCATCTTATAGCGTCAATGGAATTGTACCCAATGGAAATCAAATTGAGGGAGAATGGGAAAAGGGAGCAAATCAAATAAAAATTAAGAGGTAGAAATCTTTTTCCTCTTAGCAGTCTATCCAGGAAATCCAATATACCCAAGGGCAGGAACAGGAAATGCAGTCCCAATATCATCGTTGAACAAGTTATGCCAGGCACTGATAGCATTATCTATTTCTATAATATATGAAAAGTCTTGCTGATAATGTGCATTTTGTCTATGCATAAAACTTACTTCCTATAACAATTTTCTCTCACAATACTTCCACTGCACCATTTCCATTTTGTCTATTTATTATAACTACCACTGAATTACCATCTGAATTTTTCCTGATTCTCTGCAGCTATGCATCTGATTTCAGCCTAAATCACAGCCCATTGAGTCTACGTAATCCTTAACATGCATCACCAAGGCAGCCACCTGAAGCCTGTGCAAATTAGGCCTCTCACTAACCCTAAAAGCCTGCCACCTATCCACATAAAGGGACATCACCCCACACTTACTGAACAACATCCATGAGCATATGAATGCCATGTCCTCAGTTGCGATTCTCTGGGACCCTCTCCCCAGTATTTCCACACTCTGCAATTATTGTCTCCCTATTCCAAGATGCACCACCAATTACAGGTCCCAGCAGTCAATTCACTACTCCAAAGCTTCACGATGCACCTTCTAGTCACCAGGACCTTCCTTCCATTGCTTCCAGATGATAGAATCCACTTTTAAGAACTCCCAAAGTCCATGAAACTCCTTCCATATAATTCTCACAGCGCTTCAATACTATTTTCAAATGCTCCAACCACCCATCATTCCCATATCAGTGGTCCAACACCACCCAATATTTCTGCACTCCTACCATATTTCATGACACTCTTCTCATTATTCCCACACCTTGCTCCCAAGTTCACTCAGATCGCCTGTCAACACAACCAAGCTAGATAATCTCTTTCCCAACAGTACTACGATATGCCTTCTACATATCTGCAACTTGCAACATCTCATGTATCCTGGGCTTTAATGAACGGTAGGATTTAAAATTGAATGCATTGCTAAACAATCATAATAGAGGCCACCGAATTTAGAATTTCCATATAATTTGAATCTGAAAATAATCCTCCCAAAAATTTTTGTAATCAGAACACAATTTCACTTACTCAATCGCTGTAAATTAGTGGTGTTGATGATATTTTACATTATATGGTGTAAAACAACATACGCTTTAATTCACTGTAACACTACCGGAGGCTTGTTTGTATAATGTAATAAATTCTTCCATGTAGTGCATTCTCTTTCCATAAATCCAATACTTACGTCCTGTAACATTTCCCTGTTATTCTCACTCTTTCTCTAGCTCAAACTGAAAGTAAAACAGCAGCAAATCAAAACTAAATGGGATATGTACAATTCAAAAACAAGGAAAGTGGCTAGAAAACTGCCACTGAGAATATATTAAGGGCTTATGAGAGCAACCAATCCTGAATGATCAGTCTGGAGAACCCAGCAAAGGAACAAAGGAGAAGAGAAACAATAACATTGCTAAAAATAAAATGGAGTCCTTTTGCCTGCCATTTTATACTCTGTGACCTAGAAATTATATAGCAATCCCGCAACTTCCTGTCAAGGATGAGTTAGATGAAGAACCCTCATCACTGAAACTTGAGAGGGCCATAGACTGCCTAGTGAAAGAAAGGACGGAATCCCAGCCAAACTGCTCACGCACGGAAAGTCCCATTTATTGCCACAACATTGTGACCTTCTCCTTCTCCATTGGAAAGTAGGCTCTATTCCACAGGAGATGTGTGATGCCAAAATCATCACACTGCACAAAAACAAAGGTGACAGAGGAGACTGCAATGACTATAAGGGCATCTCATTCCTTAGCATCATGGGGAAGGCCTTTGCTCGGGTCATACTTAAAAGACTCCATTTGCTTGCAGACTGACTGTACCTGGAAGTGTAGTGTAATTTCCATGTCAGCAGATCTACTGTGGATATGATCTTCTCCATACGCCAGCTACAAGAGAAGTGTAAGGAACAGAGTATATCCCTTTATTTTCAAAGATCTCAGTAATACATTCAATGCTGTCAGCAAAGCAGAGCTCTACAAGATTTTGGGAAAAATTGACTGCCACCGAAGCTCCTCAGTCTCACCCGCACTTTCCATGACAACAGTAACTGCACTGTACAGTTTGATGGCTCCACTTCTGACAGTTTCGGAGTGAAGAATGGAGTGAAACAGGGTTGTGTTCTAGCCCCCACTCTGTTTGTCATCTTCTTCTTCATGCTCCTGACCTTCGCCTTTCCTGCAGATATGGAAGGAGTCAACTTGCACACTAGGTCAGACAGGGAGCTTTACAATCTATCAAGGCTGAAAGTGAAGACAAAAACACATCACGTCCTGATCAAAGAACTCCTCTATGCTGATGGTGCTGCGCTAGTTGCTCACACAGAAACTCAGCTACATAAAGGTCAGCTACATAAAGCCTGTGTTCTCAGCACCTTGCTATATGGCTGTGAGTCACAGGCAACTTAAAGTTACCAAGAAAAGAAGCTCAATCATTTCCAGCTTCGTTGTCTGCAGTGCATTATGGGTATATCTTGGCAGGACAAAATCACAAATGCAGCATTCCTCTCAAAGGCAGAGCTCCCAGGTGTGTTGGCACTGATCAAACAGAGGCAGCTTCAGTGGATTGGATACATCCACGGAATGGAAGACGATCACATACCCGAGGATCTTCTGCATGGTGAGTTAGCTGGAACCAGATGACCAGTGGGGTGCCCAAACCTCCACTTCAAGGATTCTTGCAAGCGTAACATGACGGCCCTCGAAATGTCGACTATTGCACCTGGGGATCACTAGCTGGCGAAAGAGGGAAATGGCGACATAGCCTGTGGACTGGTGGTCACGATGACCAGTTACTACAGCAGCTTGGCAACAGGCGCCAACATCAAAAACAACAACTCACAGCATCACTTGGCAGATTCAAATGCAGCACTTGTGGCAGAAACTTCCTCTCAAGGATTGGCCTTCACAACTCAGCAAATGTGCACCAAGAGAAAACACCTCACCGAAATGGATTGTTTTCTGTATGTCCATTATCTTTCATAGATGGAAGGATGCCAATCAATCCAGAAATGATTATTCAGGGAGCGGTTCCTGCACCCGAATGAATCGGCTTGAGGCATACATAATATTGGGCCTCAGGACTCATTATCATCAAGCCAGAGAACTGCGGACACACGTTGGGTATCTTCAGACAGCTGGCTGGAGAAGAGAATCAAAGATCAGATCACACTCATAACTGAAGAATGGCTTCATGATCAAGGTACTCAATGGCTGTAGAATCGACTTCAGTAAGATTAGACATCTCCAGGAGCACTGGGGGCCAATATTGGAAAATGTTGCCCTTCTCTCCTCAGACCTGATTGAAGTCCTGTCCTCATCGATACAGAATTCCAGCTGTATTCTCAGAAAGCATTTGAAGAAAGGCTATAAAAATGTATTTTCTGTGGTGAAACTCTTGTGTCTAGTGTTTTTATAGCCATTTTAGCCAGAAGACAACCAACACAGCATCTCCAAACAGTGGGATTTTTCAGACTTCAAAATGCCTAACTCACATGACCAAAACCAGAGACAAGAATTTGACTTTAAGGAAGCCACATACAAAGCTTAACTAGAGTTCCACTCCCCAGGCCAGGCACTCATACCTAACTTAAATAAACATCTTTTTTTTATCCAGAACAGTATTTAAGTATAAACACGTTTAGTCCACAGCACATAGCACTGTGGTGGACTTATTGCCCTTTCTCTAAACGGCAGCAGTCACCACATTTCTGGCCTAACTACCAGAGCAGCATTGATTTTGTTTGATTACCAGTGCAGGAAAGTGAGGACGTTTGCTCAGGGGAGAACATAGGACATTAGCTTTGAAGCTGTAATTTATCCTTAATTTTTTAAGTTAATTCCTACTGAGGGAATTTTCAAGATGACAGACAGTTATTCTCCAGTAATAGCCTATTTAGCAATATAAATATAACAAATATATATTTGCATTTGATATTTAAGTGAAAGGGTAAGCACGGTGAAAGTGAAGCAATGTGAGTGTAGTAAAAAAGCAAGAAGGAGAAAGGACGGATGCAAGAGAGAATGAGAGGAAGAAAAGGAGAACAAAGGAAGAAAGAAAAGGGAAAAGAGAAAGAGAAAGAAGATAAATGGAAATCTGTGACAGGGAACACAGATCTTATTTGTTTGCAAGTCCCTGCTGAAAATGTAGAATGAACTTATTCATTAGTAAAATCACATCAGTGGCAGTTACTCCATGTTAGTGAGTTTACATGTAACAAGATCAGTAATACTCATATCAGTACACAAAGGGCTTTTCCTGTGTGATGAATGAGCTTCCTTGTGAAAGATGATAGTTTGATTGTCTTTGCACAAAACTGATCAGCATTTTAATTCTTTTCCCCAGTGTTTATTGCCAGTTGTCTGCTGTGCCCTGCTTGTAAAAACTCTACTAAATGGAAATGAATAAATGTAATTACTGTGGGTGACAGTGGCAGTTTGTGTGGTTTTTCATATCAGCCAAGCTGAATTTAATCTAATCTGAAGTGAGTGCATGTTACTCTGTGAAAGCACTGATATAAAGCAGCCTACTTGGCAATGGTAGAGTGGAACAAAAAAGGCCCTGCTTTCCAGCACAGATCGTACATGATCTGATTGGCTGAAACCCCAGTCACTCATCCTGCTATGTTTACTGTTCCATTTGAACCATGTGACCATTTGTCCTGTGTCACATGGCACTGATGTAATTATATGTTTTCATGATACAAATTCATTCTGTACTCACCTCAGAGTGAATCAGCCAATGCACATCTAGTTTCAAATCTCATAAATCAACTGAATCTTTGATAATACTAAATCCTGAAGCCTTATTTAGAATATCTAAACCTGCATTAACAGCTGGGATTTTCTGCTTCAGCAGAAACCCATAGTCAAGTGGGCAGGGCAAAATCTGTGCACACCCTGCTTGTCTTCTGCTGATCCCTGAAGATTTTTAAGGACCATCCTAATTTAATCCTATTAGCACAATAGAGAGGGATGACCTACATTCAGAAAACCAGGATGCAGCAGCAGTTTGAGTCAAGATGAGAAATGATAAAGGCAAGAAATCACTTGTGGGAGTGGTGTACAGGCCCACTAACAGTAACCACAAGGTAGGACGGGGTATAAAGGAAGAAAGAATAGGTGCTTGTCAGAAAGGTACAGAGATAATTATGGGGGATTTTAATCTACATATAGACTGGTGAAATCAGATGGGCAAAGGTAGCCTAGATGAGGAGTACTTAGAAAGTTTTCCTGATAGTTTCTTCGAACAGCACATTCTGGAGCCAACCAGAGAGTATGCTATACGAGACCTCGTATTATGCAATGAGATAAAATTAATTCATGACCTCATAGTGAAGGCGGTCTAAGCAGCAGTGATCATAATATAATTGAATTTTACATTCAGTTTGAGGGAGAAAGAGTGGGTCTAAGACTAGTATTTTAAACTTAAATAAGGGCAATTATGAGGGCATGAAAGCAGAGCTAACAAAAGTGAAGTAGGTTAAGGCTTAGATCAATAGAGATTCAGTGGCAATGATTTAAGGAGATATTTCAGATTACACAGAATAGATACATTCCAACGAGAAAGAAAAATTCCAAGGGGAGGACCCACCATCCATGGTTAACTAAAAATGTTAAAGATAGTATCAAACTTAAAGAAAAAGCATATCATTGTGCAAAGATGGATGGCACGTCAGAAGATTGTCAGAATATAAAAAACAGCAAAGAACAACTAAAAGATGAATAAGGAGGGAAAAATTAGAGTACGAGAGAAAGCTGGATAGAAATATAAAAACAGATGTTAAGAGTTTCTATAGATATTTAAAAAAGAAAAGTTAACAAAGTGAGCGTTAGTCCTATAGGAAGGGAGTCTGGGGAACTAATAAGGGAAAATAAGGAGATGGCAGATGAATCGAACACGTATTTTGCATCGGTCTTCAACATAGAGGATACAAGTAACATCCCAGAAATAGCTGTAAATAAGGAAATGAAAGGGAGGGAGGAACTCAAGAAAATTACAATCACCAAGGAAGTAATACTGAGCAAATTGTTGTAGCTGCGGGCTGACAAGTCCCTGGGTCCGGATGGACTTCATCCTAGGGTCGAAAAAGAAGTGGCTAGTGAGATAGTTGATGCGTTGGTTTTAATTTTCCAAAATTCCCTAGATTCAAGGAATGTTCCTTCAGATTGGAAAATAGGCAATGTAACTCCTTTATTCAAAAAGGGAGGGAGACAGAAAGCAGGAAACTACAGGCCAGTTAGCTTAGCATCTGTCTTAGGGAAAATGTTAGAAGCTATTGTTAAAGACGTTATAGCAGAGCATTTAGAAAAATTCAAGGTAATCAGGTAGAGTCAACATGGTTTTGTGAAAGGGAAATCATGTTTAACAAATTTATTTGAGTTCTTTGAAGAAGTAACGATAAAGGGAAACCGGTGGATGTACTGTACTTAGATTTCCAGAAGGCATTTGATAAGGTGCCATATCAAACGTTGTTGCAGAAAATAAAAATTCATGGTGTTGGGGGTAATATTTTAGCACGGAAAGAAGTTTGGCTAGCTAACAGGAAACAGAGAATCAGCATAAATGAGTCATTTTCTGGTTTGCAAGAAATAACGAGTGGTGTGCCACAGGGATCGGTGCTGAGGCCTCAACTTTTTACAATTTATATAAATGACTTGGATGAAAGGACCAAACATATGGTTGCTAAATTTGCTGATGACACAAAGATAGGTAGGAAAGTAAGTTGTGAAGTGGACATAAGGAGGCTACAAAGGAATATAAATAGGTTAAGTGAGTGGGCAAAGATCTAGCAAATGGAGTATAATGTGGGAAAATGTGAAATTGTCCATTTTAGCAGGAAGAATAAAAAAAGAAGCATATTATCTAAATGGTGAGAGACTGCAGAGCTCTGAGATGCAGAGGGATATGGGTGTCCTAGTGCATGAATCACAAAAGGTTAGTATGCAGGTACAGCAAGTAATTAGGAAAGCTAATAGAATGTTATCGTTTATTGCGAGGGGAATTGAATACAAAAGTAGGGAGGTTTTGCTTCAGTTATACAGGGCATTGGTGAGACCACATCTGGAGTACTGTGTGCAGTATTGTACAGTATTGGTCTCCTTTTTTAAGGAAGGATGTAAATGTGTTGGAAGCAATTCAGAGGTTTACTAGACTAATACCAGGAATGGGTGGGTTGTCTTATGAGAAAAGGTAGGACAGGTTGTAGCTTGTATCTGCTGGAGTTTAGAAGAGTAAAAGGCGACTTGATTGAAACATATAAGATCCCGAGGGGTGTTGACAGGGTGGATGTGGAAAGGATGTTTCCTCTTGTAGGAGAATCTAGAACTAGGGGTCACTGTTTAAAAATAAGAGGTCGCCCATTTAAGACAGAGGTGAGGAGAGATTTTTCTCTCTCAGAGGGTTGTGAGTCTTTGGAACTCTCTTCCTCAAAAGGTGGTGGAAGCAGGTCTTTGAATATTTTTAAGGCAGAGTTAGATAGATTCTTGATAAGCAAGGGGGTGAAAGGCTATTGGGGATAGGCAGGAATGTGGAGTTGAGATTACAATCAGATCAGATCTTATGGAATGGCAGAGCCGGCTTGAGGGGCCAAGTGGCCTACTCCTGCTCCTAATTCGTATGTTCGTATGTTAAATAATTATGATAGGTCTCCAGTACCACTCCCGCTTTTGCAAAGGAACCTACCATGGGAGCAGGTTGGCAAGGTGAGGAGGCAAAAAGATAAATGACTTCTCCAGGCTTCAGTGGATCCTGTAGCAATGGAGTAAGGCCGGGTCCCTGCAAGACTGGCTCAGTGGCAGCACTCTCATCTCTGGGTTTGAAGATGTGGGTTTAAGACTTATTCCTGAGATTTGAATGCCTAGTGACCTGATTTTAACTGTGCAAATGGATGGGTTTCGAATGGGTTAAAATCAGGTACATAATCTAGGTTGACATTTCAATGCAGTAATGAGAGAGCACTGCACCATTGCAGGTTCTGTCTTTCAGATGAAACATCAAACTGAAGCTCCATCTGCCTGCTGAAATGGATGTAAAAGATCCCATGGCACTAATTGAAGATGAGCTGTGGAATTCTTTTATACATCAACCAACATTACTATAAAAAAATCTGCCCATCTATTTCATTGCTTTTTTTGGCACCTTGCTGTGCACAAATTGGCTGCCGGTTCCCTGCATTACAACAGTGACTACACCTCAGAATTACTTAATTGGCTGTGAAATGCTTTTTGATTTCTTGAAGTTGTGAAAGATGTATAAATTCAAGTTGTTTCTTTTTAAACAGAGTGAATGGTGACAATGCTTTGTCAGCTAGTGAGTTGGAGGTGGGGCAGTATTTGTGGCTTTAATTTACTCGTAAACTGCAGTAATCAGAGTCTCCCAGGTACAGCAGCATTATTTTCCAGAAAAATGCAGTGAGTGGAGATAGTTACATAATACAAATTATAAGTGCAAAATAAATTCCAGTTACTTATTGCAGTGCAGGATCCAACTACAATTGACAGGGAAATTACCCAATCACTTCCAGCCTGGCCAGAACTTGAGGTGTCACTACATGCAGCTATTCGGCTACGTCAGTAACAGTGCAAAATATGATTTCTGCCAATACTCTTATCATTACTACCCATTTTTAATGTGCCTGGCTATATTTGGCTAGACATACCCAATAGCTATTGTCACTTCCTGTGAAAAATTCTAGATTTGGTGGCAACTGGTAGGGAACTAGCAGATCAAATCACCTGCTGAATTCTCAAATCTGCCCAAAATTGGGCAGAAAGCCCATGGCAGTTCAAGGTTCATATGCTCAGCAGAGGTAACCCATGGTTTCTCTGTTAGATGGTTCCTAGCTAAAAGTAAATTCGGAGCTCCAAGAGATCACCTGAATACAATCAACAACGATCCTAGCCAATCTTATCTCAGAAAATCCAGGATCAATAGGTTGTCTACTGTTTCTAAGGGTGTAGGTTTTTAGTACAAACTAAGTATAACTAAAAATACACAGCTTTAAAAGTAGCAAAATCATATTCAAGAAAATACCAACTGTGGTGCAATGTTTGCATACTTTATTTAGTTTTTGACAGTGTACAGGAAGTTGTTTAAACCACACACAGATATTTTGACAAGTCGCATTCATATGGAATGAGTCTCACTCAATCTCTTTTCTCAGCAAGAGTTGCAAAACTTCCAGCAAGTGAATTTTAATTCAATATTGATGGCAAAAATTGTTCAAATCCTACAGGGAATAATTTTACTAACTGATAAGGAGGTCCAAATTTTGACCAAAAATAAAGACCATGGAAAAAAATAAATAGAAACTAGAAAATGGAAGTTGTATGCAGAATTAACAAAATAGTCAAGTTGAACAGTGCATAAGCAACACTTTTCTGCAAAAGGTTAAAAATACATGGAATGAATAATGAGCTGGGTTAAATCTCTGACTTTTCCTTTAAACTAAAATAGAATTGGTCTAAGTTTGATTGATTTAAAATGTACTTCTTAAATCATCCTCCATATTCCCATTTTCCCAAACTTCAGTAAGAGTACAGCATTGTCCGAGGCCTCTCTGGTAGTGTTGTTTGTGCTGGTACAGTGCTCGCTGACTGCTGTCTATTATTCAGAACAGTTGAAGCACTTATTGCTGATAATCATATTTTAGCAGGAGCCTTGGGGTAGATTAGGTCTTGAAAGTGAACTTGTGGACACACATCTGGAGGCGGTCTTCTGCCTCTGAATGGCAGCTTCATTCTGACTCCAGCATCACTTAGTCCAAAAAAGCAGTAATAAAATGGAACAAATCAGATTTTCAAGTAAATAACCCTGATTCAGTGCAATCAACAATGGCTACAGCGCAAAAATATGAAAAGTGCTCCAAGCACTAATATGTGTCTACCCTGCATCATGTCAGAAAATTCAATCTCATTTCATTTGGCTAGAGTAGAAACTGTATCTGTTGCTTTAGCTGCCCTGCACGTCTTTTCATCACTTGTATTTAATGCAATAGTTCTGCAGCTAGCCATATAACATCATCTTGATCACACCTACTTTCCATCCAAACCCCCCCTTCCATGTGGGTCTTTGATCACAATGTTGAAGATCCTCTAATTGGAAATTCCAAGTAAACAATGCTGTTATTACAACTCCAAAGAAAAGGCATTTAGGCTGTTGAGCTGGTAACACTTTTATACCTGCTGTATAAATTATGAAAATTTGTAGTAAGCAATAGCTGCAGTTCAAAGAGTGATGTGTACACAGCAATCCCTCTGCATTGCATTCACTGCCAGCACCTACTGTCGCAGTTTGATCTGAAGTGTGGAACTGATTGGTAATCAAGACCTTTACATTTTAAGCAGTGCTCAGCCATGAGCTAAAAGTATTAATTAGTTCCATGACCAGCAATAAAATTCTGCTGGAGCACCCTGTGCAAAATAATGTAACTGTTCATTACTGGGGTGAATGTCATAGCTTATGTTGGTAGTAAAGTGCCAGTCCATATTTTCTAAGTTCTATCATATATTACTTTTTAATTCAACAGCACCAGTTGACTAAACTATAATTTAGCTCAATTTTTAGCAAGAAAATCCAGAGTTATGGGGCGAGTGTGGGATTAGTTTTAGATTGTTTTGGTGAAGAGCTGGCACAGACATGATGGCCCAAGTGCCCTCCTTCTGTGTTGTAAACTTCGACATATGGCACATGCCAACAAGCAAGTACTACACAAGAATGAAAGTCAACAATCATAGAGCTAAAATCCAACATCTAAAATGAGCAGTCAGCAACATCTACTGATAAACATAGAAACATTGAAAATAAGGGCAGGAGTAGGCCATTCGGCCCTTCAGGCCTGCTCCACCATTGAAAAAAGATCATGGCTGATTGTCTAATTCAGTACCCTGTTCCCACTTTCTCCCCATATCCCTTGATTCCTTTGGTATTAAGAAATATATCTATCTCCTTCTTGAATATATTTAATGACTTGGCCTCCACTGCCTTCTGCAGCAGAGAATTCCACAGGTTCACCACCCTCAGAGTGAAGAAATTTCTCCTCATCTCGGTTCTTAACGGCATACCCCGTATCCTGAGACTGTGACCGCTGGTTCTGGACTCCCCAGCCATCGGGAACATTCTCTCTGCATCTAGCCTGTCTAGTCCTGTTAGAATTTTATAGGTTTCTACGAGATTCCATCTCATTCTTCTAAACTCTAGTGAATATAGGCCTAGTCAACCCAATCTCTCCTCATATATCAATCCTGCCATCCCAGGAATCAGCCTAGTAAATCTTCTTTGCACTCCCTCCATGACAAGAACATCCTTCTTCAGATAAGGAGACCAAAACTGCACACAATATTCCAGATGTGGTCTCACCAAGGCCCTGTATAACTGCAGTAAGACATCCTTGCTCCAGTACTCAAATCCTCTTGCAATGAAGGCCAACATACCATTCACTTTCCGAATTGCTTGCTGCACCTGAATGCTTGCTTTCAGCTACTGGTGTACAAGGACGCCCAGGTCTCATTGCACCTCCCCCTTTCCCAATCTATCACCATTCAGATAATAATCTGATTTTCTGTTTTTATAACTAAAGTGGATAACCTCACATTTATCCACGTTATACTGCATCTGCCATGCATTTACCCACTCACCCAACTTGTCCAAATTACATTGGAGCCTCTTTGCATCCTCCTCACAGCTCATAGTCCCCCCCCCAGCTTTGTATTGTCTACAAACTTGGAAATGTTGCATTTAGTTTCCTCACCCAAGTCATTAATATATATTGTGAATAGCTGGGGCCCAAACACTGATCCCTGCGGTACCCCACTAGTCACTGCCTGACACCCAATAAAAAGAACCATTTATTCCTATTCTCTGTTTCCTGTCTGTCAAACAATTCTCACTCCATGCCAGTATATTACCCCAAATCCCATGTGCTTTAATTTTGCACACTAACCTCTTATGTGGAACCTTATCAAAAGCCTTCTGAAAATCCAAATACACCACATCCACTGGTTCTCCTTTATTTATTCTACTAGTTGCATGGGATGAGGGAGCAGTACCACAGGACATGCGTGATGCCGATATCATCACCCTCTATAAGAACAAGGGTGACCGCGGTGACTGCAACAACTACCGTGGAATCTCCCTGCTCAGCATAGTGGGGAAAGTCTTTGCTCGAGTCGCTTTAAACAGGCTCCAGAAGCTGGCTGAGCGTGTCTACCCTGAGGCACAGTGTGGCTTTCGAGCGGAGAGATCGACCATTGACATGCTGTTCTCCCTTTGCCAGCTACAGGAGAAATGCCGCGAACAACAGATGCCCCTCTACGTTGCTTTCATTGATCTCACCAAAGCCTTTGACCTCGTCAGCAGACGTGGTCTCTTCAGACTTCTAGCAAAGATCGGATGTCCACCAAAGCTACTAAGTATCATCACCTCATTTCATGATAATATGAAAGGCACAATTCAGCATAGCAGTGCCCCATCAGAACCCTTTTCTATCCTGAGTGGCGTGAAACAGGGCTGTGTTCTTGCACCTACACTGTTTGGGATCTTCTTCTCACTGCTGCTATCGCATGCGTTCAAGTCTTCAGAAGAAGGAATTTTCCTCCACACAAGATCAGGTGGCAGGTTGTTCAACCTTGCCCGTCTTAGAGCAAAGACCAAAGTACGGAAGGTCCTCATCAGGGAACTCCTCTTTGCTGACGATGCTGCATTAACATCTCACACTGAAGAGTGTCTGCAAAGACTCATCGACAGGATTGCGGCTGCCTGCAACGAATTTGGCCTAACCATCAGCCTCAAGAAAACGAACATCATGGAACAGGACATCAGAAATGCTCCATCCATCAGTATTGGCGATCACGCTCTGGAAGTGGTTCAAGAGTTCACCTACCTAGGCTCAACTATCACCAGTAACCTGTCTCTCGATGCAGAAATCAACAAGCGCATGGGAAAGGCAGCCACTGCTATGCCCAGACTGGCCAAGAGAGTGTGGGAAAATGGCGCACTGACACGGAACACAAAAGGCCGAGTGTATCAAGCCTGTTACCTCAGTACCTTGCTCTACGGCAGCGAGGCCTGGACAACGTATGACAGCCAAGAGCGACATCTCAATTCATTCCATCTTCACTGCCTCCGGAGAATCCTTGACATCAAGTGGCAGGACCATATCTCCAACACAGAAGTCAACATCCCCAGCATATACATGGGCAGGAAGTAAAGGGATACAGACCCTTGGAAAATAGGCGACAGGTTTCGATAGAGGATTTGGATCAGCGTAGGCTTGGAGGGCCGAAGGGCCTGTTCCTGTGCTGTAATTTTCTTTGTTCTTTGTTTTTGTTCTTTACTGAGCCAGCAGCACTTGAGATGGCTTGGCCGTGTGAGCCGCATGGAAGATGGCAGGATCCCCAAGGACACATTGTACAGCGAGCGAGCTCGTCACTGGTATCAGACCCACCGGCCGTCCATGTCTCCGCTTTAAAGACGTCTGCAAACGTGACATGAAGTTCTGTGGCATTGATCACAAGTCGTAGGAGTCAGTTGCCAGTGATCGCCAGAGCTGGCGGGCAACCATAAAGGCTGGGCTAAAGTGTGGCGGGCCAAAGAGACTTAGCAGTTGGCAGGAAAAAAGACAGAAGCGCAAGGGGAGAGCAAGCTGTGTAACAGCCTCGACAACCAACTTTATCTGCAGCACCTGTGGAAGAGTCTGTCACTCTAGAATTGGTCTTTATAGCCACTCCAAGTGTTGCTTCACAAACCACTGACCACCTCCAGGCACTTACCCATTGTCTCTCGAGACAAGGAGGCCAATGAAGAAGAAGTTACATCCTTAGAAAACTCCAATAGATTTCTTAAGCATGATTTCCCTTTTGTAAACCCATGCTGACTTTGCACAATCCCATTTATGCTTTCCAGGTGTTCTGCTATCACATCCTTTAAAATAGACTCTAGCATTTTCCCCATTTCTGATGTAAGGCTAACTGGTCTGTTGTTCCTGTTTTCTCTCTCCCTCCTTTTTTAAATCATGGGGTTACATTTGCCATCCTCCAATCTGTAGGAACTGCTCCAGAGCCTATAGAATTTTGGAAGATGACCACCAATGCATCCATTATTTCCAGGGCTGCTTCTTTTAGTACTCTGGGATGTAGATTGTCAGGCCCTGAGGAGTTGTCAGTCTTTAACCCCATTAATTTCCCTAGCACTTTTTTTTTACTAATACTGATTTCCTTCAATTCCTCCCTCTCATTAGACCCTTGGTTCCCTAACATTTCTGGGAGGTTATTTGTATCCTCCTTTGTGAAGACAGAACCAAAGTATGTGTTTAATTTTCTGCCATTTCTTTGTTCCCCTTTATAATTTCCCCCATTTCTGAATGTAAGGGACCTACATTTGTCTTCATTAATCTTTTTCTCTTCATATATTTATAGAAGCTTTTACAGTAAGTTTTTATGTTCCACACAAGTTTACTCTCATACGCTATTTCCCCCCGCTTAATCAACCTCTTTGTTCTCCTTTGTTGAATTCTAAACTTCTCCCAATCCTCAGACTTGCTGCTTTTTCTGGCAATTTTATATGCCTCCTCTTTGGATCTCATACTATCCCTAATTTCTTTTGTAAGCCACAGTTGAGCCACCTTTCCAGTTTTATTTTTGCACCAGACAGGAATGAATAATTGTTGTAATTCATGCCTACGTTCTTTAAATATTATCCATTGCCTAACCACCATCAACCCTTTTAGTAAAGTTCCCCAATCTACCTTAGCCAACTCATGCCTCATACTGTCATAGTTTCCTTTATTTAGATTCAGGACCCTAAGAAGGATAGGGTCAGAACAATCACATTTTTCTGATTTTCTTTAGCCCTTTCTACCAACATTTTGAATTTTGAAATAACAAATATTCAATGTTGAAGTAAGATTTATAACATAAAATTACATATTTTATATAAGCATGATTTTACCTCAAACATTGCTTTTTGCGTCTTGAGTATTTTCATTCATGATTTTATTTAGAGACCTTAGACTCTCTGAAAAGCATCAGATTTGAGTTAATATTATTTCCATAACTGTCACTGGCAACTAAAGACACATAGCAAATATAGTTTCCTGCATGTGACAGTTCATATGTCTACAATGTGAAAGTCAAGTAGCATGGAGTCTCTCAAGAAATAACAGACACATCAAAATGTGCCTTTTGTCAGAAGTCAGTTTTTGCAAATGACTTCCAAACAAGCTAAGGTGATGGGGATGTAGGACTGTAAATACTAGCTGAGGTTACTTCAGGATATTATGCTTTTGTTATTGGTACCCATTGCTGTTGGTGAACCATGTGACGAAACCCCCATGTTGCTCCTTCAACTGGCAACGTCATGTGAGCACTATTTCTCAGGAAATCATTCTTACGTCTCTTCCTCTCCTTCCCAAGATATGCCAAAGCAAAAAGGAAGACACAGTTCCTTTACTATGTGACAATACCAGCACTTTGTAGTATACTCCTTTCTCCATACTACCTTTCCCAAGCACCAGCCAAAGCATCTGCTAGACTTCATAATATGGTTTCCTAACAGTGGCATTGTTAAATATTTGTTTTAAATACGACATTTCTTCACTTCCAAAGTAGTGTTAGCTGTGCCTCAGTTGGGAACACTCAGAAGGCTGTGGGTTCAAGCCCCACTCCAGGGACTTGAGCATATAATCCAGGCTGATACTCCAGTGCAGTACTGAGGGAGTGCTTCACTGTTGGACATGCCATCTTTCAGATGAGATGTTAAATCAAGGCCTTGTGGATGCAAAAGATCCCAGGACACTATTGCAACGAAGAGCAGGGGAGCTCTCCCCAGTGCCCTAACCAATATTTATCCCTCCACCAACGTGTTAAAACCGTAAACCCAGTCAAT
Source organism: Heterodontus francisci (assembly GCF_036365525.1). NCBI lineage: Eukaryota > Metazoa > Chordata > Chondrichthyes > Heterodontiformes > Heterodontidae > Heterodontus > Heterodontus francisci. Next base: position 132,375,494 of record NC_090373.1, read on the forward strand.
ATCACGCTGCTGTTAGCGGGACCTTGCTATGTGCAAATTGGCTGCTGTTTTTCTTACATTACAACAGTAACTACATTTCAACTACATTTCACTGCCCATAAACATTTTGAGATGTCCTGACCTTGTGAAAAGGCACTATATAAATGCAATTCATGCTTTATTTCTAGCAAAAAGTTTTAAAGAAACTACATATCGATATCTATATCCTCCTGCCTCTGTGATCATATCCCACATCACTATACCGAAATCTACATCCTCCTGCTTCTGTGATCATATCCCATATCACTATACTGAAATCTATGTCCTCCTGCCTCTGTGATCATATCCCACATCACTACATACCGAAATCTGCATCCTCCTGCCTCTGTGACCATATCACATATCACTATACCGAAATCTACATCCTCCTGCTTCTGTGATCATATCCCATATCACTACATACCGAAATCTGCATCCTCCTGCTTCTGTGATCATATCCCATATCACTATACTGAAATCTACGTCCTCCTGCCTCTGTGATCATATCACATATCACCACATACCGAAATCTACATCCTCCTGCTTCTGTGACCATATCACTTTTAACTATACTGAAATCTACATCCTCCTGCTTCTGTGATCATATCCCATATCACTACATACCGAAATCTACATCCTCCTGCTTCTGTGATCATATCCCATATCACTATACTGAAATCTACGTCCTCCTGCCTCTGTGATCATATCACATATCACCACATACCGAAATCTACATCCTCCTGCTTCTGTGACCATATCACTTTTAACTATACTGAAATCTACATCCTCCTGCTTCTGTGATCATATCCCATATCACTACATACCGAAATCTACATCCTCCTGCCTATGTGACCATATCACATATCACTATACTGAAATCTACGTCCTCCTGCATCTGTGACCATATCACATATTACTATACTGAAATCTACGTCCTCCTGCATCTGTGACCATATCACATATCACTATACTGAAATCTACATCCTCCTGCCTCTGTGACCATATCACATATCACTATACGAAATCTACATCCTCCTGCCTCTGTGATCATATCACATATCACTACATACCGAAATCTACATCCTCCTGCCTCCGTGATCATATCCCATATCACAATACTGAAATCTACATCCTCCTGCCTCTGTGATCATATCACATATCACTATACTGAAATCTACATCCTCCTGCCTCTGTGATCATATCACATATCACTATACTGAAATCTACATCCTCCTGCCTCTGTGACCATATCACATATCACTATACGAAATCTACATCCTCCTGCCTCTGTGATCATATCCCATATCACAATACTGAAATCTACGTCCTCCTGCATCTGTGATCATATCCCCTATCACCACATACCGTACCTTGCTGTAAATGAAAAAGCCAAGCTTGAAAATGGGTGTTGGATTCTTGACAGTTGGTTGCAGAAGAAAATGTTTATGGGGGTGGAGAGAGCATAAAGGGAATGTTGGAGTTTAAGATGAATAGGGAACATTGGATATCAGAGGTCTAGAACAGCAATGCTGACATTGTGGGGACATAGGTGTGGTGGGAAGGACAGGCACTGATGAACGGAAGATAGGAACAGGAGAAGGCCATTCAGCTCCGCCATTCAATTAGATCATGGCTGATTATCTACCTCAATGCCACTTTCCCACGCCATCTCCATAGTCCCTGATGTCATTTGTCTCTAGAAATCGATCAGTTTTTGTCTTGGTTGAGCTTCCACAGCCCTCTTGGGTAGAGAATTCCAAAGATTCACCACCTTCTGTGTGAATAAATTCCTCCTCATCTCAGTTTTAAATGACCTACCCATTATTATGAGATTATGTCCCCTGGTTCTAGACTCACCAGCCATGGGAAACATCTTAGCTACATTCACCCTATCACGCCCTGTAAGAATTTGCGACATTTCAATGAGATCACCTCTCATTCTTCTAATCTCTAGGGAATACAAGCCCAGTTTCCTCAATCTCTCCTCATAAGACAATCCTGCCATCTCAAGGATTAGTCTGGTGAACTTCCATTGCACTCCCTCTACGGCAGGTATATCCATCCTTAGATAAGGAGATCAAAACTGTACACAGTACTCCAGGTGCGGTCTCACCAAGGCTCCATAAAATTGCAGCACAACATCTTTACTTCTGTACTCAAATCCCCTTGTGATGAAGACCAACATACCATTTGCCTTCCTACTTGCTTGCTGCACTTGCATGCTACCCTTTAGTGACTCATGAACAAGGACACCCAGGTCCCTTTGGACACCAACACCTCCCAACCACTTACTATTTAAGAAATATCGTGTCTTTCTGTATTTTTCTACCAAAGTGGATAACTTCACACTTATTCACATTATATTCCACCTTCCATGTTCTTGCCCATTCACTTAGCCTGTCCAAGTCCGCTTGAAGCCTCCTTGCATCTTCCTCCCAAATTACATTCCCGCCTATTTAATGTCAATAACAAATTTGGAAAAATGACAATTGGTCCCCACATCCAAATTATTTATATATGTTGTGCACAGCTGTGGCCCTAGCACTGATCCTTGCAGTGCCCCACTAGTAACAGCCTGCCATCCTGAGAATGATCCATTTATTCCTATTCCCTGCTTTCTGTCTGTTAACCAATTCTCAATCCATAGCAGTATATTACCCCCAATCCCATGTGCTCTAATTTTGTTGACTAACCTCGTGTGTGGGACCTTATCAAAAGCCTTCTGAAAATCCATATACACCACATCCACTGATTCTCCTTTATCTATGTTACAAGTAACATCCTCAAAAAATTCCAACAGGTTTGTCAAACATTGCTTCCCTTTAATAAATCCATGTTGGCTCTGCCCAATTTTACCATTATTTTCAATGTGTCCAGTTATCACATCCTTTATAATAGATTCTAACATTTTCCCTATGACTGATTTCAAACCAACAGGTCTGTAGTTCACCATTTTCTCTCTGAGAATCACAGAATAATACAGTGCAGAAGAGGCCCTTCGGCCCATTGAGTCTGCACCGATGCATTAAAGACATCTGACCTGTCTATCTAATCCCATTTGCCAGCACTTGGCCCATAGCCTTGAATGTTATTACATGCCAAGTGCTCATCCAGGTACTTTTTAAAGGATGTGAGGCAACCTGCCTCTACCACCCTCCCAGGCAGGGCATTCCAGACCATCACCACCCTCTGGGTAAAAAAGTTCTTCCTCAAATTCCCCTTAAACCTCCTGTCCCTCACCTTAAATTTGTGTCCCCTCGTAACTGACCCTTCAACAAAGGGGAACAGCTGCTCCCTATCCATCCTGTCCATGCCCCTCAAAATCTTGTACACCTCGGTCAGTCTTCTCTGCTCCAGCGAAAACAACTCAAGCCTATCCAACCTCTCTTACTAGCTTAAATGTTCCATCCCAGGCACCATCCTGGTGAATCGCCTCTGCACATGCTCCAGTGCAATCACATCCTTCCTATAATGTGGCGACCAGAATTGCACATGATACTCCAGCTGTGGCCTTACCAAAGTTCTATACAACTCCAACATGACCTCCCTGCTTTTGTAATCTATGCCTCGATTGATAAAGGCAAGTGTCCCATATGCCTTTTTCACCACCCTATTAACCTGCCCTTCTGCCTTCAGAGATCTATGGACAAACACGCCAAGGTCCCTTTGTTCCTCGGAACTTCTCAGTGTCAGGCCATTCATTGAATACTTTCGTGTCACATTACTCCTTCCAAAGTGTATCACCTCACACTTTTCAGGGTTAAATTCCATCTGCCACTTTTCTGCCCACTTGACCATCCCGTCTATATCTTCCTGTAACCCAAGACACTCAACCTCACTGTTAACCACTCGGCAAATCTTTGTGTCATCCGCGAACTTACTGATCCTACCCCCCACATAGTCATCTATGTCATTTATATAAATGACAAACAATAGGGGACCCAGCACAGATCCCTGTGGTATGCCACTGGACACTGGCTTCCAGTCACTAAAACAACCGTCTGTCATCACTCTCTGTCTCCTACAGCTAAGCCAATTTTGAATCAACCTTATCAAGTTACCCTGTATCCCATGTGCATTTGCTTTCTTGATAAGTCTCCCATGTGGGACCTTGTCAAAGGCTTTGCTGAAATCCATGTAAACTACATCAACTGCACTACCCTCATCTACACACCTGGTTACATGCTCAAAAAATTCAATCAAATTTGTTAGGGATGACCTCCCTCTGACAAAGCCATGCTGACTATTCCTAATCAAATTTTGCCTCTCCAAGTGGAGATAGATTCTTTCCTTCAGAATTTTCTCCAATAGTTTCCCGACCACTGACGTGAGACTCATTGGTCTGTAGTTCCCTGGCTTATCTCTACAACGTTTCTTAAATAGTGGGACCACATTAGCTGTTCTCCAGTCCTCTGGCACCTCCCCCGTGGCCAGAGAGGAATTAAAAATTAGGGTCAGAGCTCCTGCAATTTCCACCCTCGCCTCCCACAGCATCCTGGGACACAAATCGTCCGGACCTGGAGATTTGTCCACTTTTAAGCCTGCCAAAACCTCCAACACCTTGTCACTCCCTATGACAATTTGCTCAAGAACCTCACAGTCTCTGTCTCTGAGTTCCATATCGACATCCTCATTCTCTTGGGTGAAGACAGATGTGAAGTATTCATTCAACACCTTACTCCTCTGGCTCCACCCACAGATTTCCCCCATGGTCCCTAATGGGTCCTACTCTTTCCCTGGTTATCCTCTTCCCATTGATATACCTACAGAATATCTTGGGATTTTCCCTACTTTTACCAGCCAGAGCTTTCTCATATCCCCTCTTTGCTCTCCTAATTTCTTTCTTAAGCTCCATCCTACACTTTCTGTACTCCACTAATGCTTCTGTTGATTTGCTCTCCTTGTATTTGCTAAAAGCCTCTCTTTTCCCTCTCATTGTACCCTGAATGTTTCTGGTCATCCATGGTTCTCTGGGCTTGTTGCTCCTACCTGTTACCCTAGAGGGAACATGTTGGGCCTGTACCCTCCCCATTTCCTTTTTGAATGCCCCCCACTGCTCTTCTGTAGATTTCCCAACAAGTAACTCTTTCCAGTCTACCTTGGCCAGATCCTGCTTTATTTTATTAAAATTCGCTCTCCCCCAATCCAAAACCTTTTTTTGCAACTTGTCTATTTCTTTCTCCATAACAAGCTTAAATTGTACCATGTTGTGGTCGCTATCACCAAAATGGTCCCCCACCAACACATCAACCACCTGTCCGGCTTCATTCCCCAGAATTAGGTCCAGCTTAGGTCCTTTCTTAAATAGTGGGTTTACATTTGCTACTTTCCAGTCTGTAGGAACCTTTTCAGAATCTATAGAATTTTGAAAGATAACCACCAATGCATCCACTATCTCTATAGCCACTTCCTTCAACACTCTGGGATATAGTTCATCTGGTCCAGGGGATTTATCAATCTTCAATCCAGTTAACCTTTCAAGTACTAGAAGATACCAAGTTACAATAATACTGGGAGGGAGGTAAGGGTCTGGGATCATTGGGTGTTATGTGGAAGCATTGGGTTAAGTCTGAGGATCTGTGAGAGCTGAAAGGGGGGATCTGTGGAATCTGACAGCAGGTAAGAAAGAGATAGAAACAAGAAATGCTGGAATCACTCAGCAGGTCTGGCAGCATCTGTGGAAAGAGAAGCAGAGTTAACGTTTCGGGTCAGTGACCCTTCTTCGGAACTGACAAATATTAGAAAAGTCACAGATTATAAGCAAGTGAGGTGGGGGTTGGGCAAGGGATAACAAAGGAGAAGGTGTAGATTGGACCAGGCCACATAGCTGACCAAAAGGTCACGGAGCAAAGGCAAACAATATGTTAATGGTGTGTTGAAAGACAAAGCATTAGTACAGATTAGGTGTGAATACACTGAATATTGAACAGCAGCAAGTGCAAACCTGAAAAAAAACTGTGGGTAAGCAAACTGAACAAACTAAGATGAAATGAAATAAATGCAAAAAAAAATTGTAAAAAATGTAAAAAAGAATGTAAAAACAAGGAAGAAAAAATAACTAAAAATGAAAGTAAAATGGGGGGCTGTCATACTCTGAAATTATTGAACTCAATGTTCAGTCCGGCAGGCTGTAGTGTGCCTAATCGGTAGATGAAATGCTGTTCCTCGAGCTTGCGTTGATGTTCAGTGGAACACTGCAGCAATCCCAGGACAGAGATGTGAGCATGAGAGCAGGGGGGAGTGTTGAAATGGCAAGCAACCGGAAGCTCAGGGTCCTGCTTGCGGACTGAGCGGAGATGTTCCACAAAGCGGTCACCCAGTCTGCGCTTGGTCTCCCCAATGTAGAGGAGACCACACTGTGAGCAGCGAATACAGTATACTACATTGAAAGAAGTACAAGTAAATCGCTGCTTCACCTGAAAGGAGTGTTTGGGGCCTGGGATAGTGAGGAGAGAGGAGGTAAATGGGCAGGTATTACACCTCCTGCGATTGCAAGGGAAGGTGCCCTGGGACGGGGACGAGGTGGTGGGGGTAATGGAGGAGTGGACCAGGGTGTCGCAGAGGGAACGATCCCTTCGGAATGCTGACAGGAGAAGGGAGGGGAAGATGCGACTGGCAGTGGCATCACGCTGGAGGTGGCGAAAATGGCGGAGGATGATCCTTTGGATATGGAGGCTGGTGGGATGAAAAGTGAGGACTAGGGGAACCCTGTCACGGTTCTGGGAAGGAGGGGAAGGGGTGAGGGTAGAGGTGCGGGGAATGGGTCGGACACGGTTGAGGGCCCTGTCAACCACAGTGGGGGGAAATCCTCGGTTGAGGAAAAAGGAGGTCATATCAGAAGCACCGTCATGGAAGGTAGCATCATCAGAGCAGATGCGTCGGAGACGGAGAAACTGGGAGAATGGAATGGAGTCCTTACAGGAGGTAGGGTGTGAAGAAGTGTAGTCATGGTAGCTGTGGGAGTCGGTGGGCTTATAATGGATGTTGGTAGACAACCTATCCCCAGAGATGGAGACAGAGAAGTCGAGGAAGGGAAGGGAAGTGTCAGAGATGGGCCATGTAAAGGTGAGAGAAGGGTGGAAATTGGAAGCAAAGTTGATAAAGTTTTCTAGTTCGGGGCGGGAGCAGGAAACGGCACCGATACAGTCATCAATGTACCGGAAAAAGAGTTGGGGGAGGCGGCCTGAGTAGGACTGGAACAAAGAATGCTCGACATATCCCACAAAAAGACAGGTATAACTAGGACCCATGCGGGTACCCATAGCGACACCTTTTACTTGAAGGAAGTGCTTGGAGTTGAAGGAGAAGTTGTTCAATGTGAGAACAAGTTCAGCCAGGCGGAGGAGGGTGGTGGTGGATGGGGACTGGTTGGGCCTCCGTTCCAGGAAGAAGCGGAGAGCCCTCAAACCATCCTGGTGGGGGATGGAGGTGTAGAGCGATTGGACGTCCATAGTGAAGAGGAGGCGGTTGGGACCAGGAAACTGGAAATTGTCAAAATGACGTAGGGTGTCAGAAGAGTCACGGATGTAGGTGGGAAGAGACTGGACCAGCGGAGAAAAGATAGAGTCTAGATAGGAAGAAATAAGTTCAGTGGGGCAGGAGCAGGCTGACACAATGGGTCTGCCGGGACAGTCCCGTTTGTGGATTTTGGGAAGGAGGTAGAAGCGGGCTGTCCAGGGTTGTGGGTCTATGAGGTTGGAAGCTGTAGAGGGAAGATCTCCAGAGGAGATGAGATCAGTGACAGTCCTTTGGACGGTGGCTTGATGTTCGGTGGTGGGGTCATGGTCCAGAGGGAGGTAGGAAGAGGTGTCTGTGAGTTGGCGTTGAGCTTCTGCAAGGTAGAGGTCGGTACGCCATACAACAACAGCACCACCCTTGTCTGCAGGTTTGATGACCATGTCGGGGTTAGACCTGAGAGAACGGAGTGCCTCAAGTTCAGAGGGGGACAGGTTAGAGTGAGTCCTCCCCCCGACCAGCAGACCCATTCACCCACCTCCAGCATTCTCCCTCTACCTGGACCCCTCCCCCTGGCCTCTTACCCGCTCTTGATCTCTTCATTGAAAACTGTCGGCGAGACATTGGTCGTCTAAATTTCTCTGCCCCCCTCTCTCACTCTAACCTGTCCCCCTCTGAACTTGAGGCACTCCGTTCTCTCAGGTCTAACCCCGACATGGTCATCAAACCTGCAGACAAGGGTGGTGCTGTTGTTGTATGGCGAGGATTTCCCCCCACTGTTGTTGACAGGGCCCTCAACCGTGTCCGACCCATTCCCCGCACCTCTACCCTCACCCCTTCCCCTCCTTCCCAGAACCGTGACAGGGTTCCCCTAGTCCTCACTTTTCATCCCACCAGCCTCCATATCCAAAGGATCATCCTCCGCCATTTTCGCCACCTCCAGCGTGATGCCACTACCAGTCGCATCGTCCCCTCCCTTCCCTTGTCAGCATTCCGAAGGGATCGTTCCCTCCACGACACCCTGGTCCACTCCTCCATTACCCCCACCACCTCGTCCCCGTCCCAGGGCACCTTCCCCTGCAATCGCAGGAGGTGTAATACCTGCCCATTTACCTCCTCTCTCCTCACTATCCCAGGCCCCAAACACTCCTTTCAGGTGAAGCAGCGATTTACTTGTACTTCTTTCAATGTAGTATACTGTATTCGCTGCTCACAGTGTGGTCTCCTCTACACTGGGGAGACCAAGCGCAGACTGGGTGACCGCTTTGCGGAACATCTCCGCTCAGTCCGCAAACAGGACCCTGAGCTTCCGGTTGCTTGCCATTTCAACACTCCCCCCTGCTCTCATGCTCAATCTCTGTCCTGGGATTGCTGCAGTGTTCCACTGAACATCAACGCAAGCTCGAGGAACAGCATCTCATCTACCGATTAGGCACACTACAGCCTGCCGGACTGAACATTGAGTTCAATAATTTCAGAGTATGACAGCCCCCCATTTTACTTTCATTTTTAGTTATTTTTTCTTCCTTGTTTTTACATTCTTTTTTACATTTTTTACAATCTTTTTTTTTGCATTTATTTCATTTCATCTTAGTTTGTTCAGTTTGCTTACCCACAGTTTTTTTTCAGGTTTGCACTTGCTGCTGTTCAATATTCAGTGTATTCACACCTAATCTGTACTAATGCTTTGTCTTTCAACACACCATTAACATATTGTTTGCCTTTGCTCTGTGACCTTTTGGTTAGCTATGTGGCCTGGTCCAATCTGCACCTTCTCCTTTGTTATCTCTTGCCCCACCCCCACCTCACTTGCTTATAATCTGTGACTTTTCTAATATTTGTCAGTTCCGAAGAAGGGTCACTGACCCGAAACGTTAACTCTGCTTCTCTTTCCACAGATGCTGCCAGACCTGCTGAGTGATTCCAGCATTTCTTGTTTTTATTTCAGATTTCCAGCATCCGCAGTATTTTGCTTTTATTTAAGAAAGAGATAGGTTGGGGTGTCAGATTATGGGAATATGGAGAGTGATTTTTGAAGTGGAATGGCAAAGAGACAGGGAGATAGGAGAACACTTTTGGTGCCTCCAGTGGGAATGCTGAGAGCAGTGAACAAAAACTATTGGGGGGGTTGGGGATGGGGGTGGGGGAGTGGTTTGTTAGGGGGTGGCAGAGAATGTACAGGCACTCAAGTGGCAATCGTGATATGTGGTATCAATGAATGGGGGGAGACAAGAGTACTCAGGGAATGAGCAATCTGAAGCTGTAGAAGGGAGTGGAGGCAGGAAGACGTGAGTGTTTGAAGTGAGATTTTGCAGGAGAGTGTAGGAAGGGAAAAAATGGTAAGGGTGTTCAGGGTGAGTAAGGTAAATAAGAATGCTTTCCTTCCCTACCCAGAAAATTTAAAAATCTATAGGACTTTCTCTTCCCGTAGTGGGTAGTGCTGATTCCTTTAAATAAAACAAAGCTTTCAATAGTGTGGGAATCCTGTAGGAAATCAAAACACTGTTCTATCACTAGCGAGGTTGCCACTGTTGCAGGAATTGACTTGAAGGTTCTTAAGCACTTTAAAAAAACATTCAAGCCAGTTCCCCTTCACAGCGAAATGATCAAAGCTTACGCCAGAGAAAGAGGGAAGAAGAGTGGGGGCTAATGAGTTTGAGATTGTAGGGCCAGGACCAGTGGTAACTCAACTGTTTGAGTTAGGGACGGTGAAGGTGGCAGCAGGAGAGAGCAGGGCAGAAGCTGGGGAACTCAAAAGCATGAAGGAAACAGGCATAACGGTTACAAGAAATCCACATTACATACATGACTTTTAATATATCATGGATTATCGCTGTTATACCCTGTCTATTTTACAATAGAGTTTGTACTGTATTTAATGTGCCTGACGTTGCTTTCATAGATCTCATCAGCAGACGTGGTCTCTTCAGACTACTAGCAGAGATTGGATGTCCACCAAAGCTACTAAGTATCATCACCTCATTCCATGACAATATGAGCGGCACAATTCAGCATAGCAGTGCCTCATCAGACCCCTTTCCTATCCTGAATGGCGTGAAACAGGGCTGTGTTCTCGCACCTACACTGTTTGGGATCTTCTTCTCACTGCTGCTCTCACATGCGTTCAAGTCTTCAGAAGAAGGAATTTTCCTCCACAGAAAATCAGATGGCAGGTTGTTCAACCTTGCCCATCTTAGAGCGAAGACCAAAGTACGGAAAGTCCTCATCAGGGAACTCCTCTTTGCTGACGATGCTGCATTAACATCCCACACAGAAGAGTGTCTGCAGAGACTCATCGACAGGATTGCGGCTGCCTGCAATGAATTTGGCCTGACCATCAGCCTCAAGAAAATGAACATCATGGGACAGGACGTCAGAAATGCTCCGTCCATCAATATCGGCGACCACGCTCTGAAAGTGGTTCAAGAGTTCACCTACCTAGGCTCAACTATCACCAGTAACCTGTCTCTCGATGCAGAAATCAACAAGCGCATGGGAAAGGCGTCCACTGCTATGTCCAGACTGGCGAAGAGGGTGTGGGATTGTGGCGCACTGACTCGAAACACAAAAGTCCGAGTGTTTCAAGCCTGTGTCCTCAGTACCTTGCTTTACGGCAGTGAGGCCTGGACAATGTATGTCAACCAAAAGCGACGTCTCAAGTCATTCCATCTTCGCTGCCTCCGGAGAATCCTTGGCATCAGGTGGCAGGACCGTATCTCCAACGCAAAAGTCCTCGAGGCGGCCAACATCCCCAGTATATACACCCTACTGAGCCAGCGGCGCTTGAGATGGCTTGGCCATGTGAGCCGCATGGAAGATGGCAGGATCCCCAAGGACACATTGTACAGCGAGCTCGTCACTGGTATCAGACCCACCGGCCGTCCATGTCTCCGCTTTAAAGACATCTGCAAACGCAACATGAATCCTGTGACGTTGACCACAAGTCGTGGGAGTCAGTTGCCAGTGATTTCCAGAGCTGGCGGACAGCCATAAAGGCTGGGCTAAAGAGTGACGAGTGGAAGAGACTTAGCAGTTGGCAGGAAAAAAGACAGAAGTGCAAGGAGAGAGCCAACTGTGTAACAGCCCTGACAACCAAATTTATTTGCAGCGCCTGTGGAAGAGTCTGTCACTCTAGAATTGGCCTTTAGAGCCACTCCAGGCACTGCTTCACAAACCACTGACCACCTCTAGGCACTTACCCATTGTCTCTCGAGACAAGGGGCCAAAGAAGTCATGTGCCTGAGTTCATTGGAGTAGGACACCTCATTAGAATTTTTCCTGCACTCTTCAATGCAAAAATGCTTTGCACAGCAAGTTGCTGGAATTGTGAGCAGATAACAGTACGGCAAGGGAAACAGGGCATCTGGGACCTACGTGAATGTTGGGCCCGGCAAGGTATCTCCTTAACCAATGAGATTTAAGCATTGAGAAATAAACAGAGAAAGAATTGAGACGGCGGGTAAGTGCGTGAATTTAATTTCAAATCAGGAGCAGAAAGGCTAGAGACAAGTTGGATCAAGAGAGAGAAAAAAAGAAAACATCAGATTTTTTTTAAAATTTGCCTTTTTAAAAATCTCCAACAATTCACTACCTGAAAAATGAAACTTGACAATATTAATTGTTCACTTACTGGGACAAAGATTGATTGGCAGTCATTAACATTAACACATTATTAAAAGGGCACTTACACTATTAATTACTAGATTTAGCTTTCTGGGTTGAGCTTACTATACAATTAATGTTCAAATGCAGCAACTTCATGAAACTCATGGGGAGGTTAAGGACAAGATGCCATTTTCCTTAAGCTAACAGTGGACCAGTGCAAATCTTCCAGTGACTTTGGCGACTCACAATTTATGGGCTATCTCTTCCTTACCACAAGTTGCTGGCTGATTTGCAGATTAATAAATAGCATGTGCTATTCACACATAGTTACTTTTTCAGCAATACTATTGCTGAGGGATGTTTGCATTAAATTATATAATCACAATCAATATGATTATTGTTGTCCTTGAGGAGTAAAATCCAGAATCTATTGTAGGTCGGCATGGGTCTAGGGCTTGGGAAGCTAGGAGGAGTATTGAAGCCCAAAGTAACCAGGTTAACGTTGTGACAAGAAAGCAGCAAGATTTCTGCTGTAAGAAGGAATAAAGTTAAAAGTTTATCCATGGCATTGATATACTTCTAAATACTCTTACCATTAAAACAAATTCTAATTACTTTAGAATCTACGGCAGTAAATAAATTGTCATTTATTTAGTGTAGTCGCAGATGCAGTTCCAGCAAAATCTCCTCAGCAGTTACTGCCTGAATTGTCTCAAATGACCAACCTGGACCCATACTAGTATACTAATCATTGTCTGATAAGAGACTAAGCACTACCTGCTAGCCTACTATAATCAGCCCAAATTTAGCTATTTCAGCAGTGGAAATTTTATGAATAATAAAGTTAGACTCACTAATTTCTTGAGCTAATTATTAAACTGGTTCTTTCATAAGTGGCAACTTAAGTAAAATAGAATTCACTTATTAGTTTTATAATGGTTACTCATTGCTGTTAACTGGCTTACGCAACTGGTTTTAATTAATTCACACATTCAATCAAATATTTGAACTAATCAAAAAACAGAGCCAATCACAATATTTTGCAATACGAACATGTTGAAATACGAAGAAGACTAAATCAAACAGCTACCAAAACAGGCATGTAGACCACAATGTGTGATTAACCCACGCTCATTGATTGAAATGCAGGCAGTCTGCCATCTTTGTGCTGCCAGTTCATTTGAATGATTGCTGCATCTAAGCAGTGCTAACCGCACTGCTCATTGGTTGCATGCATCAGCAAATTTGTAACTTTCAAGCACTTCTTAAAGCTAGTCTGCACTGCTTAAAGTTACTCTACATCCCTTAAAGGGAAGGTGCATTGTGGCTCAAGAAGTGTTGGCAGTCGTGCAGGAAGTGTATCTGACCTGGGAAACAGTGAAGAATGGCACAACATGGGAGCGAGAGAGCAGGTACCACAATTTTCCACTGCTGCACTGAAGGTCTTGGAAGAGGAGGTGGAAAGTAGGAGAGATGCTTGTACCTGCAGGTAGCTTGGGAGGTCCTCCAGACACACAGTAAGAATGCAATGGGAGCAGATGACCATGAAGGTCAATGCTAGGAATCTAACCATGGGGACCTGGATGCGGTGCCGCAAGATGTTCAATGGTATCACACAAGCAGTCAAGGTCATTGAATGCATCTTCAAATGCCATATCCTAACTGCACCACTAGCTTCAGACACTCCTCAATTCACCAAACCCCAATTACCCTCACCTACCAACAATTTTGATCGATCAGGACCCATAGCCTAACATTCATATGCTCCAACACACTCTCACACATGTATCATACTCACATACTACCAGCTATTCAACCATGACAGCCACATCACCCAAACAGATTGCACCACACTCACTGACACACTTCCCTCTCTCTTGCAGGACATGATGGTGCACACTGGTGGCAGCAGGAGCTAACTGGAGGGGGACAGGGGAACCTACATGTCTTAACCTCCACGGAGGAGACAGTGCAGATCGTTTCTGGAATTGCAATTGCTGAGCACATGTACAGCACTTCATACCTAATCCTCCTTCTGACATTCAACTTGCTCCTCATTCTATAGAGTCATAGAGAGATACAACACCGAGTCTGTGCCGACCATTAACCACCCATTTATACTAATCCTACATTAATCCCATATTCCCTTCCACATCCCCATCTTCCCTCAATTCGCCTACCACCTACCTACACTAGGGGCAATTTACAATGGCCAATTTACCTATCAACCTGCAAGTCTTTGGGAGGAAATCGGAGCACCCCGCAGGAACCCACACAATCACAGGGAGAACTTGCAAACTCCACACAGGCAGTACCTAGAAGCAAACCTGGGTCGCTGGAGCTGTGAGGCTGCGGTGCTAACCACTGCGCCACACAATCTATAACCTCTTCTGACTTGCAAGCTGCAGATAGTGTAAGCATGCACCTCTTACTTTCCCTATCTCCTCCCCCCACAACCTTACCCTTGTGCCTTCCTTCTTTCAGATACGTAAAAATGCAATCTGACTCGGCATTGGAGGGAACAGCAAGAAGACAGTAATGATGAAGATACACAATCAGTCAATTACACATTCAAATCCACCAGCTCAGATACTGAAACTGTGCATAACTTAAAGGATAGCATTAAGGCAGGATCTGCATGTGATGAGACACTGGGCACACATGCACTGCAGCCAGGGTAAGGGGCAAGGATAACGCAGAAGCCCGCTCACCAGAGGGAGAAGCCACACACGTGTTCTGCTGCAGAGAATTCAGATGAGGACTTCTATGTGGCAGGAATCGGAAGAACTCTGATGGGTATGCACCTTGAAATGTTTGGTGCATTAAAAGGCCTGCCAGAAAGCCTGGCTGGAATTTTACGCCACCCCAGCGAACCGGATGGTGGAGCAGAGGGTGACGTAAAATTGAGCGGGAGGCTCCAGGAGGCCTTCCTGACCAGATTCCGCCTCCGCCCCACTTTACGTAGGGTGGGGTGCGAGAAACGGGCCACCTGCCCCAGGCCAATCAAGGCCCTTATGTGACCACTTAACGGCCACTTAAGGGCTTTCGCCCACCTCCACGGGGATTTTACCCAGGGCAAGCGGGCGTCCGGGAGACGTGAAAGGCCGCCCGGTGAAACTTGGTGGCCTCTCAGCACAACAGCGGGGTAGGAAGCCCTGATGATCGGGCACAGGGTGCCCAATTGAGGGCCACCCCCATTTCCCCAATCACCCCAGGACCCAAGACATCCCCCCTTCCCCCCAAACGACCACCCTTGCCTCGCCAGGCCCGACTGATTACCCCCAGTAAAACAAACAAAACTTACCTGCACTCCTGGCTCCATGTCCTCGGCTGAGCTGCGGTCCCAGCAGTGGTCACCACTTCCAGTGGCGCTGCTGGGACTAAGAGCTGCCGGCCTGATGATTGGCCAGTAGCTCAATTAGGTGGACTGCCTCCTCAAGCTGTTGGAAGACCTGCCTTGGAACAATTAAAGCCTGGGGGCCTGCAAAATGCGGGATGGATCCCCAGGCTAGGTGGAAGTGGGTTCGCCACCAACTTTTACGTCGGTGGCCAGCTCCCGTCCACCCGAGGTAAATTCCAGCCCCCTGTCTTCAATGTCAAGAAGATGGAGGAATCCAGCACCAACTCGACTCAGGGATTTGCACAGAACTTGGAGTCCGTCCTTTCCAAAGTGCAAGTGGTGGCCAAATTCATTAACATACTTGCAGACCCAATCATGAAGCAATGTCTGATGGTCGATGTCTCAGCTTCCATTGCAGCACAAGCACCTTCCACCAGAAATCTGAGTGCTGCAGTGAAATCTCATGCAGGGTCAGCTTGCTGCCATACAAGTTCAGACTGCTGCCATCATGGCTGTGGTTTTTTAAAAATTTGTTGTTGGGATGTGGGCATCGCTGACTAGGCCAGCATTTATTGCTCATCCCTAATTGCCTTGCTAGGCCATTTCAGAGGGCATTTAAGAGTCAACCACATTGCTGTGGGTCTGCAGTCACATGTAGGCCAGACCAGGTAAGTATAGCAGATTTCCTTCCCTAAAGGACATTAGTGAAACAGATGGGTTTTTACAACAATTGACAATGGTTTCATGGTCACCATTAGACAAGCTTTTTAATTCCAGATTTAGTAATTGAATTCAAATTTCAACAATGTGTGTTAAGAGGCTTGCAGTCCAACCTGTCCCCCAATAGATTACTAGGATTACTAAGGTGCCATGCCAAAGATGTTGCACTGGCTCCATGGAACACAAACCTGCTGCCCTCTCTCAGAAAGGCAGTACTCACCCTCCCACCCCTGCTGCCCTGCCAGTGCCTTTGCTGTAAATGTAAATGAATTGGAAGCAGATCAGAGAAGGTTTACTAGACTAATACCTGGAATGGGTGGGTTGTCTTATGAGGAAAGATTGGACAGGTTAGGCTTGTATCCACTGGAATTTAGAAAAGTAAGAGGCGATTTGATTGAAACGTATAAGATTGTGAGGGGTCTTGATAGAGTGGATGTGGAAAGGATGTTTCCCCTTGTGGGAGAATCTCGAACTAGGGGTCACTGTTTAAAAATAAGAGGTCGCCCATTTAAGACAGAGATGAGGAGAAATTTTTTCTCTCAGAGGGTTGTGAGTCTTCGGAATTCTCTTCCTCAAAAGGCGGTGGAAGCAGAGTCTTTGAATATTTTTAAGGCAGAGTTAGATAGATTCTTGATAAGCAAGGGGATGGAAGGTTATCGGGATAGGTGGGAATGTAGAGTAATCAGCTCAGCCATGAACTTATTGAATGGTGGAGCAGGCTCGAGGGGCCAAGTGGCCTACTCCTGCTCCTAATTCGTACGTTCGTATGTTGCCCCATCAGCCAGCCAGCATAGAATGCTGCCGCCCATGCCGAGATGGTGCAGTCTGAAGATGGGCCTTTTAGGCCCAGAGCTGCTTGAGGTCACCCTCCAAGGCCATCTAGTCTCCTCTACTGAAAGTTAGTCGCCTTCTACCAGTCATGCTGCACCAGCTTGTGTAACGCTGTGTCAGAGCACTGGGCCAGGGAAAGGCACATGGAAGACAGGCATTAAGGGTATACACAAGAGTGATTAGTTTATGTTTCTATGCAATATAGCATGATTTCTTTTATGAATTTTGTTTGGATTATTTACTTTATGATGGTTCTGCTTTTGCATGTGGCCAAGGGTTTGATGTGTAGGTAAGGTAAGGAGTGTGGGACGGGAAATGGGGAATTGGGGTTGTAGTTGCAGGTATCTCACTCGAAGTAGATCTTCATGTACAGCCTGGGCAGGAAACGGTTGCCTAGATTGCTGCCTCCCTTTCTCTTGCTCCTCTTCCTCTTGCTCCTTGCTCTCCTCCTCCTCCCCTCTTCATCTTCCCTCTTCTAGCTGCTTCTCCTGCTCTACGTAGCCTCTGCTCATTCTCCCTGTCATGCTCTATTCCAAGGGGAAAGCATACTAGTCCTCCCACATCTGGCAGCAATTGGTTTGTGGCAAAGCTTTGACGTCAAGAAAAAGTACTTCAGCCCTGCCACACCACTCTCTATAGGCCTTTCTTTTGGGCCTCCTTATCTCGAGAGACAATGGATACGCGCCTGGAGGTGGTCAGTGGTTTGTGAAGCAGCGCCTGGAGTGGCTATAAAGGCCAATTTTGGAGTGACAGGCTCTTCCACAGGTGCTGCAGAGAAATTTGTTTGTTGGGGCTGTTGCACAGTTGGCTCTCCCCTTGCGCCTCTGTCTTTTTTCCTGCCAACTACTAAGTCTCTTCGACTCGCCACAATTTAGCCCTGTCTTTATGGTCTATAGGCCTATGCAACTTGAAAAACTATAGAAAGCACCAAACACTTATAGAATAGCCAGAAGAAATCAACCATCAACTAACCTGTAAGTAGTTGATGCTCCCTATAAATATCACTAGTGGGTGGTCCTTCCTGCTGCTTAATGATTGTCCAGCCATGGGAGGTTAAGAGAGGGCATAATGTGAAGCGTTGAGCTCCAAAATGGCAGCACTGGCATCAAATTAGCATTGCACACTGATCGACATCATGATCTGCCTGCTCTGTATACTTCTGGTGGATGTTGGTTGCACACACACTAATGCCTGCATCAATATGGCATCCGGCACACTTCGCAGCAGGAGTGTACATGCATGCATCAGACACCATTTTGGTTATCAAAAGGCACTGGCAGCACCCAAACAACTGGTGCTACTGAGCCCAATTTCGCCTCCGATGCCTTTAAGAGGTGTGGTGCTATGAACACACTCAACACAAGACATTTAAATTTCTGGTGAATCTGCTGTAGTGCTCACATTAAGTGAGAAAATATATTGTTGTCTAAGGACAGGAACATTAAAGCACATAGTATGAAATGTTGGTGTACTATTTTTAGTCTGTGTATTTTTGAAATGAATGCTACGGTAGTTTACATATAAGTCTGCAGTTCACAACCTTGAATTATTTTGATTGACAGGTCAATTAACAAGTTGGAGACAGAGGAGAGAACAGGCAGGCAAACAGAGGTCAGAGGTCAGAGCAAGTAGGGCATGAGGAATTTTGTGAATGAACATCTGATGGTGGGAGCAAGAGCTGGAGGCAGGCTTCCTGTGTGCCAACTCCCACAACAGCAAAAATGGGTAGATTGTAGGGAAGGAAGTAACTAAGTAGCAAGCCCACATTTCTTGGAAATGGTAAAAAAGGTAAATAAATTTAAAGAAATTTTACATTAAAATAAAACTTACTTGGTAGCAGTAAGAAATCAAAGTTAAATGAATGAAAAATAACTTATCTGCAGAGAACACGGATGCCAAGAACTTGAAAGATAAATGCCGAATGTGAACCAAATTGGTTTGCAGCATTAACTAGCGGAATGGAGCTGGGAGGCAGAACTTGGTGGAACAGCGGTGCCACCTAGCACCAGGAGGAGTAAAAGGAAAGTGGAAGTATGGTCTCCTTTAGGTTAAAGGACCCAGGTGTAACATAAGTTAAAGTAATACCCAGGTGTGATACCTAGGCATGCCAGAAGTATCTTTACACAAAAATCATGCCATTGGAAGTAAAATGTGAAATGAGTGAGAAAGAGAGAGAGAGGTGCATATATGACATGTAGATATATATTAAAATATAAATCTGTTGCCTCCTCCCCCCTATGGGGAGCAACTAATAAATGTAATTGGCACAACACAGGCCAATATACACTAGCATTTCTGAGATCCAATTTTTTCTTTTTCTGATTGGTCGTAAGTGATGGAATAGTTGTTTTTTTCACACAAGCCTCAAAATATATTAGCAAACCAGATGAGTCTTCCCACTTCCTCTGTTGCAGAAGCTCAGCAACTAACTCAAAAGCCAAACAAGTGCTTTCACATCTAAGAGAAGATAAAGTTATAAATCAATACATGGAAAATCTTAACAAGGCTCTCTTTTTTAAAAAAAATGATTAGAAGATGAAAGCAGTTAGCCTCATTTGCCCTGGCCCAGTGGAACATCTCTTTCACTGATACAGTTGTTATCAACAGCAATTCATTTATAGATCAAATAGCTTGACAGATAGGACAAGCTGAGGATCACTATACTGCCTTCAGGCAGCCTAGAGCAAAGCAAGGTTTCCCAGTATGATTCCTCCTATCAGGCCTACCTGCCTCTTTCTCATCAAGGCCTTTTACTCTGAGTTATAGTGTAGCAGATATAATAAAAGAAAAGAAGAGAAATCTGTTTCCATTTTGCCTAGGGCCTAATTTGGACGGAGGATTTGATTTGCCAGATTCGGTTAGTATCTGAATTGATCCACAGTGGTGCGAGGGTCGCTTAATAAAATTTACATTTCATTGCTTTACTCGGCTCCAATTGCCTGTCACAAGATGAATGAGGATTTTGTTCAGAGGAGGAAATATTAAATTTAAAAGGTAGCAGTATCTCCTATTTGTAGGCCATGTTTGCAAAATGAAATCTATACTACTTCAATATTATGTTAGCCTTGTAGCAAGGATCTTTCTATTTGTGTTCTTTATGACAACATCACTTGATCGATTACCAGCAGAATCCTTGCAGTGATCTGTAACTGGCAAATACTTTAAAGTGGTTAAAATAAATAAAAAGAACTTATCCTTTATTTAAATTCTCTTACTGTTAACATTTGTTGGTTGTCCCTACCTTGCTTTAATTTGCATAAGGGAATCGCTTATTTGTAATTTTTTTCGTTCAATGAAGAAATATTGCAAAATCTCTCAATGTATTTGTTGCTGCTTAATGCGATTTTCTCATGTGTGTATTGTACCCACATGACAAATTTTATCACAGTGACACACTGTCCAAGTAATTCTTAGCTACATTCTGCCTGCTGAAAAAATGGTCACTCCTATTAAGATATATATATATATAAAAATAAAATCAGTACATCAACAAACCAAATACAATGATATCTCAATCTACTTCCCTACTAAATAAATCCATCTTTTTAAAATTTTCTTCTTTTGGATAAATTGTTGCGTTTGTATCCCTTTACTGCATCTACTGCTAAATAAAACACTGAATGGGGAATGGTCATTTTACTCATGGGGGAAATTTTAACTTTCGGACCTGCCGGAAGTGAGAGGGCACCAGGTAGCACATGGGAAACCTGGAAGTCAGGGCTACTCTGCATGCTCTGGAGTTCTAACTCCGCAGTGTGTGTGTCATGTCACAGATGGGTTCCCCGCCTGGAAGTCAGCCTGATTGATAGGCTTGGCCTCCACAGGACCAGGTAGCTCCATGCGGCAACCCAGGAGGAGGGGTCTGATCCCAGGGGGGTGGGGGTCCAATCCTGGGGGCGGGGGTGCATGGGAGACCAAAGCCCTGAGAGATTGGAGGCCTTGGGGGTTTTCGAGGCCTTAGAAAAGTGGAAGGTCGAAGGGATTGAGAGGAGGTCAAAGTCTACATTCCTAGTGAAGTGCACACGTGTGTGCAGCTGTGCAACAACCTGGAAAGTACCACGCAGACCCTGTTCTGCATAAAATTCTATACTTGCGCAGCTGTGCAAAATGATTTCAAAGTACCATGCATTGAAAAAACTGGCCTCATGCAACAAAATTTTACAAAGAGCATTGATTGAAGACTTCAGGGGAGATCTGAGGCTTTGGCAGAAGGGGTGATCAGAGGCCTAGCTGGGGTGGGGAGGTGGGGGGCAGTGGGGGGGTTGCTAGTGGGGAGATTGAAAGGGTTGGGGTGGGGTGGCTGATCACTGGAGCGAATACAGGCCCAGTCTCCTCAATCTCTCCTCATAGACAATCCTGCTATATCAGGGATTAGCCTGGTGAAACACAGTTGCACACCGTCTATGGCAAGTATATCCCTCCTTAGGTAAGGAGATCAAAACAGTACACAGTACTCCAGGTGCGGTCCCACCAAGGCTCAGTACAATTGCAGGTATGCTTGATCCACCAGTTAAGTGGGAATGTGAGTTGTGAGGAGGATGCAAAGAGGCTTCAAGGGTATTTAGACAGGCTAAGTGAGTGGGCAAGAACATGGCAAATGGAATATGATGTGGAAAAATGTAAAGTTACCAGTTTGGTAGGAAAAACAGAAATGCAGTGTATTTATTAAATGGTGAGAGATTGGGAAGTGTTGATGTTCAAAGGGACCTGGGTGTCCTTGTTCATAAGTCATGAAAAGCTAACATGCAGGTGCAGCAAGCAATTAGGAAGGCAAATGGTATATTCGCCTTCATTGCAAGAGGATTTGAGTACAGGAGTAAAGAAGTCTTGCTGCAGTTGTATAGAACCTTGGTGAGACTGCACCTGGAGTATTGTGTACAGTTTTGGTCTCCTTACCTAAGGAGGGATATACTTGCCATAGAAGGCGTGTAACTGTGTTTCACCAGACTAATCCCTGGGATGGCAGGATTGTCTTCTGAGGAGAGATTGAGGAGACTGGGCCTGTATTCGCTAGTGTTTAGAAGAATGAAAAGTGATTGAAGCATACAAAATTCTTACAGGACTTGACAGGGTTGAGGCAGGAAGGATGTTTCTCCTGGCTGTGAGGTCTTGAACCAGGGGACACAGTCTCAAAATGAGAGGTTTAGTTTAGTTAGGACTGAGATGAGGAGGAATTTCTTCACTCAGAGGGTGGTGAATCTTTGGAAATTTCTATGCCAGAAGGCTGTGGAGGCTCAGTCATTGAGTGTGTTCAAAACAGAGATTGATAGATTTCTAGATATTAAAGATATCAAGGGATGTGGGGATAGTGTGGGAAAGTGGTGTTGAGGTAGAAGATCAGCTTTGATCTAGTTGAATGGGGGAGCAAACTCGAGGGATTGAATGGCTACTCTTTTCAATTGAAGTATTCAAAAGGGAATTAGACAGTTATACAAAAAGGAAGAATGTGAAGAGTTATGGGGAGAAGGCAGGGGAATGGAACTGAGGGAGTTGCTCTTTCAGTGAGCTGGTGTGGACATAACAGGCCAAATGGCCTCCTTCTGCACTGTAATGATTCTGTGATTCTGTGATGCTCTTGCTGTTATTTCCTATGTTTCCTATTTACCAATGAAAAAGCACTTAGAACCAGAGGACATCAGGAAATCAGAAAAGGAATGTGTGCTGCTATGGTGCCCGAATGAAATAGCTGGGCACAGAGTCCCAAGACAAGTACATTAAGCACCATGCTGCTGTTGTGCAGAATAAGCATGGATCTCAGTGAGTGAGTTTCTAGTTGGAATTAAAAGATAATAAAAACATTTTGCAAGTTGTATCACAAATTAGTTTGGTTTGGTACCACATTACCCAACTGTTGGGTATAACATTAGGAGAATTTTTAATTGGTAGTGACAAAGTTCAGCTTGCATTAGTAGTGGTATAGAATCATATTATCATAAAGCAAAATTTCACCCATTCCATCTCCGATGGGAGCTATGTTTGAAGGAAGCATGTTGTTTTGGGATTCTTACACAAGGTATACTTTTGGGTTCAGTGTCAATGAACAAACTTATAAGTGGATCTCAAGTCCTTTATGAACCAGAGTCCCGAGGTAAATGTAGCAAGATCCCAGAATCGAACAGAGAACTCTTGCCATTGTATTCTAGATTATATTGCATGCTGCCATGCGTCTTCCTTGTCCTTGGGTATGCATATGGAATGTACATGCTATCTGACAGAGGGTCAGGTCATAAACCAAGAGATGAGTTTATTTAGCATAAAACAGGTAAATGAACAGTACTCATTGAAAACTGTAAACCCAGAAATTCCATGACCCGTAGTGAGAGGTGGGAGGGAGGAGCTGCAGTGAGGAGGAGAAGGACTTCTGATGGGGGTGGCTTGTAATTTGGGCAGAATCTGAATCCATTGGGTTTTTACATCATTGAGGGCAAATATAGGTTTTTCACTCATTAAGAGTGGGTGCTTCTTACATTTGTCCTGTTGTGTCACTGAACAACTTTGTGAGCATATCTATAAGTATTCCCAAGCTACCCCAAGATTTCCACCCAAAATGTTCCCGTGGTACATATACTTGATGGTTTGAAGAATGGAAGAAGCAATTTCAAGAATAACAAAAGGATATTTTTATCTTGCTGGATATTTGCCAACATCTGTACCATCTTGAAAGCAATGATTAGTACAATTGAAAGATAATATAAATCAACATATAACCACCATTTTGGGAGTGAGGTGAGTAGAGAATCTACCATTAGCAGCAACCTCTTAATAGTTTTGTTAAAGAAGTGCAGAATAACAACTCATTTGAAAGCTCTCCATCCATCGGTATAAGTAGGTGAGTTAAAAATAGTTCATGACACATGTTGGTTATTTAACTTGTCCCGGAAGATATCGCAGCAGTGTAGAGAAAAGCATTCAGCACAAAGTTTAGTGCCCCAGGTGTGTTGAAAAGAAGGATTTTGGAACAGATATATTATGCACCTGTAAAGGAAAACTAAAGCCAAAATTAATTTAAACCTCAGGATTAATATTAACCACAATATTAGTGTAGCCACAAGCCACCCCCGTCAGAAGTCCTTCTCCTCACTGCAGCACCTCCCTCCCACCTCTCACTATGGGTCATGGAATTTCTGGGTTCCAGTTTGCAATGAGTACTGTTCATTTACCTGTTTTATGCAAAATAAACTCATCTCTTGATTTATGACCTGACCCTCTGTCAGATTTGTTTATCAGAATACAGTTACATAGGGGTTATGAGTGTCATATGATTGAAGCTCCATACCCCTTGTGGGTTCATCCATTCAGTTCTTGTTGTTTTACGGGATGCCTACATGTAAGTGAGGTTCATCCCCACAATGGTGGAAAATCACTGGAAGCTCTTGCACACCTCCTGATGTAAGCTAGTTCAGAGCAGCTAGTGTCAAAGGGCTCAGGATCAGGTCACCTGCTGGCCCTTTTACCCGTAGGAAGTGCAACCTCTGGGGTGGCCACAGGGGAGAAAAAGGGAGAAGGGAACAACATCAGCTGTTCAATAACATATAATTCCAAGTAAAAACAAGGGGCGTAATTCTCCCGCGAGTGTCTGGACCCCAACATTGGGACCAAATGGGTGCAAGCAGTACCGGCGCCACAATCTAATTGACCACCTCCACACTCACCTCCTTGAAGCGGGCAGCTGATCCAATTCCCCACCCACCCCTGGGAAATTCCCTTGGAGGCAGGAATGCATCAAGAAGCCAACCTGACCAACCCCCCACCCCCCACTCCCCATCCCATCCCCTATTTTCCCAGCCCCCTGCCTCCAATACCGTCTTCACAGGGCCAGGAAAATCCAGCCCGAGGAGAAGGCTACATTAGCGTTTCAGCACATAGAAAAAAAAATCAACCTTATTCTTTTATTTTCACATTATTTTTTAAGATTTTTTCTGAGTAACAGACAATTTTAGATCCTGGAAGTTGTCTAGTTCTTTTGTACAATGTACAGCAATAAAATATTGAGAGATTTATAAACTAGCAATAAAGGATCCCTGAAGTTAAACATTGCAATCAATTGTTTCTCTCCCCTTTGAATATTGGAAGATAATTTCAAGCAAATAACTAAATATCTGGGGTCCAAAATTCCTTGGAGGTTCTGCCAGTTTGTGGTTATAACTCCAGCAGGGCGGAACATCTTGGAAAAGAGCAGAGACCCTTTTGTGCCAAGTCTTTGCTGTTTCTGAAAGTTTTTCATTTATCTAGTAAGGGATGGAGTCATGGCCCATTCATTACAAGGCAAATGATGTCAGGTGGTGGAGCTCATGAGAGGGATTCCATACACTGGGAGTTCCCATGCCCGTGACTCAGTTAGGACCTGGTGTGTCTGTGGTAGCTGGTTCATCAGCAGGGTGGCTAGACATCCACACTGCCTCCCCCAAAAGAAAAACAACTCAGTTAGAAAATAAATTTTTGATTGGTCCCCTTACATGGATGGATGCGAAGTTAGTTGGTGAATGGGACAAGAGGAATTTTTTGATGCTGTAGCATTTTTAAACATTTTTGGTTGTTTGCATCAGCACATAAGGTGTTAAAACAGGATCACAGGAGGTATTTTACGAAGAGAAACAGATTAGTTCAGTTCCTGACACATTGACTGCTGCACTCTTCATTAAACTGAATTGATGAGACTGAAGACAACGGTAAGTTCATAGTGTCAAAGGGTGTTCAACATGTCACCTGGTCCCAGACCACAGTATAGGCCGCAGCCTGAGTTAGTGACTTCGACTGATAGCTAGTTCTGAAACCCTTTGATAAATGAGTGGGGTCGTTGATTGGCTGAAGCCCTTAGTGATGAATAGTCTATGGTCAGAGGCTTTCTTTTGCAGAATGATATTGGCAGGTCACAGCCAGTCTTGTTTAGCAATCAGTGAGTGAATATGGCAGCCAACAGCCAGGGGGCTTGTTGCATTGTTGACTTTGTATTAGTAGTGTTGTAGGGTGTTCTAGAGAATGTCTTAGACTCTGGTAAAGTTTAACTAACAATTCTTTATTATTTACTATTTACAGTTACTATACACACTCTCAACAAACCACCTAAGTTAGCATCCTTCATGCTGTTATACTTTCTTCTTCTCAAGCTTATGTCATGTGACTGCTACATCATCGCTCATACAGTGGGAGGGGTCTCTCTCACTGTCTTCAATATTAACCCTTTACATCCTCATACTACATCTCCCCCCAAGTCTTTATCCAACATTTTTCCAAACATATATATATTTATGACTTCACTACTACTCTCTCCCCCCCAAGTCTCTGGCTATACAGATTCAGTCTCATCGGAGGTTTGACAACTCTCCCTGATCTGGTTGTAATCTGCCTGGGATGATCAATAATCTTCATAGGAAGTCTGGGTTGCTGACTTGGTTTTTCATTTCTATGGGTTCCACTGATTCCGTTGTATGTTCCCTTCATTCGTTCATATCACATATGATCGCTGATAGGCCTCATATTTATGGATTACTGTACCTTCTCGTTGCAGGTCACATATCCAAACTTTTTGACCATTGTTTAATTTGGGTAAGCTTCTCATTCGAAATCTCCTATTGTAATTCTGGGGTTGTTGCCTTCTGTAGGAGTTCTCTCTTTCTCAGACTTTCACGTAGGCTTGAGTCTTCAATCCTGGCGTTAATTATTGAGGCAATACTGGAAGCTGTGTTCTTAACTTCCTTCCCATTACAGCAGTGCCTTTGAATGATAAACTAAAAGTGAGATAGGAAGATCTTTATTTTTCTTGAGTAAAGATTTTATGGTTCTCACACCTCGTTCTGCCTCGCCATTGGATCTCGATGCACTGATAAGATGCTGAAAAGCCCATCTTCACAGCAAACTGGGTAAAACATTCATTTGAAAACTGTGGTCCGTTGTCTGATAATATGTAATCTGGAATCCCATGTGTCACGAAGATGTCCATAAGGATTGACAACTACCTTGGTGGTCGTAGAATGTAATTGTCAGATTTCTATCCACCTGGAAAATTAGTCAATAATGATGAAATATGACTTCCCAGCAAACATGAATAAGTCCATGCCTAGCCTTTGCCAAGGTCTAGTTGGAAATTGGGTAGTCAACAGCAGTTTGTGCTGTTCTGGCTTCTGCATCATGCATGTCTGACAGTTATTGATCATGGTCTCAATATCCTTAGATATCCCAGGCCACCATACTGAAGCTTGTGCCCTCGTTCTGGACTTGGTTATACTCAAATGGCCTTGGTGTAATCGATCTGAGATATCAGATCTCATTGAAGTAGGAATAACAATTCCGTCATTGCAAACTAATAAGGCATCAATTATGTAAAGTATTTCCTATACTCATGAAACATCTTCACTATTCTCCCTCCTGGACTTCCTTGTGGCTACGCATGTGTACAATATTGTCTAATGCGAATGTACCCTTCATTCTTCTGTGGTTGTCATATTTCTCGCGCCTTCTGTGTGCTTGCTGGACAACTTTGTGCTGCGTGTTGCGAGTATGACTCTGTCACCTACGAAATTTGCGTCTTCCTGTGATGGATGATCTTTGGTTGCCCTCGATTGCGCATCAGCTGATGATTGGAACTTCCCTTGGATGCATACAGTTTCACATGTGTACTTCATTAATCTGAGATGAAATCTTTTTATACATGGAGGCATTTCTTTTTCATCAAATAAGGAAGCCAATGGCTTGTGGTCTGTCTTGAACACCACACTTATTTCAATGGTGTAGTCTGAACATTTTTCTCATGCCCATGTAATGTGTAATGTGTCTCTATATCTGACAGTGCTCTTCACACATAGAATATGGGTCTATAGGAACCATCAGGTTACTCCTGAAAAAGAACAGTGCCCAATCCATCTGAAGAGGCGTACGCTGTTATCATCGTAGGTAGTATAGGATTGCCGTGTGCCAACACGTCCAGAGAAATTAGCATCTCTTTAATTTACTGGAACGCTTGTTCCTGGTGGGTATCTTAGTAGTTGTCTCAGCGGATCAGTTATTTATGTTCAATGAGGCAAAAGCTTTGCTAGTTGATTTACCATTCCAAAGAATCTCTGGAGTTGCTGAATGCTTGTAAGAGATAGGAAATTCCTTAAAGGCCATTGTTTTCTGAGGATCTGCCATTATTCCTTGACCGCTCACAATGTGGCCCAAGAAACAAATCAAAGTTTTGGAAAATTCATACTTCTCGTTTAAAGTCAGTCTCACTTTTTGAAGTCTCTGTAGAACCTCTCTGACTTTGTGGTTGTGTTCCTCCATTGACTTGCCATGTATCAGAATATGATCCATGTGGCATATCACTCCTGTGAACCCTTCTAGGATATTGGACATTGATCGTTGAAAAATCTCTGGAGCGGAGTTTATTCCGAATGGTAACCTATTAAAACAAAACTGCCCAAAAGGTGTTATGAATGTAGCCAATAACCTTGAGGTCTCATCCAGGGGTACCTGCCAAAACCCACTATTGGCATTGAGTTTTGTGAACATGATGCACTGAGAATGTTTTGATAAACTGACATCCACTGTAGACATTGGGTGAATCTCACGCGCTACTGCTTTGTTGAGCTGTGCTAAGTCCACACATATTTGCAGAGTTCCATTTGGCTTCAGGACAGAAACCATGGCTGAACATCAGTCTGTTACATAGAAACATAGAAAATAGGAGCAGAAGTAGGTCATTCGGCCCTTGGAGCCTGCTCCGCCATTCATTATGATTATGGTTGATCATCCAACTCCGTAACCTGTTCCCGCTTTCCCCCCATGTCCTTTGATCCCTTTCGTCCCAAGAGCTGTACCTAACTCCTTCTTGAAAACATACAATGTTTTGGCCTCAACTGCTTTCTGTGGTAGCGAATTCCACAGGCTCACCACTCTCTGGGTGAAGAAATTTCTCCTCATCTCAGTCCTGTAAGGTTTACCCCGTATCCTGAGACTATGACCCCTGGTTCTGGACTCTCCCACCATCCTGCATCTACCCTGTCAAGTCCTGTTAGAATTTTATAGGTTTCTATGAGATCCCCCTTCACTCTTCTGAACTCCAGTGAGTTTATTCCTAACCGACTTCAATCTCTCCTCATTCATCAGTCCTGTCATCCCAGGAATCAGTCTGGTAAACCTTCGTGCACTCCCTCTATAGCAAGAACATCCTTCCTCAGATAAGGAGATCAAAACTGCACACAATATTCCAGGTGTGGCCTCACCAAGGCCCTGTATAATTGCAGCAAGACATCCCTGCTCCTGTATTCGAATCCTCTCGCTATGAAGGCCAACATATCATTTGCCTTTTTACCAGAGAGATAGTGTCCATTCTTGTCATCTCCTCCAATTGTTTGGGGACTTTGGATAATAAGGGATGAGGTATTCTTCTTGGTATTAAGATACACATTGATCTGGCCCCTTCCTTCAGTGATCCTGTACTCTGTCTTTAGTTTTCAACCCCTGTGAACAGCTTCAGATAATCTGTTTGAAAGGAATCGTTTACCTTCCTTTGCCTGACTTCGGCTACGTTTTTAATCAGCTGTAATTCCAATGTATTCCTGCTCAGTAAAGAAAATTCTTGATTGTGTAAGTCATATAAGGGTCTCTACCAGTTGTCTGCCTCTATGCTGAAGAGTTGCTTGGAGTTTGCTTTTTATTTGCAGTTGTATCCCACTTGGACCATGCAACTGAATATCTGTCGGTTGCAGGTAATGTCTCTTCACCCAAAGCTCTTGGTCAGATAATACCGTGACACTAGCCTCTGTGTCAAACTTAACATTTGGGAGGTGTCCATTCACTTAGATGGCTGCTGTTCATAAATCTTGGTCTGGATTATTAATTTCTCCCAAGAACTTTTCTGGTTCTTTCTCTTGTGGGTACTGCTGTCATAGATTCATTGCTGTTTGTGTGAAGATCATCTGCTTTGTATCATTAAGCTCAGAAATTTTGCTGTGGCACATCTTCTGATAGTGTCCAGTTTTTCCACAATTAAACCATTCTGCTTCACTTGCTGGGCTCTGCACTAGTCTGTGGGTCTTCTTGGCTCCAAAACATTGGCAAGGTTTTCCTATTTCATGCACCTTCTCACCTGTATATTTTTTCTGTTCCTCAAAGTATTTCCCTGGTTTTGGCTCAACCAGTTGGACGGGCATTGGACTCCTTCTCATCCACGGCTTGTCTTCAGCTCATAGGATGTCTCTAATCTGTATGCAAACTTTAGCCTGTCTTACAATTTGAATGGCCTTTTCCACTGTAAGGTCTTTCTTGGATTCTGACAAGGATTTATCAGCTATACCGAAGACTATCCCTGGACTGGCAATCCAGAGCCAAGGCTAATGCTCTGGGACATGGATTCAAATCCCATCATGGCAGATGGTGAAATTTGAATTCAATTAATAAATCTGGAATTAAAAAGCTAGTTTAATGATGACCATAAAAACATTGTCAATTGTTTTAAAAACCCATCTGGTTCACTAACATCCTTTAGGCTTAGCTAAAAGGAGGTAGGCTAGTTTGTGGCTACAGCAAATAAAATCTTTGTTTAGGGGCTGCATTTAGAGAGATAGCAAGTCTGTCTTCATTCCTTTACATATAGAGATGTGGAGAGAAATAGAAACTTAATGTAACCCCACTATTTAAAAAGGGAGGTAGAAAAAAAGCAGGGAATTATAGATCAGTCAGCCTGACGTCAGGCTGTGGGGAAAATTCTAGAGTCCATTATCAAAGATTTTATAGCAGAGCACTTAGGGAACAGTGGTAGAATCGGGCAGAGTCAGCATGGATTGACAAAAGGGAAATCATGCTTGACAAATCTACTAGAATTCTTCGAAGATGTAACTAGTAGAGTTGATGAGGGAGAACCAGTGAATGTGGTTTATTTGGACTTTCAGAAGGCTTTCGACAAAGTCCCACATAAGAGATTAACATGTAAAATTAAAGCGCATGGGATTGGGGGGTAATGTATTGCGATGGATAGAAAATTGGTTGGCGGCCAGGAAACAAAGAGTAGGGATAAATGGGTCTTTTTCCGAATAGCAAGCAGTGACTAGTGGGGTACTGCAGGGTTTGGTGCTAGGACCCCAGCTATTCACAATATATATTAATGATTTAGATGAGGGAACTAAATGGAATATCTCCAAATTTGCAGATGACATAAAACTGGGTGGAAGGGTGAGTTGTGAGGAGGATGCAGAGAGGCTTCAGGGTGATTTGGACAAGTTGAGTGAGTGGGCAAATGCATGGCAGATGCAGTATAATGTGGATAAATGTGAGGTTATCCACTTTGGTAGCAAAAACAGGAAGGCAGATTATTATCTGAACGGCTATAAACTGAGAGAGGGGAATATGCAGCAAGACCTGGATGTTCTCGTGCACCAGTCACTGAAGGTAAGCATGCAGGTGCAATAGGCGGTAAAAAAGGCAATGGTATGTTGGCCTTCATAGCGAGAGGATTCGAGTACAGGAGCAGGGATGGCTTGCTGCAATTATACTGGGCCTTGGTGAGGCCACACCTGGAATATTGTGTGCAGTTTTGGTCTCCTTATCTGAGGAAGGATGTTCTTGCTATAGAGGGAGTGCACGAAGGTTTACCAGACTGATTCCTGGGATGGTGGGACTGACGTATGAGGAGAGATTGAGTCAGTTAGGATTATATTCGCTGGAGTTTAGAAGAGTGAGGTGGGATCTCATAGAAACCTATAAAATTCTAACAGGACTTGACAGGGTAGATGCAGGAAGGATGTTCCTGATGGTGGGGGAGTCCAGAACCAGGGGTCATAGTCTAAGGATATGGGGTAAACCTTTCAGGACTGAGATGAGGAGAAATTTCTTCACCCAGAGAGTGGTGAGCCTGTGGAATTCGCTACCACAGAAAGCAGTTGAGGCCAAAACATTGTATGCTTTCTAGAAGGAGTTAGATATAGCTCTTGGGTCTAAAGGGATCAAAGGGTATGGGGCGAAAGCGGGAACAGGTTACTGAGTTGGATGATCAGCCATAATCATAATGAATGGCGGAGCAGGCTCGAAGGGCCGAATGGCCTACTCCTGCTCCTATTTTCTATGTTTCTATGTTTCAATATGGTTCATTCATCCACCTTATGTAAATAAAAATGCTTGTTGATTCAAAGGCTAGGTATATATTCAGTCCACCGATGGGGGAGAGTGGGGATTTCACATTGATATGCTCCAGTAGCTGGTATGCAGGGTAAGAATTCTCTATTATAATCATTCGATCGCTCTATTGTATACTTAGATATTGGGAAGGTTAAGGCATAGGAACATAAGTGGGCCATTCAGTTCTTTGAGCTTGTTCTGCCATTCAGTCTGATCATGGCTGATCTGTACCTCACTCTATTCACTCACTGTTCATACCCCATACCTAACAAAACACAATCTCAGTCTTGAAAATTTCAATTGACCGGTTATTGGGGGAGTGAGTTCCAGATTTTAACTACCCTTTGTGTCAAAAGTGTTCCCTGATTGCACACCTAAATGGCTTAACTTTAATATTTAGATGATGCCCACTTGTTTGATAACCAAACCCCCACTGCACCCCACCAGAAGAAATAGTTTCTCTGCATCCAACCTATCAAATCCCTTCATTATTTTAGATATATCGATCAGATAATCCTCAAATTTCTAAACTCAGGGGAATATGTTTTATCCATTCTCTGGATGTGGGCGTCGCTGGCGTTTATTATCCAACCCCAGTTACCCATTGAGAGGATGGTGGTGGGCTGCCTTCTTGAACTGCCACAGTACAGCTGTTTCGTACAACGGAGTGACTTGCTCGACTACTTCAGATGGCAATTAAGAGTCAACCCACACTGCTGTGGGATTGGAGTCACATTCAGGCCTGATCAAATAAGATTGGCAACTTTCTTTCAAGGGACGTGGGCGTTGCTGACTAGGCCAGCATTTATTGCCCATCATTGATTGCCCTTGAGAAGATGGTGGTGAGCTGCCTTCTTGAACTGTTGCAGTCTTTGGGGTGTGGGTACACCCAACAGTGCTGGTAGGAAGGGAGTTCCAGGATTTTGGCCGAGTGACAGTGAAGGAACGGCGATATAGTTCCAAGTCAGGATGGTATGTGGCTTGGAGGGGAACTTGCAGGTAGTGGTGTTCCCATGCATCTTCTGCTCTTGTCCTTCCTACCCTCAAGGACATTAGTAAATCAAATGGGTTTTAATGAAAATCCATAAGCTGCATGAACACGTGTACTGACACCAGCCTTTCAAGATGACATGATGGGATTTGAACTCACGTTCTCCAGATTATTAGTTCAGTGGTGGATGTAGAAAGTGAGAAATACTATACCTTAACTTCTGAATTTTAGGACACTATGCAACAAAAAAATTGCCCTTATACATTGAACTAATTTCTGAAAAACATACAGAAAATATTTAGATACTTTCCTGTTTGCACACATTTTTATACAACTTCAAAGTGGTGGAAGTAATTTTGACCAAACTGAGTTTACACCAGTATGTGGTTTTGAAAGTTGTCCCATACAAGAATTGTTGAAAGTCTTGTATTTTCGTGCAACCAGATATCAGATTGCAAGCTGGAGATGTAAAAATAAAACCTGTCCAAGTGGGTAGCACAGTGGCAACACTGCACTCCTGACTGGGACACCTGGGCACATTCACAGGCGTCTAAACTTGTGATTGCATTGAGGAAGGGAATCTTTCAGCACCTTTCAAGTGTGCCTTTACAATGTATTGAGCAAGAAGAACTATTCATATTAAAACAAGAAATGCTGGAAATACTCAGCAGATCTGGCAGCATCTGCGGAGAGAGAAGCAGAGTTAACGTTTCAGGTCAGTGACCCTTCTTCAGAACTGGAAAATATTAGAAATGTGAAAGGTTATAAGCAAGTAAAGTGGGGGTGGGGCAAGAGATAACAAAGGAGAAGGTGTAGATAGGACAAGGTCACAGAATAGCTGACCAGAAGGTTGTGGAGCAAAGGCAAGCAATATGTTAATGGTGTGTTGAAAGACAAAGCATTAGTACAGATAGGGTGTTAACGGACTGAAAATTGAACAGCTGCAAGTATAAACATGAAAAAAAGTGGGTAAGCAAACTTAACAAACTAAGATGAAATAAAATAAAATAAACACAAAAAAATTTTTTTAAAGAAAAAAGAAAAAAAATAACGAAAAATAAAAGTAAAAAGAGGGTGGTTAATTAATTAATTTCAGAGTATGACGGGTCCCTCTTTTTACTTTTATTTTTCGTTATTTTTTTCTTTTTCCTTTTATTAATTTTTTTTTGTGTTTATTTTATTTCATCTTAGTTTGTTTAGTTTGCTAACCCACTTTTTTTTCATGTTTGTAATTGCGGCTGTTCAATTTTCAGTCCGGTAACACCCTATCTGTACTAATGCTTTGTCTTTCAACACACCATTAACATATTGTTTGCCTTTGCTCCACGACCTTCTGGTCAGCTATTCTGTGACCTTGTTCTATCTACACCTTCTCCTTTGTTATCTCTTGCCCCATCCCTACTTTACTTGCTTATAACCTTTCACATTTCTAATATTTGCCAGTTCTGAAGAAGGGTCACTGGCCTGAAACGTTAACTCTGCTTCTCTCTCCAAAGATGCTGCCAGGCCTGCTGAGTATTTCCAGCATTTCTTGTTTTTATTTCAGATTTCCAGCATCCGCTGTATTTTGCTTTTATTTTAGAACTATTTGTATAATCTGTAGAAATATTCATTGTTTGGACCATTCAGACCTCCTTAAAAATCTGGACAGTGTTTTTCATGACTTGTGAGATATCCACTTAGTAGCAGCTATTTTGTCATTATTTAAAACACTCGGAACTATACAACCTGCATATGTGATATTTTTATTTTACAGTCATCTTTTCAGTCAAAAAAAAGCTTTAAGCAGCTACATAAATCATTACCTCATAATCAGAGAACATAAAACAATCATGAAGTATACCTTGTATTGTAGATCTTACAGTGCATACCAGCAATGTATGTAATACACTTGGGCAATATTTACACCAATGTAATTTGTACAGTAGATAAAATGAGATTTTTTAATGCAGTGGAATATATAGTATTTCCTCTCCTATCATTTGCACAAGCCTGATATTTTGAATGGTATAATACTAAAGTAAAAACAAACACTTTGCTTTACATCTGCATAATATAAATAGAATGTACATCAACAGCAGGAGGTTGAAAAGCAATTCCTGCTCATGAAGAGGTCCTCCCAATTCCTAATATACTCATGGGTAATCCAGACCGATGCTACTCTGCAGGATACTTATTTTGTAAAACCACTGCTTATTAGCATACAGCTGTTTAGCAATCCCCGTGCCTGTGTAAATCTCTAGCGCACTGGCATTTTTTCAGCTGAGAGCTGAACTGTAATTTCCAGCTGATTGCCTTCCACTGGGGTATTTGTGCACTCTGGGTACAGCATCAAATGTTCTTCCACAAATACCCAGAAATCTTCCTGTGTTTTCAGCTTCTCCATGAGCCAGTCCAAACTCTGTTTTCAACTCTTCCCCGGCCAGCTATGCTTGCTGAAATGCCATTAATGTTTACTGCTGACATTAATCAAAGCAGTGTTTAAATCTGCTGTTCTCTATTACCTTTTAAAATCAATCTCCTACAGTATTCATTGACCTGCATCTGACATATCTGTCCGTTATTAGTTAAGCTGCTGCATGCTTGTAAACATTTTGCTGAATGTGATAAAAGGAAAATCTAAATCTAAAAATAGGCTTATGTTATTACATAGCACATTGATAAACTATTCACGTGTATGCTGGTTAATTTTTCAGCATTTTCTTTTTATCATTTGGAGGCTCTTTCCTTTCCTAGTACTCGTGACCGAGTCCCAGAGGCACCCAGATCCCCAGAGGTGAGGCTGAAAATATCAGAATCCGTTTCTAAAGCGTTCTCTGCCTGATGCCCAATGTTACTGATTTCATGACACATTTCCTGGCAGTGAAGCGATGCTTTGTCTTTAATGCTGAGGAAATGTAAGTCATCTCTGTCCACTGCATCTCTTTCTAACAGTGAAACTATCGGTCACTGTTAAAGGCATCCAGATCTTTCACGCAGAGTTGCTGTGGGTTCTTAGAGCTGTACCTGGGTCTCATGTCTTTATAACCCAATGGGTGCTGCCTTCCCTTTCTAATCTTTGGGTGACTTATGGCCTGCTTTTTACTGAAGCCCTGCTTTCCAAAATGATGGGATGCTGCAGTTTGGTTTCCTTGGCTGTCTGAGGATTCACAGCTCCCAGTCGAGATGGTTTTAGAAGTTGTTTCTCCTAATTGATGTGTTCCTTTACCTCTGAAATCTCCCATTTCCCTTGTGATATCATTAGCTGGCATGCTGCCGCAATCTCTTCTGCTCTGGTATTCTGCAAAAACAACAATTTAGTTTAGTACCAGTAGATATTTAAGCTTATGTGCTCATTTCTCAAAGTGATCTAATTATAGGTTATTTACCAATGCAAGCCTGGTAAAATCATAGCAGGTCCAGTTCTGAATTTACAGTGGATTATTTAATGATGACTGCTATTGTTGTAAATCAATTAGATAGGTTAAAGTTTGATTTTGTTTGATCTCAGAATTGAATCTGTATGAAAATCAAATTTGATTGTGCTCGGTTTGTTAATCAAACACTTTTAGTCATGTGGGAAAACTGTTATGAATCTTAATAATATCATGCACACAGAGAGGTGTGTTTGACATACAAGTGAAACCTATTAGGTGTGGAAAATATAAACCCAATTTTCCCCTTAAATTTGTCAATATCAAAACTCAAGTATATTTTTATATCAAATTGTTTTTAACATATTTGATTCTTGAAGTCTAGGTTTTAAAATAGTTTTAAAATATATTCCACTCTATGTGACACAAATTTTCATATAGTTAGGAACTAAAAATTCAAAATAGTTACTTGAGAAATATATTCAGACCAAGGATTCTATACTGTTGGAATGAAAGCAAAGTGGTTTGTTGGATTAGCATTCTATACTTCAGACAAAAATAACTGGAGTAAAGGTCAGAAGACATATGGATTAGCATACTGCATTTTTGCCTCAGGGACCTTGGTACAAATCCAAACCAAACAAGTAAAATTAAAGTTCTCTCTTCTGTCTATAAGAGTCCATTTATAAAATGCGTTGGGGTAATCTCATCCCAGGTCTTGGTGACTGTGCATCAATACCATAAAACTGTCCTCAATTTACTATTCAAATCACTGTTACAATTGAAGGCACAAGAAGGACCAATGATATAGGAAATGGAGAACTCCATACTGGTGCTTTGCAGAAATTAAAACAGAGTAAACGAACCCTCTCAGTGCTAAGGATGTAATTTAGTCTGACTTTTCAGTGAATTACTGAAGGAGTGCTGAGACATGGAAGCTGAGAAATTCAATGGCATGCACCCTATTTACAGGTGTAAAACATATGCCAAAGTGTCCAATATGGCAGGTGGTATGAACATGCTTATTCCGCCCCGGAAGTGCACTGGCTACCCAGTAGGTTTCCAGGATGCACACCTGAAACTGCTATTAGGCTTTTTGGAAATGCAAATCAGGGGCCTAAAAACCTGTTATAGGCCCCTTTGCCAAACTGATCTGCAAATGATCATGTTATGGCCAGTTTGCTCAGGCTCTCAGCGGACAAAACAGTCACCTTTAAAGGGACGGCTGGAGGCTGCCACCCAAAATGGTAAGTTGAATGTTTTTTTACTCACCTTGTTGTGTAACCAAGAGCAACCTGTTCGTACCCCTGCCCCCCACAACAAAGCTGTCCTGAAGCATGAAAGCTGCTATGTAAATACAAGTTCTTTCTTACTTCTCGGCCTTTTGGCTAAGATCAAGTGTAGTATCTGTTCTTATCAGTACTTACTTGGTAGAGGAGAAACCATGATCAGTGGCTTTTGATCCTGGGTAGGCGTTGAGTAAAACCTCCCTGTACATTGATGATGTCGCCGTCTTCTGCTCAGATCCGCTGATGACTGATGAGCATCTGCGACCAGTTCGAACTGGCCTCAGGAGCCAAAGTTAACCACGGCAATAGCGAGGCCATGTTCTTTGGGAACTGGGCTGACCGATCCTTTGTCCCCTTCACCGTCAGGTCAGACTACCTGAAGGTGCTGGGGATATGGTTCGGAAGGGCCGGGGCGTGCACCAAAACCTGGGAGGAGTGAGTAGCCAGGGTACAACACAAGCTGAGCATATGGGAGCAGCGATCTCTCTCCATTGTGGGTAAGAACCTGGTCATCAGGTGCGAGGCGCTCACGTTGTTGCTGTACGTGGCGCAGGTCTGGCCCATACCCCACTCCTGCACTGTGGCGGTCACCCGAGCCATTTTCCGCTTCATCTGGGGATCCAAAATGGACCGGGTCCGGAGGGACACGATGTTCAAACATCTGGATAAGGGCGGGAAAAATGTACCCAACATCGCCCTCATCCTGATGACCACCTTCGTGTGCGGCTGCATCAAGCTGTGTGTAGGCCTCCAGTACGCAAACTCCAAGTGTCACTATGTGCTGAGGGTCTATCTGTCCCCGGTGTTGTGAAGGATGGGCTTGGTCACGTTGCCGCGGAACGCTCCTTCCAGTTGGACCGTGCCGTACCAGCTATCCTTCGTGGAGAAGTCTGCGGAAAAACACCTTTGACCACCGATCCATCAGGCAGTGGTCTGCACAGAATGTCCTCAAGGCCCTACGGGAAAAGGAGATGGTGGATCCTGTCGGATGGTTCCCTGAGCAGACCGCCAAAGTCATTTGGCAGAATGCCTCCTCACCAGAACTTTCGAACAAGCACCAAGATGTAGCTTGGCTGGTGGTGAGAACAGCCCTCCCCGTCAGATCCTTCCTGCACGCCCGAAGTCTCACCCCCTCTGCACAATGCCCTCGCAGTGGCTGTGGTGGGGAAGAGGCGGTTGCCCATCTCCTTCTGGAATGTGTCTTTGCAAAGCAGGTGTGGAAAGAGATTCAGTGGGTTTTGTCGAGGTTCATCCCAAGCAGCTCTGCAACACAGGAGTCTGTGCTCTACGGGCTGTTCCCAGGGACGCACACCGAGATAAACATCAACTGCTGCTGGAGGACTAACAATTCGGTGAAAGACGCCCTTTGGTCTGCCCGAAACTTGCTGGTCTTCTAGCGCAAAGAGTTGTCCACGACCGAATGTTGCAGACTGGCACATTCCAAGGTCCAGGACTACTTGCTGAGGGACGCACTAAAGCTACAGCAAAGGCTCAATGGGGAAATACCACTGTGCAAGGTCCCCCCACCAAGCTGAACTGAGGGGCTGGAACCATGGAAAACCCCTCGAACTGTATCGGGAAAATTTTTGTTTGCTGTAAATTGTATATGGCATGAAAAATGAAATGGAAGGCTGGTGAGGCAACTCATTGTATGTGTATTGAAGGAAACTGATCTCCTTTTGCACTGTTTGTATTTTTTGACTTGGTGCTGTTTAGAACTGTTTTGTCATGTATTTTTTTCA
The DNA here is from genome assembly GCF_036365525.1 of Heterodontus francisci. Lineage (NCBI taxonomy): Eukaryota > Metazoa > Chordata > Chondrichthyes > Heterodontiformes > Heterodontidae > Heterodontus > Heterodontus francisci. The sequence goes on from NC_090373.1 coordinate 132,414,931, forward strand.
CAGATTTTTATGAATAAAGTATATTTTGGAAATAAAAAACACAGTTCTTTCTTTCTTACTCTAATTCTGGCCACACTATATATGCCCCAAGAGTGCTTGAAATGGATAATGAGTGCCAAAAGTGGAAAACTAGTCCACTGCCCAGTCCTGGCATCCCATTTTTATTCAGCATAAACATTACATTACTATGACATGACTTCCACATTTACTAATACAGACAAAGCATTATTTATAATTTTAAAAATACTGCAGGGGGGAATTGGATTCCCACCTTACCATGGCAAAATGAAGTCAGATTGATTGAAAAGAAAAGGCTAATGAATTTCGAGTGGCACTTGGCTGCCTGACAGCTTTCAGGTAGGTGTAGGGACCAGTCTTCAGGGAGGGGTCGTGGTGGGTGAGGAGGGGTCTCATGGTACGGAAGGGTGGGAGGGGAGAATCCAAGGCAGGGGAGGCCTAAAGCTTCCTTGTGAGGACTTTGGAGCATGCCCGCTCCTCTTGGCTACACAAATGAATAGCCTTTTCTACTTCTGACACTCTTCTAACTTGTGTTCACCTGGCATGGAAAGCCACAGCAGCTTCCCGATTCAGGTTGGAGATAAATTAGCAATTGGGGCCCTCAGAACTCTGGCCAGCTTCAAGCTGGAGCCTTTGCTGCATGTTCAAAAAAAAGGTTGAAATTCTAAACAGAGGAATCCAAGCAGGATATCAGGAGATAATCACCGGGTTGATTTTAACAGTGTACCTACTGATAGGGTTAAAATCAGCCTTTCACATGAGTTTGGCAGATACTTGCAAAATACAAGTATCATAAGTGCTCATAAGTGATACATTTTGGGAGGAAGAATTAGGAGAGGCAATATGAACTAAATGGTACAGTTTTAAAGAGGGTGCACCAGGGTGAAAGCCTTCAGCAATGCTGAGAGACTGGAGAGTTGGTAGAGGTCATGGGTTTGGAAGGTGCTGTCTAAGGAGCCTTGGTGCATTGCTGCAGTGCATCTTGTAGATGGTACACACTGCTGCCACTGTGTGTCGGTGGTGGAGGGAGTGAATGTTTATAGATGGGGTGCCAATCAAGCGGGCTGCTTTGTCCTGGATGGTGTCGAGCTTCTTGAGTGTTGTTGGAGCTGCACCCATCCAGGAAAGTGGAGAGTATTCCATCACACTCCTGACTTGTGCCTTGTAGATGGTGGACAGACTTTGGGGAGTCAGGAGGTGAGTTACTCGCCTCAAGATTCCTAGCCTCTGACCTGCTCTTGTAGCCACGGTATTTATATGGCTACTCCAGTTCAGTTTCTGGTCAATGGGTAGCCCCTAGGATGTTGATAGTGGGGGATTCAGCGATGGTAATGCCATTGAATGTCAAGGGGAGATGGTTAGATTCTCTCTTATTGGAGATGGTCATTGCCTGGCACTTGTGTGGCACGAATGTTACTTGCCACTTATCAGCCCAAGCCTGGATATTGTCCAGGTCTTGCTGCATTTCTACACGGACTGCTTCAGTATCTGAAGAGTCACGAATGGTGCTGAACACTGTGCAATCATCAGCGAACATCCCCACTTCTGACCTTATGATTGAAGGAAGGTCATTGATGAAGCAGCTGAAGATGGCTAGGCCTAGGAAACTACCCTGAGGAACTCCTGCAGTGATGTCCTGGAGCTGAGATGATTGACCTCCAACAACCACACCCATCTTCCTTTGCGCTAGGTATGACTCCAGCCAGCGGAGGGTTTTCCCCCTGATTCCCATTGATCTCAGTTTTGCTAGGGCTCCTGGATGCCATACTCGGTCAAATGCTGCCTTGATGTCAAGGGCAGTCACTCTCACCTCACCTCTTGAGTTCAGCTCTTTTGTCCATATTTGAACCAAGGCTGTAATGAGGTCAGGAGCTGAGTGGCCCTGGCGGAACCCAAACTGAGCGTCACTGAGCAGGTTATTGCTAAGCAAGTGCCGCTCGATGGCACTGTTGATGACACCTTCCATCACTTTACTGATGATTGAGAGTAGGCTGATGGGGCGGTAATTGGCCAGGTTGGACTTGTCCTGATTTTTGTGTACAGGACATACCTGGGCAATTTTCCACATTGCAGGGTAGATGCCAGTGTTGTAGCTGTACTGGAACAGCTTGGCTAGGGGCGTGGCAAGTTCTGGAGCAGGGGTCTTCAGTACTATTGCCGGAATATTGTCAGGGCCCATAGCTTTTGCAGTATCCAGTGCCTTCAGTCGTTTCTTGAAATCATGCGGAGTGAATCGAATTGGCTGAAGTCTGGCATCTGTGATGCTGGGGACTTCAGGAGGAGGCCGAGATGGATCATCAACTTGGCACTTCTGGCTGAAGATTGTTGCAAATGCTTCAGCCTTATCTTTCGCACTGATGTGCTGGGCTCCCCCATCATTGAGGATGGGGATATTTGTGGAGCCACCTCCTCCAGTTAGTTGTTTAATTGTCCACCACCATTCACGGCTGGATGTGGCAGGACTGCAGAGCTTAGATCTGATCCGTTGGTTATGGGATCGCTTAGCTCTGTCTATTGCATGCTGCTTATGCAGTTTGGCATGCAAATAGTCCTGGGTTGTAGCTTCACCAGGTTGACACCTCATTTTGAGGTATGCCTGGTGCTGCTCCTGGCATGCCCTCCTGCACTCTTCATTGAACCAGGGTTGGTCTCCTGGCTTGATGGTAATGGGGGATATGCCGGGCCATGAGGTTACAGATTGTGGTTGAGTACAATTCTGCTGCTGCAGGTGGCCCACAGCGCCTCATGGATGCCCAGTTTTGCATTGCTAGATCTGTTCGAAATCTATCCCATTTAGCACGGTAATAGTGCCACACAACACGATGGAGGGTATCCTCAATGTGAAGGCGGGACTTCGTCTCCACAAGGACTGTGCGGTGGTCACTCCCACCAATACCATCATGGACAGAAGCATCTGCAGCAGGCAGATTGGTGAGCACCCTCAGTGCTTCCTCCAAGTGGTGTTCAACATGGAGGAGTACTGAGTCATCAGCTGAGGGAGGGCGGTAGGTGGTAATTAGTTGGAGGTTACCTTGCCCATGTTTGACCTGATGCCATGAGACTTCGTGGGGTCCGGAGTCGATGTTGAGGACTCCCAGGGCAACTCCCTCCCTACTGTATACCACTGTGCCACTACGTCTGGTGGGTCTGTCCTGCCGGTGGGACAGGACATACCCGGGGATGGTGATGGCAGTGTCTGGGACATTCTCTGTCAGGTATGATTCCGTGAGTATGACTATGTCAGGCTGTTGCTTGACTAGTCTGTGGGACAGCTCTCCCAACTTTGGCACAAGCCCACAGATGTTAGTAAGGAGGACTTTGCAGGGTTGACAGGGCTAGTGAACCAGATGGGCTTTTGCAACAATCGACAATGGTTTCATGGCCATCATTAGACTAGCTTTTAATTCCAGATTTATTAATTAAATTCAAATTCCACCTTCTGCTGTGGTGGGATTCAAACCCATGTCCCCAGAGAAATACCCTGGGTCTCTGGGTTACTAGTCCAGTGATAATATCACTACGCCACCGCCTACCCTATGGGTATACCTACCCCAAATGGACAGCAGCGGTTCAAGAAGGCAGCTCACCACCACCTTCTCAAGGGCAATTAGGGATGGGCAATAAATGCTGGCCTGGCCAGTGACACCCACATCCCATGAATGAATAAAAAAAAGAAGCTGGCGTTGTTCTCCTTCGAGCAGAGGAGGTTAAGAGGAGATTTAATAGAGGTGTTCAAAATCATGAATGTTTTTGATAGAGTAAATAAAGATGAACTGTTTCAAGTGCTCGAAGAGTCAGTCACCAAAGGATACAGATTTATAGTGATCAGCAAGAGCACCAGAGGTGATAGGAAAACAATTGTTTTACACAGCAAGTTGTTATGATCTGGAATGCATTGCCTGAAAGAGTGGTGGAAGCAGATTCAACAGTAACAATTAAAAGAGGATTAGATAAACACTTGAAGGCAAAAATGTTACAGGCTATGGGGCAGAGCAGGGAAGTGGGATTAATTGGATAGCTCTACCAACAAGCTGGTACTGGCATGATGGTTTAAATGGCCTCTTTCTGCTGTAGCATTGTATGATTTTATGATTCTAAATCAAATTTATGTCATATGTTTTTAACTATTATGTGATTAAGCTGCTACATAATAGAAATTTTAAAAATCTTCAGACCACCTCTTGCGGATATGCAATTTTTTTCCTTTCTTAATAATTTCATCTGACTCCATGGGTAGATTTACACCACATGTGTAGCATTGCTGCACAGTTAAACACCTTCTCATCAACTCTTCAGTTATAGTGTAAAATCTGAATCCAAGGTTAGGAATCAATTTGTCACCAGAATGAAACACAGTGAGACTCAATAGAGGAGAGAATCTGATTTAAACTTCACATTTCAGTGTAAAGCTGCAGTCACTTTGCACTGTAGCTAAACTTTCTGTGTAAGTGCATTCTAAGAACAAAGGGTTTAACTTTTGAGGGTGAGTGAAATATTCCCCATTGTCTTTTTATCCGATTATGCATATATAATCACAATAAATTTTGCTAGATTAAAGATTTGGCTCATGCTAAATTAGCATTGATTAAGATATTGGGGAAGACATTAACTTAACTATCAATCCTAAGCTGGTTAAACATTCCAACAGACAAAAGGAAATCCTCCTCATTCTAAGAAAAAAGCTAGGCCCAAAATGTATAAAATAAAGTTAATTTTTTCACGCCTTCTCATGCGTAGTTCTAGTGTCATGCTCATGCAGAAATAGACTGTTGAAGTAGACCCATTAACTAGGCAGAGCTGGAAACAGCTGAATTCTCCAGTCACTTTTTCCCCATGCACACAACTGTCTTTTTTGCTAAAATTAGCAGAGAGGAATGTTGGGCTCTGGATATTACTGAAAAAATGTTGTTCTTAAAGTAAAAGTACACTGATCGTGAAGTTCTGACCAATAATTCCGATGATTGTTTATTAAATATAACTGTATTACATGTTTACATGTTGCTAGTCATTTGCATCATTTTTGCAGCATTAATAAATGGGCTGAATAGTCCTTTGATACCTTCCCCACATTATACTACTTTTTAAAACTAGCTGCCCCCAGTTTATTAAAAGTCCAGGATTACAACTAGAAAGCAAAAACATTAAAAAACACAATTTGTCACAATTTAGCTTCCTTTTCTTTTCATAATTTTATTAAGGTATTAAGGGACTTACTGCAGGGGATACACAGCAGACATCCACTGACAATGCTCCCTCCCTCGAAGACACACTCTAACACGCGCACACACACACATACACAACTTTCTAGTGTGTAAATGCCTGAATCAGCAGTTTACTCTTCTGTAACAACTCCACTCAATTCATTATTTATTGGGATGCACCAATCAACATTCAGTCTGTCAGCTACATTGTTGAAATGAAAGGAATCTATGTAAAGGTGCTGGGGGAGATCTGTAGTCTCCAGACATGAGTTTTCAGACTTTGGCCTGTCAGTGAACAGCAACATTCAAGGCAGACATCAGACAGAATGGACCTCTTTGATCTGAACCCTCAGCAGGGAGCTGAGATCTCTATACAGTTTGAAAATCTAAATGAAGTTTCAAGAGATATGTGTTCAAGACGATGGAGGCTATAGAAGCTGTTAGGAATTAAGGTATTTCATGAAAGATAATTCATACCTATACAGTAACTCAGATTGCAGTACACTAGGGACCAATCAACCAATCAAATTATGTGAAATGCTTCATGTCACTGGTCGTTATTTTCCCCACTAAATACAATAAATGAATTAATAGTGAGACCCACGAGGCTGTGGAACGTTTCACCTGTGGTGACTGGATAAGTAATTGTTATTCAGTGATGATTTGACAATAGTTTCGACACTCTTGGGACCAAATTTCCAAAACATGTCGCAGAATTTGCAATGCAGGCACAATTTAAAACTTCTGTTACGAATGTGTTGCAGAAATAGGTCAGTGTGAGTTACTTTCAGAGGAACTACATTAGAATTAAAAGTGTTTAATCCTGAGAAATCATTGCCTTTGAATGTCACAAGAGCATGGCATTCATATCACTAACAAAGCTCTGAGTGAAGGTTGCAACTGGTTGACCAGTTTCAGAAGTCAGGAATAGCTCTTTTATTTATTTTCAAGGACACCCCAGAGAGGCCCACCAGGGAATCCAACAGAAATGATGCATCCAATGTAACACCAAAGACTTAAGAATTTAAAAAAAGCTTCACCGGCCTACAAATTCTTTAATAACCAGAATTTCAGTTGCCAGCATCTATTTTTTTGATCTCAAAGTAATACCTATGGACTGAATTTTCAGGCCCGCCCCAAGATTGGAAATGTAGGGGCTGGGGTAGATTATAGGGGTGTGCAGGGTGACGAAAACACCAGTGCCAGCTAGTGTATCAGGTTCAGGATGCTGTTCCCGGCACTGGCAATGTTACCCAGGGCCACGGAAGGGCGGGACAGCAATCCTACTTTCCTCCCCATTGAGTCCAATTAAAGTATTTAAAAAACTTGTTGGAGGGAGAGGCTGGAATTTTGAAGGGGGCGCGTGGGTTTCAGGAAGTGTCTGTTATAGAACAGCTGAAGGGAGATGGATACAGAGTGGGGAGACAGTCATTGATGCCCCAGGGCATCACCCCAGCCCATAGGAGGGTCAGAAGGACACAGCATTTGATAAGGAGGTGCCCTTGCCACTGTGCAGGTGGCAGAAGAGAGTGCACTCAGGCATTGAATGGGGTTGCCACCCCCCTGGCATCACAGGGGCAAGGTTGCCAAGGACAATTGGGCGACCGCCTATCCAAAAGGAAGGCTCCAACATGATGAGGGACAACACCTTCTGCAGGAAGGGTGGATCCCTGAGCGCCAAGAGGGCATGGGAGCGGAAAGAGGGACAGGAAGTCACAGAGGCCATACCCTCAACATAGCATCTACCGTTGAAGAAGGAGTTACCTGGAGATGACCGAGACCTAGACTACGACTCTCCAAGCAGATGTTCACAGACATGTATGGCCTCATCGCCGAAGACCTCACAGCTCGTGGCACTGGTTGCCATGCCCTGCCAGTAGCTGTCAAAATCACTGTGGCCTTGAATTTCTTTGCATCTGCAGACCTTAATGCCATCTCGCAAGCAGCTGCACCCCACTGCATCTCGCAGGTCACTGATGCTCTCTTTGCCAGAGCTGGACAGCACAGTCATTACATGACAGATACGGCCTCACAGGGACAGAGGACGTTGGGTTTTGCTGCCATCGCTGGATTCCTCCAGATGCAGGGTATCATCGATTGCAACCATATGGCCATCAAGGCACCCAGTGACCAGACAGTGAGACTCATCAACAGGAAGGGCTTCCACTCCCTCAACATCCAACTGGTCTGTGACCAAAACAAGAGCTTCCTCCATGTGTACACTTGCTTTCCTGGCAGCTGCAATGACTCCTTCACCCTCTGCAGATCGACGCTGCCCCAGATCGTCACTCCAGCCCCCAAAGTATGTGGATGGTTCCTTGGGGACAAGGGCTATCCTTTAAAGACATGAATACTCACCCCTCTATGGGAGCCCCAGAGAGAGGCAGAGATGATGCAACCAATGCCACCTGCTCAGTAGGACAACCGTTGAGCAGGTCTTCTAGTGTCTGATGATGTGATTCCGGTACCTGGACCGGTCGGGTGGCACCCTCCAATACCCTCCTGCAAGGGTCTCTGACATTGTGGTTGTCTGCTGCACTCTCTATAACATGGCTCTTCAGAGAGGTGTGGACTTTGAAGATGGTGAGGCCCTGGAATGAAACAGCTCATCGGGGGAGGAGCAGGAGCAGGAGCAGGAGAGGAGAGGAGGAATTGGAGAGAAGGGAAATGACACTGACTAGATAGATGCCCATTCTGCATGATGAGGTGGTCTCCTCTTGCCATCATCTGGGAAGAGGACCTACCTCCTCTCCCTTACGGCCTCCAACATTAGCTTCAGGTTGGCATTTATGAAGCGAGGGTCTGCCCTGCCCCAGTTGCCAGGCCTCCAGCTCTCCTGTGACATATCGTTTCCCTCTGGTGCTGTGGAAGGCTTTGGCACAAAACACAGATCTCTCCCTTAGGACAACCAGCAGCCTCAGTGATGGCTGCCATGGGAGCCTAAATGAATCCCACACTCCATCTGATCACCTCCGTTCCCACCCCCACTGGCTCTAATTGGACAGAAACCCACCTACATATAAATTTTGGGCTCACCCCTGTGAAAATCTTAACTGTAATCAGTTTCCCAGAAGACTACAAATCCGGCCCCTTTTTCCCATGTCCATGGTGGAAATTCAGCCATAAAGCCTATTATGTAGACCTTCTTTGGCCTCCTTATCTCGAGAGATAATGGGTAAGCGCCTGGAGGTGGTCAGTGGTGTGTGAAGCAGCGCCTGGAGTGGCTATAAAGGCCAATTCTAGAGTGACAGGCTCTTCCACAGGTGCTGCAGAAAAATTTGTTTGTCGGGGCTGTTACACAGTTGGCTCTCCCCTTGCGCTTCTGTCTTTTTTCCTGCCAACTGCTAAGTCTCTTCAACTCGCCACACTTTAGGCCCGCCTTTATGGCTGCCCGCCAGCTCTGGCGAATGCTGGCAACTGACTCCCACGACTTGTGATCAATGTCACAGGACTTCATGTCGTGTTTGCAGACGTCTTTAAAGCGGAGACATGGACGGCCGGTGGGTCTGATACCAGTGGCGAGCTCGCTGTACAATGTGTCTTTGGGGATCCTGCCATCTTCCATGCGGCTCACATGGCCAAGCCATCTCAAGTGCCGCTGGCTCAGTAGGGTGTATATACTGGGGATGTTGGCTGCCTCGAGGACTTTTGCGTTGGAGATACGGTCCTGCCACCTGATGCCAAGGATTCTCTGGAGGCAGCGAAGATGGAATGAATTGAGAGGTCGCTCTTGGCTGACATACGTTGTCCAGGCCTTGCTGCCATAGAGCAAGGTACTGCGGACACAGGCTTGATACACTCGGACTTTTGTGTTCCGTGTCAGTGCGCCATTTTCCCACACTCTCTTGGCCAGTCTGGACATAGCAGTGGAAGCCTTTCCCATACTTGTATTAAAACCTGCTCTGCTGCTGAAACCCCATCACTTAGCTCAAACAGTTTTTGTTGCTCTGTAACAGATTCCACCATTGAAGCAGCTCACAGGAGGATAGAAACCAATACAAAGTGTTAATGCACTGTTCTTTAACTTCTAATAAACATTCAGATTCACCCTTGACTATGTGATAGGCTGTCTCTCTCCCCCACTACTCTCTCCAACAGCTTTTACAAGGCACAACTAAACACGTTCCAACAAGTACTAAACTGTCAGTACACTTGTTATGTATTTGTGAGTATACAATTCCTCTTTCTCCCTTCACCACCGCCCCCCCCCCCCCACCGCCATTGTTTAAAGACCACATGGAACAGGAGAACTAATTGATCTGTCTTGAAATACTACGCATATTTGCCACATTATAATTCTGGTGCTGAGAAAAGGAACCAGTAAAACTTCATTACTAATAGGGCTTACCTTCATATAGCAGCTTTCATATCCTCAGGAAGTCCCTAAAGCACTTCATGGCTAATGAATTGCTTTTGAACTCTGGTCTCTGTTATAAGGTTCCAAAATGTCAAATGAGATGAATGACCAATAAATTCATTTTTGTTAGTGATGGTTGAGAGAAAGTATTGGCCAGAACAGTAGGAAAACTCCTTGTTCTTCTTCAAACACATGAACTTTTACATCCTCCTGAACAGGTTTTGGATGAGCTGACATTTACTGAACATGGAAAATGGGAGGCCAGTCAGGAGCGCACTGGAATAGTTAAGTTAGGAAGTGACATAGGCATGGATGAGGTTTCGGTGGAAGATTGGATAAGATAGGGGTAGAGGCAGGTAGTGTTATGATGGTGGAAATAACTGGCCTTCTTTAAGGAGAAAATATGGGTCAGAACCTTCAGATCCGGGTCAAACAAAACTCTAAAGTTGCAAAGAATTCAGGTCAGCTTGAGACAGTGGCTGAGAAGGAAGATGACGTTGTTGGCAAGAATATAGTGTTTGTTGCAGGGACCCAAAATGATGGCTTGGGTTTTCCCAATGTTTAGTTGGAGGAAATTATAGCTCATTTAAGACTGGAGGTCAGACAAGCAATCTGACAGCACAGATGCAGTGCAGAGCTCGAGAGGTGACTGAGAAGTATAGATTCATATGGAAACTGACCCTGGATGATACTGTCAAAGGGCAGCATACAAATGAGGAAGAGGAGGGAGGCAAGGATGAATCTTTGGAGGATTCCTGAGGCTGATAATGTGGGGATGGGAAGAGCAGCCACTGCGAAAGATGTTATAGTTACAATCAGGTAGGTAAGAGTAGAACCATGCAAGGGCAGCCCCACTTAGCTGAATAATGGAGGAGGGGTGTTGGGGGATGATGTTGTGGTTGACCTTGTTAAAGGCTTCATTAAAGTCGAGGACGGATAATGCACCACAGGCACAGTCACAGATAGTGTCATTTGTGATGTTGGTGGGTTCTGTTTCAGTGCTGTGGAAGGGGCAGTACCTGATTGGAAGGATTCAAACAGGGAGATGTCCTTGGATCTGGGAGAAGATGTTCAAGGACTTTGGAGAAGGAAGGGAGATTGAAGGTAGTTTGCAGAGACAGTGAGGTTAAGGGTGGTTTAATTTGAGGAGGGGAGGTGATTTCAGCAGTTTTGAAAGGGACAGGGGTAGAATATGGGGACAGGAAACCAGTTGCATTTGCTGTTATATCTGATTTTCTTCCCCAAATGTAAAACACTCTGCTTCAAAGCTGCATCTCATTTAAAGACCAGTCCCAACATAGATAAAAATTCATATACATTTAGCAGATTTCTGTGTTAGCCTATACTGGACTTAAATTCATGACTTAGGATGGAAGAAGTCAGAGGTCACTGTGAGATAGGTAGACCCCCATTGAGGGTAACATTTCAGTTATCCAACTTGAAACTCTGACCAATCTTCTCACCTTCCTCTTCTGACATCTCAAGATCATTTTCAGCCTCCTCTTCAATGCGAAGTGGGTGGATATGAGGAAGGCGATGCTGAACTCTGATCCTGGACACTTCTCTACTTTCTTCATTTTCAGTACCATCGAACAGCTCCACCTTTACCTCTGGGCAAGAAAAACAAACAACTTTGGCTATCAGTTCAAGAGTTAATGGAGAAAGACATCCTTTTTCTTATCACGTACTAAAGTCATTTTCTTTAAATAATCTGATGGGAAATGATAGCTCTTCAGAAGACATGCTGTGTAGAACAATCAACATGTACTCAGTGGGAAATGTTTCACTGAGAATGGCACTGATAATCATTCTAAAGGTTAACTATTAAGCGAAAGCTCCAAATGTATTACTTAGATAAAGGTCACATTCTATGGATTATGATGATATAGTTCTGAAAAGTGGATGAAAGACCTAATAAGATTGACCTGTAAACTTGATGTAGGAGAGATTGATGGTCTGTGCTGCTTCCCCATCAGAATGGTCTCAATTACTAAGAATGGGGAAATACTATTGACGTGAGATACTCCTTTAAGGCTATATCTTTTGACAATCCTTCGGTTCCTATGATAATTTTAGATTCAAACCAGAAGCAGTGTATTTTCACAAATATACAACCCCACCACCTTTCCGGGGCAGTGGGTGGAGAAATCTTCTTGATTATGTAGCAGATTGGCATTCTAATATCCAGAACTAAGATAGAAATGCACTGAGTTTTGTGAAGATCCATGTGCAGACTGTTGGAGTTGTTAAGAATGTGATGTGCATTTGTGTAATAGACTAAGACATGTAGCTCATTGCATATTTTACCCTATTTTAGCCATTCATTATTTCTCTTTTCATGCTTTATGAACGACCTTCTCATGCGAAGAAAGGGAAATCATGTATAGAGGCAGTCAGGGCTACCCTCATGCATCACCGTCTAACTGGTTATTTGATAAGCTAATATATGGAAACAGTTTGCCTGGCTGCCATCTTAGATGTGGAATAAACCATGGCACAGAAGAGTGGTACTAAGGCAAGTGAAAAAAAAGCAAAATATAAATTGTCATTTGGTAGCACAGAACTTGAGAATTGCTGAAAATAGAGACACATTGTCGAAGCTTTTCGTCTTGCACTCATCAGGACAATATGCAAGAATAACCAATATAAGGGAAAACAACAACTTACACTACATGAAAAGAGAGTGCTGATTGGTTGACAAGTGAACTCTGATTAGTCGAGGTGTTGCCATGGAGAATGCACCAGTTTACGGTGACTGACAGTTACCTGCCAAGCTTTGTTTGGGAAATTTAAACCCAGGCAGCTTGACTCTGATTGACTCTGATATCACATCAAATGTTATATTTCAATGCCAGTGTGATACTAAGTATATAGGCCCTATGTCACAAAGACTGGTGAATCATATCAAACAACATGTCCCTTCTGCTGTTTGCAACAGGCAAGGTACAGGCCATACCCAAGCAGCCCATGCTTGCAAAACTCAAAACACAGTGTCCAACATCAGATGTGATTCCGCAATTGGACAACATTTGCTAAATATTCCTCATTGTGCTAAGAATTATGCTGACAACTAATTTAAGATCATCAGTAGGGTTCGCAGCATGACGCATTTGCGAGTACTGAAAGCTACAAATATTAATACACAGGGCCCTGTTCTTTACAGACAGAAAGAACATGTACACACATTGCGCCTGTTTCAGCTGAACAAAATAGGTTACAGCCATTCGCTGGTTCATTCCTCAGGGCAAGCCTTGACCAATTAGAGTCAAGCTGCCTGGCTTAAATTTCCCAAACAAAGCTTGGCAGGTAACTGTCAGTCACTGTAAACTGGTGCATTCTCCATGGCAACACCTCTACCAATCAGAGTTCACTTGCCAACCAATCAGCACTCTCTTCTCATGCAGTATAAGTTGTTGTTTCCCTTACATTGGTTATTCTTGCGTATTGTTCTGATGAGTGCAAGACGAAAAGCTTCCGCAACATGTCTCTATTTTCAGCAATTCTAAAATATAAATTGTGAAAAAAATCATGAAATGCTTAGTTTAATTAAATAAATGATTGCAATGGAGTGAAAATTGTAAGCAATCAGATCAACTGACTTGGTCTTGAAAAGGTCCGAATGATCAAAGTTGTTGCTAATTCTTATCGAAATTATGACATCTTGTCCACCTTTTGCCCAATGCTCTGCACGTTTATACCTTTCTTACAAAGTAATTCATCTCCCTCAATCTTCTAGAAGCCAGGGTAAAGCAGGCTCTGGTCTCCCTCCTGACTGCCACTCAGCCAGTAGTGGGCACCCTTATTCCCAGCTGAGATAGATAATATCCCAATGATATGTGCCATCTGTAGCTCCATCAAAGAACCAAGGGAAATATTTCAAATAAGGGGTTGATATTACTCAGTGTTGATTAGGAAAGAATGTGTTGAAAAAGGTTGGCTAATGCCTTCATTAAAATGACAATGGAATTTGACGAGTGTGCAAATGGTTTGTCACCATCATATAAGAACAAAGAACAAAGAAAATTACAGCACATGAACAGGCCCTTCGGTCCTCCAAGCTTGCGCCGATCCAGATCCTCTATCTAAACCTGTCGCCTATTTTCTAAGGGTCTGTATCTCTTTGCTTCCTGCCCATTCATGTATCTGTCTAGATACATCTTAAAAGATGCTATCGTGCCCGTGTCTACCACCTCCGCTGGCAATGCGTTCCAGGCACCCACCACCCTCTGCGTAAAGAACTTTCCACGCATATCCCCCCCTAAACTTTTCCCCTTTCACTTTGAACTCGTGTCCCCTTGTAATTGAATCCTCCACTCTGGGAAAAAGCTTCTTGCTATCCAACCTGTCTATACCTCTCATGATTTTGTACACCTCAATCAGGTCCCCCCTCAACCTCCGTCTTTCTAATGAAAATAATCCTAATCTGCTCAACCTCTCTTCATAGCTAGCACCCTCCATACCAGGCAACATCCTGGTGAACCTCCTCTGCACCCTCTCCAAAGCATCCACATCCTTTTGGTAATGTGGCGACCAGAACTGCACGCAGTATTCCAAATGCGGCCGAACCAAAGTCTTATACAACTGTAACATGACCTGCCAACTCTTGTACTCAATACCCCGTCCGATGAAGGAAAGCATGCCGTATGCCTTCTTGACCACTCTATTGACCTGCGTTGCCACCTTCAGGGAACAGTGGACCTGAACACCCAAATCTCTCTGTACCTCAATTTTCCCCAGGACTTTTCCATTTATTGTATAGTCCACTCTTGAATTGGATCTTCCAAAATGCATCACCTCGCATTTGCCCGGATTGAACTCCATCTGCCATTTCTCTGCCCAACTCTCCAATCTATCTATATTCTGCTGTATTCTCTGACAGTCCCCTTCACTATCTGCTACTCCACCAATCTAGTGTCGTCTGCAAACTTGCTAATCAGACCACCTATACTGTCCTCCAAATCATTTATGTATATCACAAACAACAGTGGTCCCAGCACGGATCCCTGTGGAACACCACTGGTCACACGTCTCCATTTTGAGAAACTCCCTTCCACTGCTACTCTCTGTCTCCTGTTGCCCAGCCAGTTCTTTATCCATCTAGCTGGTACACCCTGGACCCCATGCAACTTCACTTTCTCCATCAACCTACCATGGGGAACCTTATCAAACGCCTTACTGAAGTCCATGTATATGACATCTACAGCCTTTCCCTCATCAATCAACTTTGTCACTTCCTCAAAGAATTCTATTAAGTTGGTAAGACATGACCTTCCCTGCACAAAACCATGTTGACTATCACTGATAAGCCCATTTTATTCCAAATGGGAATAGATCCTATCTCTCAGTATCTTCTCCATCAGCTTCCCTACCACTGACGTCAGGCTCACCGGTCTATAATTACCTGGATTATCCCTGCTACCCTTCTTAAACAAGGGGACAACATTAGCAATTCTCCAGTCCTCCGGGACCTCACCCGTGTTTAAGGATGCTGCAAAGATATCTGTTAAGGCCCCAGCTATTTCCTCTCTCGCTTCCCACAGTAACCTGGGATAGATCCCATCCGGACCTGGGGACTTGTCCACCTTGATGCCTTTTAGAATACCCAACACTTCCTCCCTCCTTATGCCGACTTGATCTAGAGTAATCAAACATCTATCCCTAACCTCAACATCCGTCATGTCCCTCTCCTCGGTGAATACCGATGCAAAGTACTCGTTTAGAATCTCACCCATTTTCTCTGACTCCACGCATAATTTTATTCCTTTGTCCTTGAGTGGGCCAATCCTTTCTCTAGTTACCCTCTTGTTCCTTATATATGAATAAAAGGCTTTGGGATTTTCCTTAACCCTGTTTGACCCCTTTTAGCCCTCTTAATTCCTCGTTTCAGATTGGTCCTACATTCCCGATATTCTTTCAAAGCTTCGTCTTTCTTCAGCCACGTAGACCTTATGTATGCTTCCTTTTTCCTCTTAGCTAGTCACACAATTTCACCTGTCATCCATGATTCCCTAATCTTTCCATTTCTATCCCTCATTTTCACAGGAACATGTCTCTCCTGCACGCTAATCAACCTCTCTTTAAAAGCCTCCCACATATCAAATGTGGATTTATCTTCAAAAAGCTGCTCCCAATCTACATTCCCCAGCTCCTGCCGAATTTTGGTATAGTTGGCCTTCCCCCAATTTAGCACTCTTCCTTTAGGACCACTCTCGTCTTTGTCCATGAGTATTCTAAAACTTACGGAATTGTGATCACTATTCCCAAAGTAGTCCCCTACTGAAACTTCAACAACCTGGCCGGGCTCATTCTCCAACACCAGGTCCAGTATGGCCCCTTCCCGAGTTGGACTATTTACATGCTGCTCTAGAAAACCCTCCTGGATGCTCCTTACAAATTCTGCTCCATCTAGACCTCTAACACTAAGTGAATCCCAGTCAATGTTGGGAAAATTAAAATCTCCTATCACCACCACCCTGTTGCTCCAACATCTTTCCATAATCTGTTTACATATTTGTACCTCTATCTCACGCTCGCTGTTGGGAGGCCTGTAGTACAGCCTCAACATTGTTACTGCACCCTTCCTATTTCTGAGTTCTGCCCATATTGCCTCACTGCTCGAGTCCTCCATAGTGCCTTCCTTCAGCACAGCTGTGATATCCTCTTTGACCAGTAATGCAACTCCTCCACAATCTCCATCTAATGGCTGGGAATTCATTCAAACCCATATGAAAAACAAAGCATGTTGCAACTGTAGTAGCATCAAGAATCACATTTGCCACAGTCGAATGAGTAATGAATTAAGTATCTGAACTTACTCGTGTTTGTCTTGCTTTTCTTGTACCAGAAGATCACAAGGGCACAAAAAACCACACAACCAATTATGGAACCCAGAACTGCTGCTGTGACAATCTTAATTGACTCTCCTTTGGATACTGGGGAAATGGTGAATGGCTTTGATTTTACTGTAAGATTAGATCCTGCAGAAAAGAAAGTAACTTGTAGTGATTCAATAATAGAGATCAAAAATATAACTTCGGGTCGAAACAGTCAGTTAATTAAGCTGTTAATAGTTGACTTAAAGCAACAAGTGGCCAATAAAATAATTAAATTTGAACAAGTTGCTGTCAATCTAGCACATACACAATTCCTTAATTACTATTTTTCATTGTTTGGCTTGGTGGTTGAACAGCATTAGCGGTTCTTTTTTCTGGGTAAGTGTTGGCAGTGGAGAGCTTCGCTTGCTGTCAGCACATATTGGAACAGACCGCCCCCACCCCCACACCCGCCGAAGTAATTTTTCCACAATCAAGAATGAAAGGGGAGATTTTCCACTTTGGAATCCTGGTGTGGAACTGCTTTGGATGGGACTGCACATGAGGATTTTGATTCTGGGGTATGATTTTCTGTGCAAAGTCTTGATAGGTAGAATCTCTTCATTCTAGTCCTTACCATTGAGACAATACTTTGACTGAGATAACACTTCTTAAATCCCAATTTTCTCCTCTCCTGAAGCCACTAATCCTGTTGAAAATGATTCTACAAACCAGGCAGGAGCCAATGTGCTTTTTTTCCTCTTTCTTCTTATCTTATTCCTTTCATTTCCCTGGATGAAATCAGTTCCCTCAATACAAAGATGGGGATTAAACCTGGAACTTTCCTTATCTGTATGGCTCAGTTTCAAAGACAGCATTATAATTAACATAGAAACAGAGGAGCAGGAGTAGGCCATTCAGCCCATCGAGCCTGCCCCGCCATTCAATATGATCAAGGCTGATCTTCCACTTCAACGCCTTTTTCCCACACTATCCCTTTATGTCATTGGTATTTAGAAATCTATCAACCTCTGCTTTAAACATAATCAATGACTGAGCTTCCACAGCCCTCTGGGGTAGAGAATTCCAAACATTCACAACCCTCTGAGCAAAGAAATTTCTCCTCATCTCTGTACTAAGTGGCTTCCCCCTTATTTTGAAATTGTGTCCTCTGGTTCTATACTCCCCAACCAGGGGAAACATCTTACCTGCATCTACCCTGTCTATCCCTTTCAGTATTTTGTAGGTTTCAATGAAATGACCTCTCATTCTTTGACACTCTAGAGAATACAGGCCCAGTTTCCCCAATCTCTCTTCATAGGACAGTCCCATGGGGACCAAAAGTGCACACAGTACTCCAGGTGCGGTCTAACCAAGGTTCTATGCAATTGAAGCAAGAATTCACTACTCCTGTACTCAAAGCCTCTTCCGATAAAGGTTAACATACCATTAGCCTTCCTAATTGCTTGCTGCACCTGCATGTTAGCTTTCAGGGATTTATTGACGAGGACACCCAGGTCCCTTTGTACATCTACACTTTCTAATCTCTTGCCATTTAAGAAATACTCTGCACATCTATTCCTCCTCCCAAAGTGGATGACCTCAGATTTTTCCACATTATATTCCATCTGCCATGTTCTTGCCCACTCACTAAGTCTGTCCAAATCCCCTTGAAGCCACTTTGCATCTTCCTCACAACTCACATTCCCACCTAGATTTGTGCCATCCGCAAACTTGGAAATATTGCATTTGGTCCCCACATCAAAATCATTGATATATATTGTGAACAGCTGGGGCCCAAGCACTGATCCCTGCATTACCCCACCAGTCAAAGCCTGCCAATGTGAGAATGACCCATTTATTCCTACTCTCTGTTTTTTGCCTGTTAATCAATCCTTAATCCATGCCAGTATATTACCTCCTATCCCATGTGCTTTAATTTTGCTAACGAAACTCCGGTGGGGGACTTTATCAAAGGCCTTTTGAAAATCCAAGTACACCACGTCACTGACTCCCCTTTATCAATTCTGTTAGTAACATCCTCAAAAAACTCCAACAGGTTGATCAAACATGATTTCCCATTCATAAACCCATGTTGACTATGCCCAATCAGATCATTATTATCCAGGTGTCCATTTATCACATCCTTTAGAATAGATTCTTGCATTTTCCCAATGACTAATGTAAGGTTAACAGGTCCTTAGTTCCCTGTTTTCTCTCTCCTTCCCTTCTTAAATAGTGGGGTGGCATTTGCAACCTTCCAATCTGCAGGAACTGCTCCAGAATCTGTAGTATTTTGGAAGATGATCACCAATGCATCCATTATCTCCATCGCTACCTCTTTCAACACTCTGGGATGTAGAATATCAGGTCCTGGGGACTTATCAACATCTAGCCCCATTAATTTCTCCAATACAACCTTCTTACTAATACTAATTTCCTTCAATTTCTCATTCCCCCTAATCCCTTGGATCTCTAATTCTGGGAAATTTTTTGTATCTTCCTCAGTGAAGGATGACACAAAGTAATAATTTAGCTTCTCTGCCATTTCTCTATTCCCAGTTATAAATTCTCCTGACTCTGCCTGTAATGGATCCACATTTGTCTTAGCCAAATGTTTCCTTTTTATGTACCTACAGAAGCTTTTACAGTCCATTTTTATATTTTTTGCCAGCTTACATTCATATTCTGTTCTCCTTTCTTTATCAGTTTCTTGGTTCTTCTTTGCTGTATTCTAAAATCCTCCCAATCCTCAGGTTTACTACTATTTCTGGCAACTTTATACGCTTTTTCTTTTAATCTTATACAATCCTCAACTTCCTTTGTTATCCATGGTTGACTGCCTTTACTTTTGGTGTTTTTGTGCCTTGAAGGAATGGATAGTTGCTGTAAACTATGTAATATTTCTTTAAAGACTATCCATTGCCTATGTACTGTCGTACCTTTTAATGTATTTTCTCAATCCACCTCAGCCAATTTGCCCCTCATACCTTCACAATTTCCTTTGTTCAAATTTAACACCCTGGCTTTAGATGGAACTACCTCACTTCCAAACATAATGTAAAATTCTATCACATTTTGGTCACTCATCCCTGAAGGTTTTTTTACAACAACATTATTAATTAGCCATTTTTCATTACATAATATTAGATCTAAAATAGCCTGTTCTCTCAACATACTGCTCTAGAAAACCATCCCTAACACACTCCAGAAACTCATCCTCCACAGCATTAGTGCTCATTAGGTTTACCCAGTCTATATGCAGATTGAAATCACCTATGATTACTGTATTACCCATGCTACATGCTTCTCTAATCTCCTGATTAATGGCATGCCCCACACTACCAATACTGTTTGGTGGCTATAAACAACTCCTACAGATGTGTGCTGTTTCTTAGCTCCACCCAAACAGATTCCACATTTTGTTCTTCCGATCTGTGATCCTGCCATACTAATATTCTGATCCCATCCCATATTATCATCGCAACACCACCTCCTTTTCCTTTTTGCCTGTCCTTCCTAAATATCCTTGAATATTCAGTTCCCTGTCATGGTCACCCTGTAGCCACGTTTCTGTTATGGCAAATAGATCATACCCATTTACCTCTATTTGGGCCTTTAAGTCATCTGCCATGTTGCGAATGCTGCATGGATTCAGAGAGAGTGCCCTTAACCTTGTCTTCTTGACATTATTCTGCATTGTAAGCCCAGTTGATGCTTGCCTTTGTTTTGCCTGCCTTCTAATATCACTAGCTATTTTTCTACCTCCTGTTACCAGCTTTACTTCCTTCCAATTTGAGCTACCCCTCAGGTTCCCATCCCCCTGACAAGCTAGTTTAAACCCTCCCCAACAGCACTCGCAATCTCCCTGCAAGGATGTTAGTTCCGGTCCTGTTAAGGTATAGCCCGTCCATCGTGTACAGGTCCCACCTGCCCCAGAACTGGTCCCAATATCTCAGAAATCTGATGCCCTCCCTCCTACACCTATTCTCCAGCCACGTGTTCAGTTCAGATCAAAACAAACATTTTTGTACTCCACAAGATATATTATGACAGAGCAGGTCAGTTGGTTAAGCAATATGAGTTCAACTTGTCCTTGGTTGGGCTGCTACTGCATCCCATTTTGATTTCAAAATCCTAAAACCCTATGAATCTTTCCCACCTCCTGTCAACTGAACAGCCAGTATTGGAAATCAAAGAGCAGATGATGGTCAATTCACATATCCTCTCAGCTGCCACACACATGTATACTGAAGAACACTTTATAGCGTCATTTACGGCACAGAAGGAGGCCATTCAGCCCATCGAGTTCATGCCGGCTCTCCACGGAGGTATGCTGTCAGTCCCACTCTCCAGCTTGAACCCATAGCTCTGCAAGTCTATTTCACTCAGGTGGCCATCCAACTTCCTCTTGAATTCACCTATTTTTCTCCACTTCCACCACCCTCATTTGCAGTGAGTTCCAGGTCGTTCCAGTTACCAGCCATTGTGTAAAAATGTGCTCCTCCATATTCCCCTGCATCTTTTGCCCAAAACCTTAAATCTGTGTCCCCTAGTCCTTGTACCATTTGTTAATGGGAACAGCTCTTCCTTGTGTAACTTAGCCTGTCTTAATCTAGTATATTTCTATTAAATCTCCCCTCAATCTCCTTTGTTCTAAGGAGAACAAACCCAACTTTCCAAACTAACCTTGTAACTAAAATCCTCCATCCCTGGAACCATTCTGGTAAATCTCCTCTGCACCCTCTCAAGGACCGTCACATTCTTCCTCAAGTGTGGTGACCAGAACTGGACACAATGCTCCAATTGAGGCCTAACCAGTGTGGTGATCAATGGTTTGATTAATCTGGGTTTGATTGTATTAGTCTGTCCACTTAGCAGTGTTCACTGTGCTTTATTGCTTAAACATAGAATTGTTGAAATTGAAACTAAAAAAGCAGGCTGGAAAGTTCTAGTAAACACGGGAGTGTTCTGAAAGACATTGTACTGAAATCTTGTAAGTGCTGAGATATTTTAAAGTAGAGTAAATAAACTAGTTGTTGATTTAGAACTAGCATATCTGTATTATTCTGAGATAAATCAGATATATAAAATATCCATCAAACTGGAAAAGACAAAACAACCAGAGGTTTAGGAAACAAAAAAACATGAAGGAGGAAAAATGGTAAACTTGTTAGTGTACCTTTGGGTGAAGAGATATTGAGGCTGAGGGAATAATCAGACCCAGGACTTGAGACTGCCAAGTTAGTAAAGTTTGCCCAGCCATCTTTTATCTTTATACTGGTGAACCCTAGAACAAAAAGAAAAATTTAGAAGGTCTAGAGAAAAAATATTTACCAGTAAAAAAAACGGTGTATGCCATTCTATTATCAGATAACTCTGAACATTATAAAGGGAGAAATCTCTACATTCAGCCATTTTAGCATTGATTTTAAAAGGCTCAGTCAGCAGTGTAAAGCCTCATACGGCCACGGTGTGCACAGTTCATTAAGTTGGTCACACAAGGCCGCGTGCCACATTTTACAAGGCACAATTTGTGAAAATCAGCAAATGGCTGCTCTATAAGCAAGTGTGAAACCTTACTTAAATGGGTCACTTATGTTCATAAGATCTCACACTGAATTTCACAAAGTTGGGTGAGGGACCACTCACTGCATGCTGCTCACCTATATGAAGTGGGCGAATGACAGTTGAACAAACCTGGCGTGCATTAGTGAAATATTGCAAGCAAGGTCATTATGGTTGCAGTGTATTCATTGTACCCTTTTCATTGTGACAATTTTCCAATGCTGAATTTAAATCACGATTACTCTTTAGCTTTCTGAATTGAATCATTGTTTCTAAATCCTTCAGTTTTCTAAGCAGCATATTCCACCTAACAGGGCCATCTTCTTTCACTGCCCTCAGCAGCAAAGCCACTAATGATTCACTACTGAAGGAGGGAGTCTTTGATGCCACCTCAGTGTACACATTAAACTCCTAATTTTGTTGCTCCATTTAGTCTCCTGCACAGCAATTTTCAGCATCTCCCCTTTGAAAGCTCCTGATTTATCCAATGTTGTGACTTGCAGACAACCAGCCTTTAAGCCAGACTCCCTGCATGCATTTTCCAGTGTTTTTTAAATTCAGGGAGGCTAGTCCTAGTTTGCTGCAGGTACGCCCATGCCACAGGCAAGGATTGTGCTGTTTGTGTCATGGGACAGTGCATTTTTAGCCAGTATTTTCCATTCACTATGTCACATGAGGGGAAGCTGCACATTAAATCAAAATATCTCTTCCCAGCCTGCATTCAATTAAGCATTCGTGAAACATTACACAGGGCCTGAAGAGGTGACTGGCAGCCTCTGCTATCTTCCATTACAATATTTAGTACTATGGGGCAATTCAGCAGAACGTACCTCCCATTTACTATAACATACACTGTAGGATTTTTTTTAAAACCAATGGTTGAAAATGTCCTTAGATAGATGAGCAGGCATTCCCTAAACTTATACTGTTCCTGATTTTAACCTGTGCAAGTAGATGGGTTTTGAGTGGGTTAAAATCTCACTGTATAACAGGCTGGAATTCTACTGCCCCACTAACAGCAAGATCAGAGGCGGGGATGCGGGGACGTAAAATGTGATCGGGACGTATTCAGCCTGGCATACTGAGGGGTTCATGCACAGATGAAGGACATTCCTCTGTTGCACTAGGGCCATTGGCAGAAGGGCTGAGAAGCCGCTGTCCACACTCAGAGAGCCCTGGCAGGGGCCCCCAGAAGCAGCTGCTCCTCCTCCCTTGCAAGGCACACATACCTCTTTCTGATCTGAGAAGGACAAGGAACTGGTGGAGATTCCAGGTGGCTCATCCCCTCTTGCCTTGCCCCACTGCTGCATCGAACTCATGGAAAATGCAGATCTGCTTGCATCAATGGCATCCACTGAGTGGTGTGTTGGAGCTGGCTTTCCATGAGGGTTGCCAACCTCTCAACAGAGGAAGCCATGCGCACACATGCCTGAGATGTGGCAGCACTCATGGCGTAGATGGATTCTTCCATCATCCGTGCATGGGCACGCATAACCTCTGGCAGCTCCGCCAGATGTTTCCTCACCTCTCGCTGCAGCTGCAGCAGATGCTGTGTTGCCAGCAACTCAAGAGGCTCATCGACCTGAGGTTCAGCATGGGCCTGGCCTCCCATAGTCCTCCTACTGTCAGTGGCCTCAGCTGTCGCAGCCTCTGTCAGCTGCTCGGGCACATCTGTGATGCGCTCGCCAGCTTGTGACCCTGAATCTAATCATGAGACAGACCCATCAACATGAGTGTATCTGCGCTGGTGGACAGTGTGGTGACTGCTGTGATGACACACCTGCTTTTCCATCAGTAATCAAACGGCCACTCTGAGACCCAGCCAGTTCCAAGGCCTCCTCCATCGGGGTCAGGATATGCAGGTCTGGAACCCCTCCACTGGTCTTGGCCCTTTCCCTGCAGTTGTGTGCCCATTTCTCCAGCAAGTACAAGGAGGAACACTGTTATTTTCACCATAAAGACAAGCACAACATGCTGGTGGTAGCCCATTGGTCCATGATGGGAGCACACGAATGCATCTCCATGTGTCCATGAGGATCATCAATGATAGACTGGTACCTCTCACAGAGATGCGGCCATACATCTGACAACATTTGCTGCTTCTTGACCCCTTTGCCATTGACTGGGTTGTCACTCCCTCCCCACCAAGCACAACCTCTTGCATTGCCACATGCAAGCCTCAAAGAGGAAAGCGGTATGGAGTACTCACCTTGGAGGAGTGAAGGAGGTCATTACAGTGCTGCTCCCAGGTCTGGAGGGGGGTGATGGGTAGGGGGTTAACCCCACATCTGCTGATCTCCTCGGTAATCTTCGTCCAGACTTGCTTGGTCAGGCAGTTCAGTCTCTTCTTCCCATCCCTTGGGAAGAGGACCTCCCACGTTGCCCTTGCAGCTCAGAGAAGAACCTGCAAGGAGGCATTGCTAAACCATGTGGCTGCACTGGATCTTCCTTCTGCCATGGTTGCTGCAGGCCCCCATTCAACTTCTTGGGTTCCAAATGTAACCAGAAGGGTTTGAGGCCAGTCAGAAAGCTGGAGGAGTCTTGAGGCCAGTCAGGGAGTGGGAGGAGTCTTGAGGCCAGTCAGGCAGCGGGAGGGATCTTGAGGCCAGTCAGGCAGTAGGAGGGGTCTTGAGGCCAGTCCGGCAGTGGGAGGAGTGTTGAGGCCAGTCAGGCAGTAGGAGGGGTCTTGAGGCCAGTCAGGCAGTAGGAGGGGTCTAGAGGCCAGTCAGGCAGTGGGAGGAGTGTTGAGGCCAGTCAGGCATTAGGAGGGGTCTTGAGGCCAGTCAGGCAGTGGGAGGACTGTTGAGGCCAGTCAGGCAGTGAGAGGAGTCTTGAGGCCAGTCAGGCAGCGGGAGGGATCTTGGGGCCAGTCAGGCAGCGGGTGGGGTCTTGAGGCCAGTCAGGCAGCGGGAGGGGTCTTGAGGCCAGTCAGGCAGCGGGAGGGATCTTGAGGCCAGTCAGGCAGTGGGAGGGATCTTGAGCCAGTCAGGCAGCAGGAGGGGTCTTGAGCCAGTCAGGCAGCAGGAGGGGTCTTGAGGCCAGTCAGGCAGTGGGAGGAGTCTTGAGGCCAGTCAGGCAGTGGGAGGGATCTTGAGCCAGTCAGGCAGCAGGAGGGGTCTTGAGCCAGTCAGGCAGCAGGAGGGGTCTTGAGGCCAGTCAGGCACTGAGAGGAGTCTTGAGGCCAGTCAGGCAGTAGGAGGGATCTTGAGGCCAGTCAGGCAGTGAGAGGAGTCTTGAGGCCAGTCAGGCAGTGGGAGGGATCTTGAGGCCAGTCAGGCAGTGGGAGGAGTCTTAGAGGAGTCTTGAGGCCAGTCAGGCAGTGGGTGGGGTCTTAGAGGAGTCTTGAGGCCAGTCAGGCAGTGGGAGGGGTCTTGAGGCCAGTCAGGCAGTGGGAGGGATCTTGAGGCCAGTCAGGCAGCGGGAGGAGTCTTGAGGCCAGTCAGGCAGTGGGAGGAGTCTTAGAGGAGTCTTGAGGCCAGTCAGGCAGTGGGAGGGGTCTTGAGGCCAGTCAGGCAGCAGGAGGGGTCTTGAGGCCAGTCAGGCAGTGGGAGGAGTCTTGAGGCCAGTCAGGCAGTGGGAGGAGTCTTAGAGGAGTCTTGAGGCCAGTCAGGCAGTGGGAGGGGTCTTAGAGGAGTCTTGAGGCCAGTCAGGCAGTGGGAGGGGTCTTGAGGCCAGTCATGCAGCCACTCCTTCAAACCACGCAGCAGTGAATGTCAGGCTGGCCCTCTAAATATGGTGCCTGTACCTGCCATGGAGTGAGCTGATGCCGCCATTGGTGCCTTGTTTCCCACCTCTGCTCTTTAATTGGACGGATCCTGTGCCTCCATTAAGTTAATTGGTTGGCCACCGCATGATCGCGTTTAGCTGGCCACTGGATGCCTGAGCGACCTTGCAATAAAATTCAACCCACAGTATCTTCAATTTCTAGCTTCACAGCAATCAATATCTCTGTCTTATTCCTTAGTTTCCATGAAAGAGTTGGTAACACAATGAATGAGTACTCGAACCAGCGAGTATTTATGTGAAGATCACCTCAATGTAATTACTTTTGGCCAAATACTTGATGGCATGTATAACAAACAAGAATTCTCACAGAAGACCAATTACACTGATTATCAATGTCAGAAGACATGGAGAATGATAATTTCCTTGGAATATGTAACCTCCAGAATATCCAATTCAGTCTTTGAAGAATTAAATCGATGCATGCTGTATGTAGAATTAACCAACTTATCTAATCCATCACATTCCAAATAAAGCAATAGTCTAATTAAAATTAGACTAAAGCAGAAATGGGATTCCCTTCATTCAATTAGCTTGTACAAAATATAAGAATTTTTCATTTTGTTTAATTATTTAGGGAATTTTTGAGATTAACAAGGTGAAAGATATATATGCTGGGAAATCCAGCATTTGTGTGAACAAAATAATTTCATCAATGATCTCTGCTTCTCAAACTGCAGGTTAGATATCCAAACAGGTCTTGATTGAGGAAAGTTTGTGACAAAATCGATTGAGTTCTACTTTCACTTTCTTGTCCATACACCACTGGGCCAGTGCACTTCTACTTTTCTGTCTGAACAGACGTAATTCAAAATATTCCACTGATCAAAGTGACCTAAATAAATTCCTCACTTTTAACATTGTCTGCTGTAGAGTAATTGTAATATTTGTTTTTTTTTAAAGTAGTTTATTAAGGTTGAGAAGATAACTATTGAATGTACAAAATAGCTGATAATTTTTACTTTAAATGCCCAGAAGATGGTTACTCAGTGCTGTAATTCTCTTTCCAACCTAAACAAATGCATTTATTCACACTGTACATATCTAATCATTAATATTTTATACTAAAAATGAACATTATACACTAATTAAGAAGCTATTTAATATCCAGAGAGGTGAAACAATGATAAAAGTTTTGGGTTTTGTTTTTTTTTTCAAGTAGTTTATGTTCAACAATGTTTTGGGTTTATAACAGAAATGCAAAGAAACATGCTCAAAGGGAATTCATTTTATCTTCATTACTCACTCAACTGACAATTCATTTAAACATTAAAAGCTCAAAACAACGAGCATTTAGAGATTAAATCCATATTCTGTAATTTGTCTCATGCATCCATCCTATCAATGTGATTTTTATACGATGATGTGTTAACTGATATTATGAGAACAAACTTCACCACTCAAATACCAGGTTTATGGTTCTTTTACGAAAAAAAACTGTAATATACCAGCAAAGAAACATACCAGAACTGTACATGTGCTGTGATATATCCTGCACTCAAGATGAGACTGCTACTGTGCTTCTGTGTTATCACATTATATGTTAATATGTTAAACAGCATTTTCAATCACAATGGAAGTAAAATTCCTCCAGTTAATACTGCTAGCAAAAATTGTAGGTGTGACCACAAAACAGGTTTGCACACATTTCTTCACAAAAATTGTCTACATGAGGAATTTCAATCTAGTACTTTAAAAATTTTTTCTTCTCTTGTTTTACTCTCACATAGTGTGAGGCACTATTTTTTATTGGTGTACAGGATTACAGTGGGTGGTCTAGCATGGTGGTGCTTTACCAACACGCACCATTAGAGCAGTAGGTGCAGAGTTTCCCACATGGTGAATTCTTCATTCTTTTTTTTTTAAGAGATACAGCACTGAAACAGGCCCTTCGGCCCACCGAGTCTGTGCCGACCATCAACCACCCATTTATACTAATCCTACACTAATCCCATATTCCTACCACATCCCCACCTGTCCCTATATTTCCCTACCACCTACCTATACTAGGGGCAATTTATAATGGCCAATTAACCTATCAACCTGCAAGTCTTTTGGCATGTGGGAGGAAACCGGAGCACCCAGAGGAAACCCACGCAGACACAGGGAGAACTTGCAAACTCCACACAGGCAGTACCCAGAATTGAACCCGGGTCGCTGGAGCTGTGAGGCTGCGGTGCTAACCACTGCGCCACTGTGCCACCAATAGTGTAGCTGTTACGCCAATGAGCTTTGTTGAATGATAATTTTCTTTAATCCACTGACTGGAGATCTGAATTTATATCTTTTGAAGAAATTTAAAAGGAACAGTTAAAAAAGATGACTTTGCTAGCAGCTTAAGATGATCACCTAGTTTGCAACACTGTATCCTACACTGCAAAGGACTGTGGGGAGGGAGACAAAATGTCTGCTCATGCCCCCAGTAAGAACCAAGACCCAGGAAGTTTAAAGGAACTATCTGTTCTTTTTATCAAGAGAGAAATACTGCTAACTGTTATGTTTGAATGACTGAGTGACTGTCATGTGACAAGCCTCTCCCCATCTGTAGTTTTAAGCTTTTGTCTTTCTGCAGCAGAGAGAGGAGAAGCAACTGGACTCTGGCACTCGCAGACTCAAATGGGGGTCTCTCTCTCTCTCTCTCTCCCTCCATTCCAGCTTGAAAGCTTTCAAATTCTGCTTGTTGACTAACCACCTCTGCATACTCTGGCTAAAATTATAAACCCCATTGGAGGATATCCTCTGCATCGCTGTCTCCAAGACATCCACCAAATCAGTCATCTACCGCTTCAAATTAAAAGTCTCAGGACCACTGAATTCAGCTAGAAGCCAGCCGAATCACCAAACCCTACACTCTGTATACCCTTTTTTATGGACTCTAACTCAACCAATCTACCTTTCCTCACTCTGTAACCTATTTGTGTATGTGTAAACCTTTAGTGTGTGTGCATGAGTGAAAGTTGGCATGCAGTTTATTATTTTCATTCGTTCAGTTTAGGTACAATAAAGTTAACATCTTTCTTTGTTAAACTCAAGAAAACCTATCCGATTGTTTTTTGTTATGATCATAGCAAGTAAGTAATCAAACACCTACTGAATTGCCAGTACATCCACTTTAAGAAAGAATTAAACTTGTTGTGGTCAAACTTAGAGAGGGAAAAGAGGGAAGCCCTTTAACCCCTCCTCACTTGACCGTAACAGAAATTTTGGGGGCTCACGTCTGGGATCAAACCCAAAGACAAACAGGAAATTGGAAGTGGGAAACCAAATTGATCCCTGGTAAAAATTTTAAAAATTCAATATAGGTTTTCTTGTGGTTTTCAGTGCTAGAGTACTAAAGTATCCACATTCGAGGCCAGTACCTTCCTAGAACAGAGTGAAGTAGTTAAAAGGTTAAAAGCCCTATCTGTTGAAGAGTTGAGGAATGTAGCTGGGCAGTTAGATATTACTATCCATCCAAAAGCTAGGAAACCCGAAATCCTAAAACTTGTGGCCAACCATTTTAAAATTGACACTGAAGAACTGAAGACAGGCATAGAATCTGAAACAGACAAAGTAACATTAGCTAAGATACAGCTAGAACAGAGGAGACTAGAATTAGAATTCCAGGAAAGGGAGAAATAAAGAGAATTCCAGGAGAGGGAAAAAGAGCTTTCCAGATGGAGAAGAAGGAAAGGGAGTTAAGGCAGCTCAAACTAACTAGGGGAAGACCCATTGGGAAGGCATTGATAGTGAGGGAGTTACACCTAGCTCAGGATTAGGTCCTGAGCTCTTAAAGTTCTCCCAGTTGATCCCATAGTTCAATGAGGGGGATGTGGAAGCATTTATTGTCTCTTTTGAAAAGATTGCAAAACAGCTGAGGTGGCCGGCAGAGAGCTACACACTGTTATTGCAAAGCAAACTAACAGGAAAAGCCCATGAGGTTTATTCACTGCTGCCTGATGAGAGTTCATCAGATTATGAGATGAGTAAAAATGCTATCCTAAGTGCATATGAGCAGTATGGGAGGTATGCCGCCAAACATTTCGAATTCTCCAAAAGCAGCCTTAACAAATTTAACAGCTTGCTTTCGACTAGTGAATATGGACACTTAAAATAGAGTCCACCTATGAAAACCGGCTTGAAAGCTTTCAAATTCTGCTTGTTGACTAACCAATGGGGTGATCCTCCTCAGAGTTCAAAAACTTGTTTTCCCTTTCCATAAGAAACCATGACGAGGAACAAAAGGTTCCAAGAGCCAGGTGGGCAACAATCCTTGCTAATGATTGTGCACTTATTCACAAGCCCTTTCCCCAAGTGAAACCCTTCCCTGGACACCTCCAAAAACCTGAAAAGGATAGAAGGTGAGAGGGTGCTAGGAGGATGAACAGCCAAGAGCGAGAAGGGAGCTGGAAGCACAGGTGACCCTCCTCAGGCCAAAAGATAAGGTGTTGAGAACAGGAGTGATGCCTGAAAGCCTATATGTTTCAATCGTAACAAGGCAGGTCACATTAGAACTGACTGCTGGAAGTTATGGGGAAAGTCCATAGGTTTAGTCAGGGTACACCAGACCAGTGCAGGAAAAGGGGCCCTGATGGAAAGCACAGCAGATCAGGCTGTGGCTTTAACTGTGGCAGAAAAACACAGTAAATCTACCACTGAGAGTGCAGGAAAACTTAACAAAATCCCTGAGAGTTACCAAGATTTTGTGTCCAGAAGAAAAGTGACCCCATACCCCTCAAGTGAGGCGAGTAAGCCCATAGTCATACTTAGGGATACAGGGGCCACCCAATCCCTTCTGCTTGGGAAAGACATGACCTTTCCCCCAGAGAGTGCATTGAATGCTAGAGTGCTAGTAAACAATATCGGAGGAAAGTATATGCCCATAACTTTATATCAGGTGCTCCTAGAGTGCGACCTTGTTTTAGTAACTGTGAGAATTGTTCCTAGTTTATCTGTGGATGGGGTCGACCTGCTCCTGGGTAATGATCTGGTGGGGGAGAAGGTGATAGCTTCCCCAGTGGTTTTAGAAAGACCGAAAGAGGTCGGGGAGACAGAGCAGTTACACGAAAAGATCCCTGGCATTTTTCCTGACTGTGTGGTGACGCAGTCCATGGCCAAACAAGCTCCATCAGAGGAGGTTGATCTGGTAGGCCAATGGATGACCCCGCTGTTTGGTTATCTGAAACCTTTGGGAAGTTAGAGGACCCAAAGGATGGGTTAAACAGGTCTCCCTTAATCGAGACTCAGCAAGCCGACCCAGGATTAAAGAAGTTAGCATGAACTTTCCAAACTGAAGCTGAAGCAGAGGGAGTTCCAGAGTGCTACTATTTAAAGGATGGGGTGCTGATGAGGAAGTGGAGAAATATTGAGACTAAGCCCACAAGATTCCAATGCTGGACATGTTGGTACCAGAAAAACCCAAGCCCGCATCAGACAGCATTTTGACTGACCACAACTCCACAAGGATGTGGTGGAGTTCTGTAAGACCTGCCACACGTGCCACGCTGTGGGGAAACCTCAACCTGCAATAAAACCTGAACCCCTAATTCCCATATCGGCCTTTGGGGAACCATTCAGCAGAGTGCTGGTAGATTGTGTGGGACCCCTGCTGAAAACAAAAGGGGGCTACCAGAATCTTCTCACCATTATGGATGTGGCTACTTAATTTCTAGAGGCCATTCCCTTAAGAACTATTTCTGCCAAGGTAGTGGTGGAGGGTAACCCAATTCTTCACCCAATATGGGCTGCCTGCTGAGATCCAATCAGATCAGGGCACAAATTTTATGTCCAGTATTTTTA
Source organism: Heterodontus francisci (assembly GCF_036365525.1). Classification (NCBI taxonomy): domain Eukaryota; kingdom Metazoa; phylum Chordata; class Chondrichthyes; order Heterodontiformes; family Heterodontidae; genus Heterodontus; species Heterodontus francisci. The sequence goes on from NC_090373.1 coordinate 132,446,448, forward strand.
AAAAGGTCATTGGTAATCTGGGCATAACCTAGCTAAAGTTCTCAGCCTGTCACCCACAGTCATAAGGGGTTTTAGAACGGTACCACCAGACCCTAAAGACAATGATCAGGGCATACTGCTATGAGTACCCCCATGACTGGGACAAAGGGCTGGGATTCCTTCTGTTTGCTACCGGGGATTCACCCAATGAGTCCATTGGCTTTAGTCCCTTTGAATTAGTTTATGGACACGAGGTGTGAGGTCCTCTAAAGCTAATCAAGAAGAAGTTTTTGGGACACAGGGACAAATCAACCCTGTTAGACTACATCTCCATGTTCCGAGAATGGCTCACAAAAGCCTGTGCTCCTGGATTCAGTCTTCACTTTCTTCTGCTTTCTGGCACTCCACTCCTGCCTGATCTCCCTCATCTGCCTGATCTGCTGGAACTGGGGAGGACTCTGTCTCCTTTTATCTGGTTCTAACCAGTGTCAGTTTCCCCAGAAATCTGAAGTTGTTTATCCAGTTACTGTTTCAGTTTTGGTTTCCATTTCTGTTTCAGATTTTAGGCTGTTTCTGTTGCTATTCTAGTTTCCCCCTCAATTAGGGTCTAAAAAAACAAGCTTTGCAACCATGGAATCAGTCACTGTTTTAAAACTTAAAAAAAATTGCTTTAAAAATATTCCGTCATATATTTAAGAGTGGTAACTGTAATATTTCTTGTTTCTTAGCTATGTGAACTATTGTAAGATTCACAAGATTCCAAGCAATAGCCAATGTGTCAGGTTTTATTATAACTTAAACTCGATCAGATATATACATAACTACTCCAGGAGCCACAACACACATCTTACTCTGTCAGGCTACACTCACAACACGACATCACTTCATCTAGTAGCCCTCACTTACAGCCTCTTAAGGTGGTCCTCTCTTAAGGTGATCCTACATCAGCAACTTGGTAAAGCCCCCCCAAAAACCACTCTTGATAGTCCTGAATTTTAAACCTCAAACTTTGCACTCTTTGCCCCACAACCCCTTCCCACCATCCACACAGCCAATGAAAAATGTTTTCCCCGCTCCTCCACCCCTCCCGTCCTGAAAATTTTATTACTCCCCCCTCCCCACTGGCTTCTCGCCTCAGAACTCCGTATGGAGCTCCAAAGGCATGCGAGCTGCGTTCGGTATCGGTAAAATCGCGCGGGACGTCCGCCACCTGCAGATAGGTTTATTAGCATCTAATTTAGGTTCATTTGAATATTCAGATGAAGGACTCACCGCCAGGTGGTGAAAGGGGCCACACCGAGGTCCCCCTGCCGCTGGTAATATGCGGCGGCCCCTTCTCAATGTCGCGGGTCGAGGCGGGCCTCTTACCGCAACATTTTACCGACCCCCGCACCACAACCTGCGGTGTTGAGGGGCCAGTAAAATTCAGCCCACAGTGTCTATCCACCACCTGTGAGTAAACCGAATTTAAAATGCTGAAAATGACTTTTTAAAAATGCACAAAACTATTTTCTAGTTAGATTGGGGTTCGGTAGTTCCTTAGTAAATTCTTTTTAGAAAGTCATTCCAATCCTTTCAAAGTTATTGTCCTTGTGCCCAAAAGATCCAGCTTAATTTTCGGAGCCTCCTCGAAGACCTGCAAATGGGTGCAATTAGCGGAAAATCCCAATTCCCCTGGGGACATGGCCAGGTTTATGGATAAGACCTGCTTCTCGCATGATGTTTTTAAAATTAGCGCATAAGATCGCAGAAACTTGAGTTGTGCTGAATGTAATTTCAAACTGCACCAAAAGAAAATAGTGCAATCAAGCAGAAACTCCAGACTGGGTAAAAAAGGTAAAGGGGAATAGGCAACAAATAAATAATATATACTGTAAGTTTGGTTTCATTCCCACCACATTATGTATTCCCACACAGATTTTAACATGGCATGAATAATTCAAAATAAGATTGTTAGTTTAGCTACACATTTGCCAGCCACAATGCATTTTTACCCTATGTCTATGTTAAATTGAATTCATTTTTAAACCAAAACCTGTTGTTCAAGATGTGAAATGAGGTAATTTCTTACATATTGCGATGTAAAACAATCGTTAGCTGGCAGTCAAAAATAGCAGAACCACAGGAACGCTTTACTCCAGCAGGGAATTTGAAAATACGGTCTGTTAATTCACTGGAAGCATCAGCAGTTAGCCAGTCACTATTTTACACAACAAACCTTTTAAAATGGCAGAGATTGTGGGTCCTTGCAGTGATGCTGTCATGGTCCAGGGACTGGATGGATGTCCCACCGACTTCACTCTCTGTCCCTGCAAAAATAAATACTGGATCATAGCATGGAGGACGGAGGGTATAAATCTCAACACTCCTCCATTACTTTAATGTTTCAAAACAGCATGTCTAAGGAAGTTCAAGTGCACCACGGTGATCTGATTCCCCATTCAATTTTGTTGTTGTCATGGAGGTGCCACATTCCTGCACTTGACTGTGACAATTGAAGACATTAGGTGGATTAATAACAGAACAATTCAAAGCAACCATTTACCCCCAGCTGTTATGAATAAGCTTCCAGTAGATATACGCCCAAGATTTCAGCAAAAGCTCTTGGGCTCAATTCGGTCTTCTTAGTGCCTAATCTGGGGCACAAATGGAACAACAATGGCTGTGAAATCTGACAAAATTCTTATCTGATAGCAATACACACTGTTTATGGCACATCCATTTTTTGTTGGGGGTGAGGGGCGGAGGGGGTGCAGTGCTGGGGGGGCAAGGGTGAGGGCAGACATTTTTTCAGCTGCAGAAAGTTCCCATCTGAAACAGGGAGGACCAACAAGAATAAATTCAAATGAGAGGCTGGTGACACTATGGATACTGAAAAAGCTACTTTGCCATTTTTGGACCCCACATGCCACTTTCAGTTACAGCCCAGAGATCCAAATGACATTTAAAGGGGCAAGCAGCTATATCAGGCATTGCTGCCAGAAGCAATCCTTGCAAGTTTTATTCATAATTATGTATAAGCTATGTCAGTGAAGGGAGTGGAAGCATCAGATTTATTAGCTTAGATTTCAGCTGAGAGCTAATCTTTTAGATCCATGGGGGTTATAACTGGAGTTTCGTCATACAAAGAACAAAGAACAAAGAAAATTACAACACAGGAACAGGCCCTTCGGCCCTCCAAGCCTGCGCCGATCCAGATCCTTTACCTAAACATGTCGCCTATTTTCTAAGGGTGTGTATCTCTCTGCTTCCTGCCCATTCATGTATCTGTCTAGATACATCTTATAAGACGCTATCGTGTTCGCATCTACCACCTCCGCTGGCAATGCGTTCCATGCACCCACCACCCTCTGCGTAAAGAACTTTCCACGCATATCCCCCCCTAAACCTTTCCCCTCTCACTTTGAACTCGTGACCCCTAGTATTTGAATCCCCCACTCTGGGAAAAAGCTTCTTGCTATCCACCCTGTCTATACCTCTCATGATTTTGTACACCTCAATCAGGTCCCCCCTCAGCCTCCGCCTTTCTAATGAAAATAATCCTAATCTACTTAACCTCTCTTCATAGCTAGCACCCTCCATACCAGGCAACATCCTGGTGAACCTCCTCTGCACCCTCTCCAAAGCATCCACATCCTTTTGGTAATGTGGCGACCAGAACTGCACGCAGTATTCCAAATGTGGCCGAACCAAAGTCCTATACAACTGTAACATGACCTGCCTACTCTTGTACTCAATACCCCGTCCGATGAAGGAAAGCATGCCGTATGCCTTCTTGACCACTCTATTTACCTGCATTGCCACCTTCAGGGAACAATGGACCTGAACACCCAAATCTCTCATATTTGGTCTTCTCCAAGGGGAAGAGGAAGAAGGATGAGGAGGCAGAAAGAGTCATTAACAGACGTGCTGGTGGACATTTGCTCACAGAGACATTTATCCCCTGACAGAATGTACAGGCCAAGGAGAACATGCCTGCATTAAGGTGCCAGCCACTTAGGGACTGTGGAGAACCTGTCTTCTCTGTGTCTGGGTTGGCAGAGAGGAAGATGCTGAGTGTGCCATCTGCTGTAAGGAAACCTGCGAGTAGTACACAGCAAAGAACTTGCATGGGTAGGGACAGTAAGGGTTAACTGTGACCTGAAATAGGCACACGCAGCAACCCTCAACACAGCAGCTAATGCAGCACCATCTTGACCTCAGCAGCAGTCAAATAAGGACTTTGGTGCTCAGCCACTCAGTCACTGAGACTCATGCCTGCATCCTGGACTCCCCTTCCCTTAATTTTGCCTGACGCGTTTTAATCCCCGCTCCTTCAACTTTGGCAAAGGCTGCTGAAGTCTTTTTAGGTTCTCAAGAAGCTTAACAAATTTTTATAACCCACAGGTGACCTTTAGGAATAGGAGCAGGAGTAGGCCATTCAGCCCTTCGAGCCTGCACCACCATTCAATACAATCATGGCTGATCATCCAAACTCAGTTCCCTGTTCCCATTTTCTCCCCTTATCCCTTGATCCCTTTAGCCCTAAGAACTATATCTAGCTTTTTCTTTAATCTATTTAATGATTCGGCCTCAACTGCTTTCTGTGGTAGAGAATTCCACAGGTTCACCACTCTCTGGGTGAAGAATTCCCTCCTCATCTCAGTCCTAAATGGCTTACCCCTTATCCTTAGACTGTGACCCCTTGTCCTGGACTCCCCCACCATCGGGAACATCTTTCCTGCATCTACTCTGTCCAGTTCTGTTAGAATTTTGTAGATTTCTATGAGATAATGCAACATTTAATCTGCACACGGCAATGAAGTGAATGACCAGTTAATCTGTTTTGTTTGAGGGATAACTGCTGACCAGGAAACTGCTCTTCCTCAAAAAAGTGCCCTGAATCTTTTACATCCAGGTGAAAAGCCAGATGGGGCTTCAGCTTAATGGCTCAATTAAAAGATGGCGGCGGCGAAATCCAGCTCCTTAGCACCCATTTTTTGGTGCTGCAAAATGGTGTCCGCAATGCACGCGTGCTCTTCTGGTGCGAGCTGTGCTGGATGCCATTTTGGTGAGGGTGGTAGCACAGGCTCCTTGAGAAGTATGCAGAGTTCGCAGATGATGTGTATAACGCTGATTTGATGCCAGTGCTGCCATTTTGGAGCTCCAGCTAACCTTTCTTAACCTCACACAACTTAACATGTGTTCAGCAGTATGAAGGACTGCCCCAACCCCCAAACCTGCCACCAGTGCTACTTAAAGGGACCATCAACTACTTTCGGGTTAGTTGCTGATTGATTTCTACTGGCTGTTGCTGTGATTGTACAAGTGTTTGATGGTTTCAAGAGTTATTTAAGGTTGCTATAGTCTTCAGGGAGTGGTGTGGCACAGGCTGAAAGACTTTGTGCTGACTTAAAGATTCTATACAAATCACTTGCTTTCAGATATTGGTGGAGTAGTATGTATTCATCTCAGACTACAGCATGACAGGAGGAATGAGCAGAGGAAATACAGAGCAGTCAAGCTGGCAGAGAGAAGCAGGGGGCCATAACTGTCCAGGATCAATTCTCCTACCTGAATCTCAGTGAGGATTAGTTTGTCAGACATCTGTGCTTCAAGATGGATGTCCTCACTGAAATCTGCCACCTACTGCAGCCACAACTGCAGCCTTAGAGCAGGGTGAGGACAGCATTGTCAGTGGCTGTGAAGGTGACCGTGGTGCCTGCAGCGATCGCCGCACCCCCCCCCTCCCCGAGAAGACACCCCCCACTCTCACCAACTCCACTCCCCACCCCGTCACTGGGGCCTGCCTGAATGCCCCGGTGACCCCAACCCCACTAAGTTTTCCTGGGATCTTGTCTCTCCTCGGGATTGTAGGGCCTCCTGCAGTACCGGCAGTGGCTAGCAGCTCTTGAGGTGGGAGCTTGTCCCTTCAAGGGACAGCATCCCCGACGGCAGTTAATTGCCTGCCCGCTGGGAAATGGCTTTGGGGGTCTGATGGAGGGCTGAGGCTGGGTCTCTCCCCGCCTTCTGGCCCGCTGCTGGGACCTCTGGCTTCATAACAAAACGCAGCCCGTTGTGTCAGTATCTGAGCTGATGGCTGTGAGGGTGAGACTGAGTGATGATGTGTCTTCATCATCAATGTCTTTTTGCTCTTCCACCTATTGCTCTTCAACCACTGCTTGGCCAGGTTGCAGTTCTTGGGTATCTGAAAGGAGAAAGGCATAAGGATATGATTGTGGATGAGGGGAGCTGGGGCAGGGGAAGTATGAGGTGCATGCTTAGATGATCTGAAGCTCGTAAATCAGAAGAGATTGTGGTTGAGGGAAGAATGGGTTGTGAGATGGAGGATTATGTATGAGGACCCCATCATCTTCTATAGTTTAAGACCTATTGTTGGCCACAGCCTCAGCAATGGCCACTCCAATGATGGTGACCACTGTCACTTCCTTCGGGGCAAGGACATGCAGCCGTGCCGCCTCCCGTCGGAACTGTGTCAGTGAGTACCATGTGTCTGGGTCATGCAGCTGTCTTGGTTTAATAGCTACGAGTGTGTGCAAGTTCCCTCTAACTCACACACTATCCTGGCTTGGAACTATATTGCCGTTCCTTCACTGTGTCAAAATCCTGGAACTCCCTTCCGAATAGCACTATGGGTGTACCTACACCACATGGGCTTTAACGGTTCAAGAAGGCAGCTCACCACCACCTTCTCAGTGGCAATTAGCAATGGGCAATAAATGCTGGCCTAGCCAGCAATGCCCACATCCCATGAATGAATAAAAAAAAGCTGTAAGATGTGTGTGTGAGATTTGCAGCAGTGCTACGTGTGTGAGGGTGAGATGAAGCTATGAATGTAGATATGAGTCCTGTTTGTTAGAGATTATTGGTAGTTGAATGATGGGGATGTGGAGCATTGAGCAGTGTGTGAGGCTAGTGATGCAGTTCTTGGGATATGGTATTTGAAGATGCATTCACTGACTCATACAGAATCCTCCTTCGCACATCCCAGTAAGGTTTATTTTAACTAGTGAACTGTATTGATTTTTAGTAGGATTTATCAGTACTAGTAAGGTTTTATTAATAATTCTAAGCTGTTGTAGTATTGGTAAGGTTTTATTTTAGCAGTAACAAAGGGTCAACTAATAAATAAAGGAATGGCACGGTTGCTTCAACCACGAGAGTGCACCTCCTGTGCCATGTGGGAGCTCCAGGATGCTTCCCGTATCCTGGTGAATCATTTGTGCAGGAAGTGTCATCAATTGAAGCAGCTTTAGCTCTGAGTTTTGGAACTTGAGCAGCAGCTGGCGACACTGCGGTGCATTCATGAGGATGAGAGCTACGTGGATAGCACGTTTATAGATGTGGTCACCCCACAGCTTAAGAGTATGCAGGCAGAGAGGAAATGGGTGACCACCAGACAGTCAAAAAGAATCAGGCAGGTAGTGCAGTAGACCCCTGAGTGCACCTCACTCTCCAACAGGTATTCAGTTCTGAATACTGAGGAAAGTGATGCTTCACCTGGGGAGTGCAGCCAGAGCTAAGTCCATGGCACCACGGGTAGCTCAGCTGCACAGTGGGGTACAGGGAAGACTGGAAGAGCCATAGTGAGAGTTGATTCAATAGTCAGGGGAACAAGACAGGTATTTCTGTGGCTGTAGATGTGAATCCAGGATGGTGTGTTGCCTCCCTGGTGCCAGGGTCAAGGATGTAACTGAACAGCTGAAGGGGGAGGGTGAACAGCCAGCAGTCGTGGTCCACATCGGAACCAATGACATAGATAGAAAGAGGGATGTGGTCTTGCAGTCAAAATTTAGGGAAGTAAGTGAGAAATTAGCAAGCAGGACCTCAAAAATAGTAATCTCCAGATTACTCCCATTACCACATGCAAGTGAGTATAGAAATAGGATGAGACAGAAGAATGCGTGGCTGGAAAGATGGTGCAGGAGGAAGGGCTTCAGATTCCTGGGACATTGGGACTGGCTCTGGGGGAGATGGGACCTGTACAGGCCGGACGGGTTGCACCTGAACAGAGCCGGGACTGAGTTCCTTGTGGGATGTTTTGCTAGTACTGTTGGGAGGGTTTAAACTAGTTTGACAGGGGAATGGGGACCTGAGGGTAGACTCAGCTGGGACAAAATCAGAAATTAAAATGGAAGGCGGAAAATTAATGGATGAGTCTAGAAGACAGAGGAAACAAGGGTTAGAAAATAAAAAAAAGTTTGGCAGTGATCAAGGGTATCTATTTCAATGCAAGGACTATAGCAAATAAAGCAAATGAGCTGAGGGCACAGATAGACACATGGCAGGCAGTATGCTATCATAGCTATTACAGAAACATGGCTTAAGGAGGGACAGGAATGTCAGCTTAACGTTCCTGGTTACAGGGTTTTCAGATGCGTTAGGGAGGGGGATAAGAAAGGAGGGAGAGTGGCAATTTTGGTCAAGGAAACTATTACAGCTGTGAGGAGGGATAATATGTTGGAAGGTTCATCAAATGAAGCCATACGGATTGAGCTAAGGAACAAAAAAGGGGCAATCACACTGCTGGGAGTGTACTATAGACCCCCAAACAGTCAGAGGGAGATAGAAGAGCAGATATGTAGGCAAACCTCTGAGAAGTGCAAGAACAATAGGGCAGTAATAGTAGGGGATTTTAACTACCCCAATATTAACTGGGATAGTTTTAGTATGAAAAGAATTGAGGGAGCAGAATTCTTGAGGTGCATTCAGGAGAACACTTTGCCCAGTATGTAGCAAGTCCAACAAGAGAGGGGCAGTTTTAGTCTGTTTTAGGAAATTAAGATGGGCAGGTGGAAGGAGTGGCAGTGGGGGAGCATTTTGGTGGTAGTGATCTTAATTCAGTCAGTTTTAACTATCAGTTTTTAACTGCGGCACAGTGGCGCAGTGGTTAGCACTGCAGCCTCACAGCTCCAGGGACCCGGGTTCGATTCTGGGTACTGCCTGTGTGGAGTTTGCAAGTTCTCCCTGTGTCTGCGTGGGTTTTCTCCGGGTGCTCCGGTTTCCTCCCACAAGCCAAAAGACTTGCAGGATGGTAGGTAAATTGGCCATTATAAATTGTCACTAGTATAGGTAGGTGGTAGGGAAATATAGGGACAGGTGGGGATGTTTGGTAGGAATATGGGATTAGTGTAGGATTAGTATAAATGGGTAGTTGATGGTTGGCACAGACTCGGTGGGCCGAAGGGCCTGTTTCAGTGCTGTATCTCTAATCTAATTATGGAAAAGGACAAAGAACAAGAGTTTGAGTTCTCAATTGGGACAAGGCCAATTTTATTAAGCTGAGGAATAATGTAGCGAAAGTGGACTGGAAATAGCTACTTGAAGGTAAATCAGTGTCAGAACAGTGGGAGGCATTCAAAGGGGAGATTCAAAGGGTTCAGGGTAAACATGTTCCCACAAAGAAAAAGAGTGAGGCGGCCAAATCTACAGCCCCATGGATGTCAAGGAGCATACAGGGTAAGATAAGGCAGAAAAGGAAAGCTTATGTCCGACACCAAGAACTCAATACTACAGAAAGCCAAGAGGAGTATAGAAAATGGAGGAGCGAAATCAAAAGGGAAATTAGGAAAGCAAAGAGAGGGCATGAAAGAATATTGGCAAGCAGAATCAAGGTGAACCCAAAGATGTTTTATCAATACATTAAGAGTAAGAGGATAACTAAGGAGAGAGTAGGGCCCATAAAAGCCCAAAACGGTAACCTATGTGTAGGAGCGGAAGATGGTTCTTAATGAATACTGTCTGTCTTCACAAAAGAGGGGAACGATGCAAATATTGTAGTTAAGGAGGAGGAGTGTGAAGTATTGGATGTGATAAACATAGGGAGAGAGGAAGTATTAATGGGATTAGCATCCTTGAAAGTTGATAAATCACCACGGCTGGAAGAAATGTATTCTAGGCTGTTAAAAGAAGCAAGAGAGGAAACAGCAGAGGGTCTGACCATCATTTTCCAGTCCTCACTGGATACAGGTGTGGTGTCGGAGGATTGGAGAATTACTAATGTTGTACCTCGGTTTAAAAAGGGAGCAAAGGATAGACCGAATAATTACAGGCCAGTCAGTCTAACCTCAGTAGTGGGCAAATTATTGGAATCTATTCTGAGAGACAGGATAAACTGTCACTTTAGAAAATCACAGGTTAATCAAGGATAGTCAGCATGGATTTGTTAAGGGGAGATCTTGTTTCACCAACTTGATCGAATTTTTTGAAGAGGTAACAAGGAAGATAGATGAGGGTAGTGCAGTTGATGTGGTCTGCACAGATGTTAGCAAGGTTTTTGGAAAGGTCCCATATGGTAGACTGGTTAAAAAAATAAAATCCCATGGGATCCAGGGAAATGCAGCAAGGTGGATACAAAATTGGCTCAGGGGCAGGAAACAAATGGTAATTGTTGACGGCTGTTTTAGCGACTGGAGGGCTGTTTCCAGTGGCATTCCACAGGGCTTAGTACTGGGTCCTCTGCTTTTTATGGTGTATATTAACGATTTGGACGTAACTGTAGGGGGCATAATCAAGAAATTTGCGGACAACACAAAGATTTGCTGTGTGGTAGATAGCAAGGAGGATAGCTGTAGGCTGCAGGAAGATATTGATGGTCTGGTCAGATCGGCAGAAAAGTGGCAAATGGAATTCAACTTGGAGAAGTGTGAGGTGATGCATTTGGGGAGGTCAAACAAGGCAAAGGGATGCATGATTAATGGGAAAATACTGAGAAGTGCAGAGGAAGTAAGGGATAAAGGCCTGCTCTGGTCAGGAAAAAAAAAACAGACCCAAACCCGACAGAACCACATCGGACCCGAGCCCGACCCAGCCCAAGTACCTCAATTTTTTCCCGCACCCGACCCGACCACTTTACCTACCTTCCGATTCTGAATCCATTTCTTCTTAAACAACTTTTCAAGTCCAATTAATACTGTGTGTGCCGGACCCGGACCCGGCCCGACCCAACCCGAGCCCGAAAGCCGGATCCAGAAGTGCAACCTGACCCGCACCCGACACATGTCGTCGGGTTCGGGTCAGGTAGCAGGCCTTTAGTAAGGGACCTTGGAGTGAATGTCCACAGATCCCTGAAGGCAGCAGGACAGGTCGATAAGATGGTGAAGAAGGCATATGGAATCCTTTGCTTTATTAGCCGAGATATAGAATACAAGAGCAGGGAGGCAATGCTGGAACTGTTTAATCGTTGGTTGGGCCACAACTTGAGTACTGTTTGCAGTTCTGGTCATCTCATTACAGAAAGGATGTAATTGCACTAGAGAGGGTACAGAGGAGATTTAGGAGGATGTTGCCAGATCTGGAAAAATGCAGCTGTGAGGAAAGATTCGATAGGTTGGGGTTGTTCTCTTTGGAACAGAGAAGGCGGAGGGGAGATCTGATTGAAATGTACAACATTTTAAGGGGCCTGGATAGAGTGGAGGTGAAGGGTCTATTCACTTTAGCAAAGAGGTTAGTGACACGGGGGCATATATTTAAAGTGATTGGTAGAAATATTAGAGGGGAAATGAGGAAAAATGTTTTCACCCAGAGGGTGGTGATGGTCTGAACTCTCTGCCTGAAAGGGTAGTTGAGGCAGAGACCCTCAACTCATTCAAAAGGAGTCTGGATATGCACTCCAAGTGCCGTAAGCTGCAGGGCTACGGACCAAATGCTGGAAGGTGGGATTAGAATAGGCAGATTGTTTTTCAGCTGGCACAGACACGATGGGCCAAGTGGCCTCTTTCTGTGTCTTAAACTTTCTATGATTCTATGATTCCTCATTCCACAAACGCTTCTGACTTGCTGTTTGCTGCTGCAGATGGTATAAACATGCACCTCCTACTTTCCCCCCTGCCCTCACCACAACCTTACCCGTGTCTCTCTTCCCTTTCAAAAATTCAAGAGGTACGACCTGGTTTGGCAGTGGAGGAACACCAAAAAGACAATGATGATGAAGATACCATCACTTGATTTCATACTTACAACTACTAGCTCAGATACTGACACTACATATATGTTAGTGGGTAGATTAGAGGTAGAATCTGGTGAGACAGTGGGCACAAGTTCACTGCAGCCAGGGCAGGGGGCGAGGATGGCATCAGTGTCAGTTCACCAGACACCCAAGGTCACACGTGAGTTCTGCTGCAGAGGACTCAGATGAGGACTTCAATGAATGTTGATGGTTACAAACAACAAATACTTGGTGCATTGAAAAGCCTGCCAGAAAACCTGTGGTCAATATCAAGGAGAACAGAGGAGTCCAACAACAACTTGGCACAGGTTTTGTGGTCAGTGTGGAGCCCACCCCTTCCAGCATGGAAGTTGTGGCCAACTACGTTAGCACACGTGGGACCACTCACGATACAGCATCTGATGGCCGATGTCTCAGCTTCCATTACAGAACAAGTAGCTTCCACCAAACATCTGAGTGCTGCAGTGGAACCTCAGACTGAAGCCATGGAAGGTAAAGTTGCTGCCACGCAAACTCAGACTGCTGCCATCATGGCTGCAGATACCAGTGCTCAAAGGAGCTTGCAGAGTGTTAGAGCAATCTTCCAACAGATTACTAAGATTGCCGAGGCACCGCCCTGTCAGGAAATGGCAATGGCTCCATGGAGCACAAACCTGCTGTCCTCTCTCAGGATGACAACATTCGTCCTCCCACTCCTCCCTCTCTGCCCATACCCTTGCTGTTGCCTGTCAGCCAGCCAGCCCAGACTGTTGCCGTGCCTGCTGAGATGGTGCAGTCCGAAGCTAGGCCTCTTGGGTCCAGAGCTGTTCGAGATTGTCCATCTGCAGTGTCCTCCGCTGTAAATCAGCAGTGGACTACCAGCCACCGTACAGTCACTCAGTTGGAATTGCGTAGGAGCACTAGGACAGGCAAAGCACATGGAAAACAGACATCAAGGGAATGCACAAGAATTATTTGTTTGCGTTTGTATGCAATATGGCATAATTTCATTTATAAATTTGGTTTTATTTATTTTGTGGTAGCTTTTACTTTTTCATTGTGGCCAGGAGGATAATGTGATGGTCAGTGCAGAGAGAAGGTAAGTTGAGGGACTGCTGGTGAGTGAGGAACTTGGGTTGCGGTTACTGGTATCGCACTCGGATGAGTTCTTCACAGCCAGCAGAAAGTGGCAGTCTAGGTTGCCTCCTCACCTTCCTCCTCCCCCTCCCCCTTGTCCTCCTTGTGCACTTGCTCTTCAGCTATTCGCCATGTATAGCTGGTGGCAAGGGCTGTCCCCTCATGATGGCAAGGTTGTGTCGCATACCACCATAAACCTTGAGAACCACACAGCCAAGTACTGCAGGGCTCCTCCAGAGTGGACCAGGAAGTGGAATCTTTGCTTCAGCATGCCAATGGTTTGCTCTATCACATTCCGTGTGGCATCATGGCACTTATTATATGCTTGCTGTGCATGTGTACGTTGGCTGTGAACCACAGTCATGAGCCATGTGGTCAGCAGATAGCCATTGTCACATAGTAGCTAGTCTTTGGCTTCTTGTAATGGCTGAAATGCAGCTGGCACAGCAGATTGCCACAGAATGAAGGAATCATGACCGTTGCCAGGATACTGGACATTGACCTGCCTGCTGTGCTGCCTATGTTCACATACCTGCAGGATGTTGAGAGAGTGGAATCCCTATCAGTTCCAGTACATGGCTGGTCTTTTTAAATAGCACTGGCGGGGGGTCCTTCCTGCTGTTTAATGCACGTTCCGCTGTGTGAGCTTAAGAGAGAATATCGACTGGACCATTGAGCTCCAAAATGGCAGCAAGAGAATCAAATCAGCATTACATGATGATTAACATCATGATCTGCCTTCTCTGCACACTTCTGGTGGCTGTTAACTGTGTGACTGCTAATGCCTTTATCATGATGGCGCCCGGCACGTTTCGTGTCAAAAGTGTGCGGGTAAGCCACGGGTGCCCTTTTGAATCCATCATGATCAGCTCAATCCTTTGGTCTACTATTTGATGATCAGTACCTCTTTGTCCACGAAAATCACCACAGGCTGTATCTTAAAAGGCTTCTCTACTTCTCCATCCGAGGGCTGAATTAGGACATACAGTTGTTGGGGACGAACATAGACCAAGCTACCGGTACTGGACTCTGAGAAGTTTCTGAAACATAACATTTCACACAGTTATTAAGAAACAGAAAATGATAATGTGATTTATTTTATTGGATCACTGTGGAAGTTCAAAATACATTAGATTTTTGCATCTCATAGCTCCTTTCATAAACTGACTGTTATTTGATTCTTTACTTCCCTCCTCTCCTGAACGTGGTGATTCATGCCAAAGTGTGAATCAACAAGTATTGACAGTCCTCTGGCACTTTGTCCATGTGACCACCCTTCACATGTGAACCTACACAATGCATGCTGACAGGTTATCCCACTATGAAAGACTCACACCCAAGCCCAATCCTGTCTTTACAACAATGCACTTTGGCATTGGCCACTGACTTGCAATTGGAAATAGACTATTTTGCTAATGTTTCCTTTCTAAAGCCCAGGCTGCAAACTGTAGCAATTCTGCTGCCAGCCCAGCCAATGTATCAACTCAGACCAGCAAATGAGTCTAGGACCTTCCACATTGGGATAGAGACCATAGCCAATAGAACTACATTTGTTGAAACAATAATTGATCTTTATCCTTATAGGCTCGTGAATGGAATCTAATAACGTATTATAATGATTCTTTTAATAAGTATATACTGAGAATTGAGTTACATTTGTCATTGTTTTAGAATTCAGCTTCATTATTAGCTCAAAAAATACTGATACACTAAATTCTTGCATAACTTTTAATTTATTTTGGCCTAAATTATTGCTTCAATAATTAATCGGCTCTAAGGTGCTTTGAAATGTGCCGACGATGTGGAAGATGTTATATAATATGATTCTTTCTGAATCTTGAGCACAGAGCAAATTAGCACTCAATAAGAATGTATGAACCCTTTGGATGCCCTATGTAAAGAATTTGCTTCTGTTGTGTTTTGACCTATTTGATCTCTCCATGTTACTTTTATCTAAATCAAAAGTGTGCCTGCTCCGTAATATTTTCACCAAATAATTTGTCATTGACTTTTCTAAAGAAATGCGGTGAAAATGTTGCAAAATGCTGGGCACTAATCAATTCAAAGCTTGCTGCCTGCCCACTTTCCCCAACCATGTTTCTGGCCCCAAACTCAAAACACTCCACCCCATTCAATGTAACCCTTTAATACTTAAATTACAGTTAGCCAAAGTTAAATAATTCAAACCAAATAGGTTTTAACTGGATCAGATAAATAGAAAAGGAGTTCAAAATGTAGTAATGTTAAACATCAGCCTTGGCATCCTTGAATGAACATTAAACTTAAACAAATATTGGGATTTGCTTATTTTAATAAATAAATGCTCCATTCAGAAAACAATTTTGAAGAAAACTAAAGCTATTATATAATTTGTTTACATTATTCAATTAACTTAAATTAACTCAAGATATATTTCATCTAATTATTTCAGTGCCTTTCTGACAATTTGACTTGGATAACATCTTAGTTGGCCTACACTGTATCTTCATTCCCATCTTTTAATTAAATTGTACTAAAATTGCAACAGTTTTGCAATTGCAAATTTAATTATAAGATTGGCTGCCCCTATGTAAAAATGGGACTGCTATGCAACATGTCAAGGAGTAGATGATGATTTTTGACAAGTGTACTGATGAAAATATTAACATGCATAACACTAACAGGATGACCACTATTTTATTCACCAAATTTTGTCATAGATTTTTCAACTTGCTTTATTGTGAGCTCTAATTAATTTGCTGTATCAGAAGAAAATAATGGAAAATAAAAGAATTCTTATGCATCAATGTAATTAAAATCATTTGTTTCTACCTTCTAGATAAGCCTCATGGGCTTAATTTCCTTTTATATATTTTACATTGGTCCTCAATTAACTGAAAGTGATTGTTAAAGTGACTGTTTTTTAAAGGAATAGAAACACGCTTATGATAAAGCTCTATTATACCCTTATCATAGGATTAATGATAGCCTGATGTAGCCCCTTATTTAAATCACTGTAATTTTATACATTCATCATCAATCAATAACCAGTTCCCTCTCTTCCCTTGTAAATGCTCCCGCTATCTCCTTGAAGTTTACTTTCATGGTTGCTAACCCTGCTTCCTCAAGATTTCTACATGCACCCACATATGATTATAAATACATTATAACAGGGTCTGGTTAGACTCTCACCACCATAGCTGGCCCTACTCTTTTATGCTTGATCTATGTGTAATAATTGTTCTTTACTTTCATATATTCTAATTCAATATTTGCATAATAAAATTATATTCATTACAAATCAATCAGATTTTGCATATGACTTATTTTGGAAACAGATTCATTTTTCTACACGACATTATAATTCTTAAATCAGTGCAGTATTTACAAGTACAATTAATGTCCATTTTGCACTCCAGTATCTGTCTATTCATCAGAACGAGCAGTGCAGGATAGAAATCACTGAAATCTGAAACTATAGTGTTACGACCAGGTGAGAAAGAGGTCTAGGGTTCCCTTTCAGCCTTCACCTGGTCTTACCGTAACAGGGTTTAATTTTAAACACACAATGTTTTTAGCTCCCCCTTGGTGAATCCTTGTTCAGCACTTTCCAATTATAAGGCAAATAAACCAATACGAACAAGCTTTCTTAGGTTTAAAGAAGAAAAGTTTAAATTTCTTAAACTTAAACTTTAACTCAGTTAATGCCTACAGGTACATGACACGCCCATGCTAGCATGCATACATGATACACACATGCGAATAGAGACAGAAAAGAGCAGAAGAAAAATAAATTGGAAAAGTTTGAGGCAATATCTGAAGAGTTTTTGTTATGGTTCTTCAAGCTCACTGTAGAGTCCTTGATTGTAGGTAGATCTTGCTTTTCGTTGGGGCCCAATATTCTTCTTAAACCTCGTTTGCTGTAGGAGACTGTTCTCTCTTGGGATCCATTTGTCTTCAGTAGATTCAGAGGCTTGTGAGAAAGAGATGGGAGCAGACAAGAGAGATCTTCTCAGTCCAGGAGCAAACAGACACTCTCTCTGAGTTCAAACTGTTTGTATAATTCAGAAAAACCCATGTTGTCAAGCAGGTTAGTCATGTGACTAACAGGTCTGACCACATCCTGGATTACAGCAGTCTCTGGAATGCTCCTCTTACACACAATACCTGGTGATCAAGGTCCATTGTGGGTTGAATGTGTCAGGGAATGGTCCTTTGTCCTTCCAATCACCCTCTGTTAATATGCAAATGTCTTTTCCAGCCACGGGTGATCAGTTAAAAAGTCCTTTCTTCACTCTAGTAACCGTTTAAAATCAATGTTCATGACAAAATTCATGTCCCTCATTCTTGGCAGGTGGGGGCCTAGCATAACAATAACCACTACTTGAAGACATTCCTTTCACTAAAAAAGTTCAAAATTTTTACGAAACAGGTGCCACTTCAAATGTGATTTTAGGAATTCCCATAAATATTAAGTATATCTAAGCTTTAAAAGTGTTGTTTACCTGTAGACCATTCTAGTTTTAAAAGCTAGTATCTATATTCTTGTCATTTTTCCTTTCTTTCCCTTCAAGGCCGCATACACCACTTCCCATGTGAGTTATTTCAGTTGATAGAGTGCAACACTTGATGTGACTTCAATCATCCAGTGAGGTATAATGGTCTATGTGGCCTTCGCACAAGAAAATGTGGTGGTGCTTGGTATCCTTTAGATGGAGAAGTGGAGTGGTTCATGGAATATTGTACAATGGGTAATGTTGCTGTCTTTTCTGGAAGGAACTTTTGCCTTGTCACGTCTTTCTTTAGGATGAAGTGGTGTATGCGGCCTCCATCAATCGATCATCTGATAAACTTCATGGAATTTCCTACAGCCAACAGGAATCTAATGGCCCAGTAGCTTCTTCAGCTGAGGCAATGCTATTGCCCAAGCTGTAGATGTCAAAGAAGTAATAAAACAAATTATGGTTGCAGTTTGTAAACTAGAATAATGCACAGTTGGGGGACTCTTGTCCTGGAAGCACTAGGGAGTTCCAATAGGACTCTATTACAAGGATAAGCTCTAAAACTAATAACATTTCTCAACCAAAAGACACATGAGGAATAAAGCATAACAAAACAACCCTAATTTGCCAAAGATACAATAAAAAATAAAAATGCACAGTAAATAAAAAACTAACCCTCAAATTGAACTTCACAATTTCCAAGTGCAGAACTATACCCACCAACCTTCACTAAATACAAAAGGCCAGTGATGGGGTTAAAATATGGCTTAAACTTTGAAAAAATGAAACATATTTGTACGAGGGCATTTATAATTCTTCTGCCTAACTAATGTGAATTCAAAGCAAGATTAAAGGTGAATATTACAGTATAAGATGATATTACCATTTTTAATTTGTATTAAGGTTATGGGTCATCATATGAATTTTCTTTATAATATATCAAGCTGACAATATGCAGCAAAAATTGTAATAGATAAAAGTAAGTGGAAAGGGCACTGTCTTTTTTGGATAGGTCAATGGCAGCCAGGAGACTCACACATCCGCCTTCCATCCCATCATCATCCTTTTTTCCTATTAAATGTGGACACCCAATTAACATCTCAGCTTGGCGGACAACCTCATTTTCAGTGAATTATTGCAATTTTTCCCTTCTCTGAAATGAGAGTGATCACAATACATCATAGCATTTTGCGGATTAGCACTAATTGATTTGAGTACAGAGTGTGATGGCCTACTTATATAATCTAGCCCTTATTTGGTCCTATGAGGGACAAAGGGAATATTAGATTCCCAGGTCTGTTACCATGGCAATGAGAGTCACCTGACATCTGGTTACAAAGTGGTGAGGTTGGATTGCTTTCCCAGTGGGGTCGTCAGTAAACTGGAGTGATGTCCAAACATCATTACATGCTGCTCTGATATTAAAGTAGGGGATTAGCACCTTATTGCAGGCAACCTGGATTTGTCATTTCACCTTCATTATCTAATTTACTGCCAGTAATGTGACTGTGCCTGCGGGTAGGAAGACCTGGGCCAAAACCTAAACTTTAACCCTTTCGGTTCTCTCCTCTCTGGGAATAGTTTATCACAGCTGTGCCCCATTCAGACAGTGAGATTCTCCCTTGCAAATGTGCTCAATTCTTTCTTCTTTGATTCCTATTAAGATTTTAATAATGTTAAATTCCTTGACTTTGAGGGGAGGGGGTAGAACTAAAAAGGCAAGTCTTTCCCAAGATTTAAGTCTCATTGAGTAGCAATGAAATTTGTACCTGATTGTTTTAGGTCCACCTAATGCTGCATGATCCTACAACCTTCAAATACACTACGGGAAACTACTTACAAATGCTTTAACACATCTGTCTCAAAATCCTCTCTTTTTTAACAGAGACATTAGCCTATTTATTTTAAACAGCTTAAGGCCTCTGTTAAAACAGCAGAGAGAGAGAAATTTCAAATGAATGCATTAAGTGTCCATGCCTATTTTCTCACAATGCTACAGCTTTCTTCAAGCCACAGGTTTCCTGAATAAGAAATTATTTTCCATCAGGAAGGTATTGGGCACCATTTAGTAATTACTTTGCCTGTTACTGTCATAAAAATCACTTTTCACTGAAATGAAAACCATTATTATTTTGCAAATGATTTAATTCTAGTGTAATAAGTATGTGCTTGGATTTCTTGGAAGAGAATTATTTAAAAACAGAGATCTCTTGACATTGCAAAAATGTTTGGAGTGGCCTTTATGATCAATAGGACTGTTACAGATTTCAAACCTACTTCATGATATGGAGCTGGGTTTATCTTTAAGACATATAACAACTTAGGTGACAGTTTTAAACTACAATGAGTGACTGTCAATTGTAATGGCAGATCTGCGAAAGATTTCAGCAATCTGTGCTTGTAGCATCACACAGACCATTTCATGGACTTGCAGTAAGATTGTGCTCAGATGTCCTAATAACATTAGCTATGTAGCAATAAAACAGAAATATAGTTCCCGTAGTTATCTCTGGTTTTTCAGCTTGTCCCCTTTCCCCTGCCATCAACTATTTGTCAGTTAATTTGTTACCTCTTGCAATGCCCCTCTCCATCCACTGCGCCCCCCCCAACTCAACCGCAACCACCAACCCCCCCCCCCACCCCCCACCCCCAGCCCCCGCATTCTTTGACTTTCTTCTTGGTCTTTTCCTATATAATTTATCTGTTGCAAATATACATAGTATATACTGTGTACATGATTAAACACAATATTTAACATTTTTATACTTTTAAAAGGTTGTAGTTTTACGCAATTCTCAACTTAACAGACCAACTCCTTTAAAAAAATTCAGAACCAAGATAGACAATATCCAGCATTTAAAAAATATATACATTGAAATAAAAAATAATTTAAACAGTGATCATTGAAGAGAATGGACCCTAATGTGGTGCTACTGAGTGATCATTCACTCCCAGTACTGCTATAAAAATTGATAGCATGGAAGTTGCATTAGCTCTCAATGTTAATATGTAAGTCTCGGTATTTAGCATTTACATAAATAAATATAAAATAACTAACTTGTATTATTGTTAAAAAGTGACAGATTTAGTAAAGAGGTAATACCACGGCAAATCAGAAAGGTTGGCTTTGAAGTGGTTTGGAAATTGCCTGGTTGCATAGTTCAAGTAGGATGTTTTTAGGATTGTTGCAGGTTGAGATTCCATGGCGAGTCCACAATCTCCCGCCAAAGCTTTAGCAGAAACCTTCGACTGTTTAAGTAACGGTTTACTTCATTTCTGCCACTCTTTCACTGAAGTTATGGCAGGACATCAGAAGAAATGCCACAGAAATTCCTGGTGTTGTTCTTTATAAATTGTATATCTTTATCTAATCTGCCTAATTTACTCTACGCTTTAGTAACTATACTACTGTGGCATCCATTACCCTTCTGATTTTCTATGCACCCTTGATATTTAATTTTCTCATATAACTTACATCTATATAAAGAAAAGAGACTAAAAGGCCCTTCACAGATGAAGAACATAATAATGCCAAGCTTTTATGAAGCTGAGAGGTGAAAAGGTAGCTTAAGCTGTCATTTCCTTGTGATACGTGAGGGAGTAAGCTGTGTATCGGAGATGTTTGTTTCTATTGTGGTCCAAGAAAGTGTTCCATCCTGATGCATAATCTAGTTTAAATTTGGAATTCAAATCATCTATTTTATGAGGGCAGGAGGAAATTGTTGGTCAGTGATAGGAATGAAGTTTCTATTTGAAAAATAATGTTTCCTACTATTCTTTGCAAACTTACTAAAACACATAAAAGGTAACTTTAAAAAAATAAAACTGCAATAATACAGTCCAAACCAATATAGCTTTTCTTCTTCTTAAACTTATTTTTTTATAACCATCAAGGTGAAGCCTTCTTCCGCCCCAGCCTCAAAAGGCCATCCTAATTCACATAGCATGATATTTTCCCCATTTCTCACAGTACCCAACTTGTGGGCACGTTAAGTGAGATTTAGGGTAATTTTATGTTGGTAGACAAGTGGATTGGATTATACATTCCATCAGTCTGTGCTACATTTGAGCCCAAATCCCAAAAGTCAAAGGCCACTGACTAACCCACTGCACTGTCTGCTTCCCCAGAATTTTTCTCTTCAACAGATAAATTAATTGGATTAGCTATAATTATCAAGTAATAAGTTTGAAATCTTAACATCTTATTTCATAGCAATGCTGCTCACCGCCTTGCATGGAGCAAAGGTCGGCAGCTGGCAGGTGCTCCATAGGCAGGTTAGTTTTCAAAGGACTCTTTTAAGCTGTGTGTATCTGGTGAATATTATACTTACAATGTTCCGTTGATTCCAGGTGGAGGGATAGACTGGGAGACCATCACCAAGTCTACCTGTAGGTCCAAACCTTTCTGCAGTTCACCTGTCTGTTGAGCATTGACAATACCGACAGCCAAGTTGTTCAATTTCTCACTTGAGAGGACTGTGGGATTGGCATTCGTTGTATGGGACAGCGATAGTGGTGATGGATCACTAATTTCAACAAGAACTAGACTTGAATTGCTTTTAATGTATCTTTTGTTCCCGTGTTTCACAGTGTTACTGGTATTATTTTCATCCTCCTGTAAAAAAGCCATTCTCTTTATTTTAGTTGTCTCAGCGTCACTACAGGATGTCAACAATGGGCACTGAAGGCTTCTTTTTAAAAAGTTATCAGTGATGACACTGCCTCCATTCCTCTCCTGGACTATTCGAATCTGGGACTTTTTAACAGCCAAAATATCAATCAACTGCTTTATCAAGATATTTTTTTGTTGGGTGTTAATAATTCCAGGAAGGGAAAAAGCAACCTGTATGGCAACGTTTGTGCGTACTTCAATGGGGCCATCTCCGGTGAGTAGGATATATAGAATATTGTCTGTGTAGTTGAAGTAATTAGTACCTGAATGATCAGATTTCAGGATCTCAGATACTGAAATAGAAGGTTGGACGTAAGATCCTCTGTAGTATACACTGAGATGCTGTGGGATTGAATAAAAAATAGCCACAATAGCCTTAATGTTTTTCTGATAACAAATTAGATGAAATCTCAGGGTCTGAGGAGTCAATCCATTAAAACAGATTTTGGTAAGTTTTTGTGCAGGTACTATAAAGTACAAGACTGAAGGATCACGTAATATGCAGTTCATATATGAACAAGTACCCAGCACTTCTGAGATACATAGAATGTCAATAAAGTCCTCCGTCATACTTGTGACAGGGGTTACTCTACTGGGGTCAGCATTTGTATCCATGTTTTCCATAACGACCATCACATGCTCAATTTGTTTGCATAAGTATCCTTGCCAGTCACGAACGTAAGTACACTTTCCCCATCCTCTGTAAATACCTGAAAACACAGTAAAAGCATAAATACTTCTGTGATTTGCAAAATCCTGTTGACTTAGATAATTATAGAACTGATTAATTCTGCATAACACATAGGTCATATTTCAGTATTTTGACAAATTTTCCTTCATGAAAAGGATTTTGAAATTGAGTTGGATCTAAGGGTTGTGTTTTGAAACAAAATTAAGTTCCATAGCTTTAGAAAGAAGGGGCACAGGCTTTAGGCATTGAAATAGTGGGATGAAGCCAGATGAGCCAGTTTGTAGAATTCACAAGTGATACAAAAAGAATCAATTGTTTCATTCCAGGCCAATTATCCAGGCTGACTCCCATTTACTGTGAGAATAGCAGATGTCCTCTTTAAACTGGCACTCCATGGAGGGAGGAGAGGTATCCAATTTTATTGAAAGACCTACTGGCAAATCACTACAGGGAGGAATTGTGACCCCTCCAATGGGTTGATGGGGATTTCACAATGGTGGTGATGTTGAAAGGCAAGAAGAGATGACTGGTTTCCTCTTGTTCGAGGTGGTGATTATCTGGCTTTAATCAGGTGTTAATGTCACCTGGCACTTGTCAGTTCACAGAAACAATGGAATGAGAAAAGACCCTTCGGCCCATCAAGTTGCAGACGGTTCAATCGATTAAATTACTTCTCCATCCCAGGTTCATCAAAATTTCTCTCCAAACTTTCATCCTCCCAAGGTAAATTTGATGACTACGCCAAAATAGAATCTTGTATCCTATATGATTCATTATAAACTATATGGTTTACTTGGTATGCTCCAATATTCCAATGGCACTAGAGCCATGCCATGGAGTATTTGATCAAGGAATCAAGGGATATGGGGAGAAAGCGGGAACAGGGTACTGAATTAGATGATCCGTCATGTTCTTTTTTGAATGGCGCAGCAAGCCTGAAGGGCCAAATGGCCTACTCCTGCTCCTATTTTCTATGTTTCAATGTTTCTAACTCTATCTTTTTCTTTATAACCTTCAGTACAATTCCAGATATTTATGTAGTTCATTTTTAAAGGTGCTAATTGTCTTTTTGAAAGTGTATTCCACATATCCGCTATTCTTTGGGTTGGGGGATTCCTTTAGCTTCAAGGCCTGTGTAAAGATGGCTAATTATGTAATCATTATCATCTCGTTGGAGGTGGCAGACCAATGCAGAAGGCACAGGAGATAAGCCTAGATATTCCGCTTTAGTGGAATTGGGGCAAATCTTTGGCTTGGAAAGACCTCTGCAGTGACAGTCTACCACACATACTACACTATCAATGAAAGTGGAGATCTCTGCTGCTTTCAGCTTTTGTGCCACAAGGATCCCACAGAGGTCAATTCAGGATGCAGCAACTTTTCTTGTATCACACCATTAAGGAGATGACTGTCTCCTCTATTATCACACACTCAGTTAGATATATTTCAGTAGCAAGCAGAAGAAGAGGTAACAAAAGCTTTTCCAAATTGCAAGCTTACTAAAGATACTGGGTATCATTGACAGTACACATGTGGGCGTTCATGTATCCACCAGTCAATCCTGTGGTGTACGCAATAGGAAAACCTCGTATTGCATTGACATGGTATGTAACCATCAGCAGAAAGTAATGATCCTCAATGCACTTTTTTCATGACAGGAGGAACACATGTGAGGAAATCAAAAGCTCTATCAAGAATAAGGAAGAATAGCCAGTTTGGTCTTCAGAAATATGGCCAATTGTGGCTCATGACAATCTGGAGAGGAATGTGGCCACCTTTTTTATTTTTGTATTTTAGAGATACAGCACTGAAACAGGCCCTTGGAGCCTGTGCCAACCAAAAACCACCCATTTATACTAATCCTACATTAATTCCATGTTCCCTACCATTCTCCTACTACCTACCTACACTAGGGGCAATTTACAATGGCCAATTTACCTATCAACCTGCAAGTCTTTGGCTGTGGGAGGAAACCGGAGCACCCGACGGAAACCCACACAGTCACAGGGAGAACTTGCAAACTCTGCACAGGCAGTACCCAGAACTGAAGCTGGGTCGCTGGAGCTGTGAGGCTGTGGTGCTAACCACTGCGCCACTGTGCCATCCTTCACATGGTTCTCTCTGTTCAGTACTCCAGTTAATGACTAATGCCATCAACAAGGTGACTGAACCACGATCAGTGGTCTCTTGGTCCGAAAAGCAACATGGGACATTCTTAACCAAGATAGTTCTTTTCAGGGCCAACATCAAACAAGAGATCCCAGTCCATTTTTACGCATCTGTCACCTCAATCTGGAATACCTATCAGCAGCAAAATATAGCTTATATAATATAATATATAGTTGGTAAATGAACTAAAAATTGATCATAAAAGCAAAATACTGTGGATGCTGGAAATCTGAAATAAAAACAAGAAAAGCAGGTCTGGCAGCATCTGTGGAGAGAGAAGCAGAGTTAACGTTTCAGGTCAGTGACAGATATAAGAAATATAAAAGATTTTAAGCAAGTAAAGCGGGGGGTGGTGGGGGGGGGGGGGGGGGGGGGCAAGAGATAACAAAGGAGAAGGTGTTGATAGGACAAGGTCACAGAGAATAACCGACCAGAAGGTCATGGAGCAAAGGCAACCAATATGTTAATTGTGTGCTGAAAGACAGAGCATTAGTACAGATAGGGTGTTAATGGACTGAAAACTGAACAGCCACAAGCATGAAAAAAACATGAAAAAAAAACAGTGGGTAGGCACAGTAGAAACAAACTGAACAAACTAAAACAAAATAAACACAAAAAATAAAAAGGAAAAGAAAAAGTAACTAAAAATAAAAGGAAAATGGGGGGCCCGTCATGCTCTGAAATTATTGAACTCAATGTTCAGTCTGGCAGGCTGTAATGTGCCTAATCAGTAAATGAGATACTGTTCCTCGAGGATTTTTCTTTTTTGTGTTTATTTTATTTTAGTTTGTTTCTACTGTGCCGACCCACTGTGTTTATTTTTATGTTTGTGCTTGTGGCTGTTCAGTTTTCAGTCCATTAACACCCTGTCTGTACTAATGCTTTGTCTTTCAGCACACCATTAACATACCGTTTGCCTTTGCTCTATGACCTTCTGGTCAGCTATTCTGTGACCTTGTCCTATCAACACCTCTTTTGTTATCTCTTGCTCCAACCCCCGCTTTACTTGCTTAAAATGTTTACATTTCTGATATCTGCCAGTTCTGAAGCAAGGTCACTGACCTGAAACGTTAACTCTGCTTCTCTCTCCACAGATACTGCCAGACCTGCTGAGTATTTCCAGCATTTCCTGTTTTTATTTAAAAATTGATCATCTCGCACTACAAGAGACTTGTCTTGCAGATAATAATCTCACATTCCTGGATGTACATTAATAGCGAGCCAGCACCACCCAAACAATATTTGTGAGACAAAAACTCTGGAACAACTTTTGCTTGGATTTAAACTCTTCAATGCCATATTGCACCACAATAAGACTGATGAGCTTCGATAACACTGTTTCTTATGACCAAAATGCCTGACCACTAATGGCGGAAGGAGCTGTTTTGGTGCCTACCCACAAAGCAAATAACATTCAATTGTAATACATATTGGTCTCTAGGACCTCTCACCACATCGCTACCAAACCCACTTTGGAATTTTACAAAGGTTAACTGGAATGGCTATCTGGAAATAGTTATAAAAGTGGTTCAACAAATTCCTGCAAATACAATGAACTATGACAAGTTTATGAACCTCCTCAAGGTAGCCACAGAAAAAGAGTATCACTCATGGGTACAGGAAAGTTTACACTCCCTGCTGCTCAGCCGACAGTTCTGGAGCAATTCTGGAGGAATACAGAACAGCGGCTAACCCTACTGCTGCGACTGCATTCTTGGATTCACTAGATTCTGCTGGGCAATTAGCAATAGCCATGCTGACTCTACATTTCACCCACTCGAGCAGAGAAGTCCAAAGGCTTCTTTATAACCTCAGTGATGCTAACCCATCCCAAAGTACAGCCCTGCGTGTCACAGCTGATGTCATTGCCATCCAAATACTCCTGAATTCCAAGGTCCACACAGTTCAGCACCAAAAAGTAAAGAAGAAAGCCATCTGTCCCTTGCGCCATGTTCCAGCAAACTTGGGACTAGAAAGGTGGGTGTAGTGGAGGGATGCCAGGCTGATGAACCATGAGCCAGTGTTCAGTCCATGCTCACAGCCATATACCCTTCAACCAGGACTGTCTAGTCTCTTGCACATCCCCAGATTTAATTGTTGCACCACTGGCGGCCACACCTCCAGCTGCCTGACCCCCAACCTGCAGAATTCCCTCCATAAATCTCACCACCTCTCTCTCCTCCTTTAAGATGCTTCTTCAAATCTACTGCTTTGACCAAGTTTAGGCCACCTGTTCTAATATTTCCTCATGTGTTAAATTTTGCTTGTTAGTGCTCCTGTGAAGCACCTTGGACATTTTACTACATTAAAGATGCTATATAAATGAAAGTTGTTGTTGTTGCTGGTGATTGCTTCTGGCTCCACTGCAGGTGATACTGAGCTGCATCATGCAGCCTGCCCTATACAGATGGCATCTAGGCTGGAGATGGAAGGCCAGAACCTCGGGGCAAAACGCGACCAAAAAGTTGACAAAAAGGAAAACAAAAAAGAATATCAGAGTAAACCAGCCAGGGATATCAAAACAAATTGTAAGAGCTTTAAAAGTATATAAAAAGGAGGGGATTAGCTAAAGTAAACTTATGTCCCTTAGAGGCTGAGACAGGAGAAATTATCATGGGGAATGAGGAAATGACAGAGACTTTAAACAAATATTTTGTGTCTGTCTTCACAGTAGAAAACACAAATTACATACCAGAAATAGAGGGCAACTCCTCAGATACTGAAGCAGTCCATGTTGGTATGCAGCAAGACCTAGATAACATTCAAGCTTGGGCTGAAAAGTGGCAAGTAACGTTCACACCACACGATCTCAAACAAGAAAGAATCTAACCATCTCCCCTTGGCATTCAACGGCATTGCCATCACTGAATCCCCCACAATCAGCATCATTGACCAGAAACTAAACTGGAGTAGCCACATAAATACCGTGGCTACAAGAACAGGTCAGAGGCTAGGAATCCTGCGGCGAGTAACTCACCTCCTGGCTCCCCAAAGCCTGTCCACCATCAACAAGGCACAAGTCAGGGGTGTGATGGAATACTCTCCACTTGCCCTGGATGGGTGCAGCTCCAACAACACTCAAGAAGCTCGACACTATCCAGCACAAAGCAGCCCACTTGATTGGCACCCCATCCACAAACATTCACTTGCCCCACCACCGACGCACAGTGTGTACCATTTGGAAGATGCACTACAGCAACGCACCAAGGCTCCTTAGACAGAACCATCCAAACCCATGAACTCTACCATTTAGAAGGACAAGGGCAGCAGTTGCATGGGAACACCACCATCTGCAAGTTTCCCTCCAAGCCACACACCAGCCTAACTCGCTGTTCCTTCACTGTCACGGGGTCAAAATCCTAGAACTCCCTTCCTAACAGCACTGCGGGTGTATCTACCCCATATGGACTGCAGCAGTTCAAGAAGGCGGCTCATCACCACCTTCTCAAGGGAAATTAGGGATGGGCAATAAATGTTGGCACAGCCAGCGATGCCCACATCCCATGAATGAATAAAAAAAAAATCTGCAACATGTAACTCCTGACTTCCCAAAGCCTGTCCAACATCTACAAGGCACAAGTCAGGGGCATGATGGAATACTCTTCACTTGCCTTGATAAGTGTGGCTCCAACAACACTCAGGAAGCTCAACACCATCCAGGACAAAGCAGCCCACTTGATCGGCACCCCATCCACCACATCAAACATTCACTGCCTCTACCGCCGATGCAGTGGCAGCAGTGTGTTCCATCTACAAGATGCACTGCAGCAACTCACTGTGGCTAATTCGATAGCACCTTCCAAACCTGCGACCTCTCCCACCTAACAGGACAAGGGCAGCAGATGCACGGGAACACCATCATCTGGAAATTCCCCTCCAAGCCACACAGCAACTTGACTTGGAAATATATTGCTGTTCCTTCAATGTTGCTGGATTAAAATCCTGGAACTCCCTCTCTAACAGCAATATGGGTGTACCTGCGCCAGATGGATTGCACTGGTTCAAGAAGGCAGCTCACCACCACCGATCAAGGGCAATTAGGGATGGGCAACAAATGATGGCCTAGCCAGCGACATCCACATCCCATGAAATGAATTTTAAAAATGAGTGAATGGTAAGATATATAATAGCAGCAGAGAAAAAGTGGGTTAAAGGCCAATAAATCCTGATGCAGACCTGATGGCCTACATTGTAGGGTTCTAAAAGAGGTAGGTGCAGAGATAGTGGATGTGCTGGTTATGATTTTCCAAAATTCCCTGGATTCTAGAACAGTCCCTGCAGATTGAAAGTTAGCAAATGTAACTCTGTTATTCAAGAAAGGAGGGAGAGTGAAAACAGGGAACTACAGGCCAGTTAGCCTGACATCAGTTGTCAGGAAAATGTTGGAATCTATTATTAAGGAAGTTTTAACAATGCACTTGGAAAATCATAGTATGATCAGACAAAGTCAACATGGTTTTATGAAAGAGAAATAGGCCAGCATTTTATGATGGCAACAGAGGTCTTGACGTCCGGAGAAAGAGACACCGAGAACCCGGCATTGCCTCTTCTGTGGAAGGCCTGCCAAATCTAGTGCCAATCATGCACTTAAGTGGACAGCAGTGGGTCTTCCTTGAGATCAAGGACCCTGGTGCTGGAATCCTGTCAGAGGCTGGCAGCTTTTCTTACTGAGCAGCGCCACTGCAGAGGTGGTGGCTTCTGCCAGTGGAGCAACTAACCAAGGCCCAGGAGCGTCACTGGATCCAGGCCACAGATAGGTCAGCGCAGAAGGGGTTGTGCGGGGTGGGAGTCATTAGGGAGAGGGATGGTGGGGTGTCGTTAGCAAGGGCAGTGGGGTGCCTCTCAGTGTCCCACCCCCCCCCCCCCACCCCTTCCCAATGCAGGGTCCCTTGTTCTGGCATTAAGTGCCTTTTAATGATGGACCACCCCCACTCCCCCTGGAGCCGGGAAGCAACCCGCATGGTTTTTGATGCCATGCTTCCCATGTGGCTACAGGCTAATTGAGGGGGCAGTGGGATGAGGCTCTTAATTGGTCATTAATTGGCCAGTTAAGGGCCTCAATTGTTGATGGGATGGGAAGGCCGTTAACAGACTTAATTTTGGTGGAAGTGTGAAGGTGGCGGGGTTCCCCCTCCCACCATTATCCCACCTGATTTTATGCCCTCCCTGCCTCGAAAGCTGCCAAAAGGGAGAGCATTAAACTCCCCCTGTCATATTTGACAAATTTATTAGAGCTTTTTGAGGGTGTAACTAGTAGGGTAGATAAAGGGGAACAATTAGAAGTAGTATATTTGGACACCCAAAAGGCATTCGATAAGGTGTCACACAAAAGGTTAATACACAAGGTAAGGGTTCATGGAGTTTGGGGGTAATATGTTAGCTTGTATCGAGGATTGGTTAACAAGCAAGAAGCAAAGAGTAGGGATAAAAGGCGCATTTTCAAGTTGGCAGGCGGTAACTGGTGGGGTGCCACAGGGATCAGTGCTGGGGCCTCAACTATTTACAATCTATATTGATGACCTAGACAAAGAGACCTAGAGTAATGTATCTAAGTTTGCTGATACAAAGCTAGATGAGAATGTAAACTGTGAGTAGGACACAAAGAGGCTGCAACGGTTAAGTGAGTGGGCAACAATGTGACAGATGGAGTGTAATGTGAGGAAGTGTGAGATTATTCACTTGGTAGTAAGAATAGAAAAGCAGAATATGTTTCAAAAGGCATAAAACTTGTAAATGTTGATGCTCAGAGGTACTTGGGTGTACTCGTACAAGGAACACAGAAAGTTAGCATGTAGGTACAGCAAGCAATTGGGAAGGCTTGTACAGGGCTTTGGTGAGACCACAGAAGGGGGATTGTGAGCAGTTTTGGTCTCCATATCAAAGAAGGTGGTATAGCTAAGGTTCACTAGATTGGTTCCTGGGATGAGAGGGTTGTCCAATGATGAGAGACTGAGTAAATTGGGTCTGTATTCTCCGGAGCTTAGAATATTGAGAGTTGATCTCATTGAAACATACAAGATTCTGAAGGGGTTTGACAGCGTAGACACTGAGAGGTTGTTTCACCTGGCTGGGGAATCTAAAACATGGGGGCATAGTCTCAGGATAAGAGGCCAATCATTGAGGACTGAGATGAGGAGACATTTCTTCACTCAGAGGGTTGTAAATCTTTGGAATTCTCTACTTCAGAGGTTATGGATGCTGCAGAAATGAATATATTGAAGGTTAAGAGAGACAGAGTTTGGTCTCTCAGGGAGTCAAGGGATATGAGGAGTGAGCAGGAAAGTGGAGTTGAGGCAGAAGATCAGCCATGATTGTATTGATTGGCAGAGTAGGCTCGACGGTCAATATAGCCTATTCCTGTTCCTATAAGTTCTTATGCTATCATGGGTTGATCCAGTCTTCCCTCACTTTAGTCCAGGAGAGATTGCAGTTCGCCCTTCATGAAGTTGAAGGCCCTAACATTCTAAAGGGGGTGCAGGAACAGAGAGACCTGGGGTATATGTGCACAAATCATTGAAGGTGGCAGGGCAGGTTGAGAAAGTGGTTAAAGAAGGTATATTGGATCCTGGTCTTTATAAATAGATGCACAGGGCTGGACTTTGTGCAGAAAATGACGGCTGCTCTTTCCTGGAGCCGCGTTGCCGTGCCGTCGAGATTCTGTGGCAGATAGCCACTTACCATACTTACGGAGGCCGCTACCCACAATCACGTAGCGGGGGCGGCATTGGTGACACTATTCGCGGCGTCACCTGATATAGCAGCAGGTGCTGGCGGCCTATTTAAAAGGCCACCAGCCCTGCAAATCATTCACCATAATGCATAGTTGATCCCTTCCTCACCTTCCCCATAGAAATCATGCAGAGTTGAACCTCTCCCCACTTCGGTGGCGCCAACCTCTCATAGACGGGAAAGTGAAGGCGCGTGAGTGCTGCACGACAAGCTCAAGATTGGGAACTGAAGGTAAGATCGTGGTGAATTACATTTAAATTTATGCAGAGAGGTATATTAAATATTTAAAGTAGGGTCCAGTCATAGAGCAGCTGAGGTGCCACAATGGAGCCTTGCTGGTACAGGAAGATCAGGCCTGGCAATCCCAGCATTGGGCTCCATGGCGGCTGCTGCTGCTCCAATTCTTCGGCCTCCAACCCCCGCCATGAAACCCAACATCAGGCTGAGAACAAAATCCAGCCCATAGAGTACATAAGCAAGGAAGTTATAATGAACATGAGAACACAGGAGCTGGAGTAGGCCATTTAGCCTACTGAGCCTACTCTGTCATTCAGCATGATCATGGCTGATCATCTACTTCAATGCCTTTTTCCCACACTATCCCCATATCCCTTTATGTCATTTGTATTTAGAAATCTGTCAATCTCTACTTTAAACATATCCAATGACTGAGCTTCCACAGCCCTCTAGGGTAGAGAATTCCAAAGAGTCACAACCCTCTGAGTAAAGAAATTTCTCCTCATCGCTGTCCTAAATAGCTTCCCCCTTATTTTGAAATTGTGTCCCCTGGTTCTAGGCTCCCCAACCAGGGGAAATATCTTACCTGCATCTACTCTATCCCGTTCAGTATTCCGTAGGTTTCAATGAGATAACCTCTAATTCTTCGAAACTCTAGAGCATACAGGCTTTGTTTCCCCAATCTCTCTTCATAGGACACTCCCACCATCTCGGGAACAAGTCTGGTGAACCTTCGTTGCTCTCCCTCTATGGCAATAATATCCTTCCTAAGGTAAGGGGACCAAAACTGCACACAGTACTCCAGGTGCGGTCTAACCAAGGTTCTATACAATTGAAGCAAGACTTCACTACTCCTGTACTTAAGTCCTCTTGCGATAAACGTTAACATACCATTAGCCTTCCTAATTGCTTGCTGCACCTGCATGTTAGCTTTCAGTGACTTATTGACAAGGACACCCAGGTTCCTTTGTACATCTACACTTTCTAATCTCTTACCATTTAAGAAATACTCTGCACATCTATTCCTCCTACCAAAATGGATACCCTCACATTTTTCCACAGTATATTCCAAATGCAATGTTCTTGCCCACTCACTAAGTCTGCCCAAATCCTCTTGAAGCTGCTTTGCATCTTCCTCACAACACACATTCCCACCTAGTTTTGTGTCATCTGCAAACTTCGAAATATTACATTTGGTCCCCACATCCAAATCATTTATTGTGAACAGCTGGGGCCCAAGTACTGATCCTTGCGGTACCCCACTAGTCACAGCCAACCAACACGAGAATGAAACGTTTATTCCTACTCTCTGCTTTCTGCCTGTTAACCAATGCTTAATCCATGCCAGTATCTAACCTCCTATCCCATGTGCTTTAATTTTGCTAACCAACCTCCTGTGGGGGACTTCATCAAAAGCTTTCTGAAAATTCAAGTATACTACGTCCACCGACTCCCCTTTATCAATTCTGTTAATAACATCCTCAAAAAACTCCAACAGGTTTATCAAACATGATTTCCCATTCATAAATCCATGTTGACTGTGCCCAATCAGATCATTATTATCTAAGTGTCCATTTATCACATCCTTTAGAATAGATTCTACCATTTTCCCTACTACTGATATAAGGCTAACCTTTATAAAACTCTGGTTCTGCCTCAACTGGAGTATTGTGTCCATTTCTGCGCACTGCACTTTAGGAAGGATGTGGAGGCTTTGGAGAGGGTGCAGAGAAGATTTACAAGAATGGTTTCACAAATGAGGGACTTCAGCTATGTAGCTAGATTGGAGAAGATGGAGTTGTTCTGTCACAGAAGATTGTGAGGAGATTTGATAGCAGTACTCAAAATCATGAGGAATCTAGAGAGAAACTGTTCCCAGTTTCTGGGAAACTGGAGAAAGGGTCAAAAACCAGAGGACAGAGATATAAACGTGACATGAGGAAAAGTGGTTATGATCTGGAATGCACTGCCAGAAAAGGTGGTGGAGGCAGATTCAATCACGGCTTTCAAAAGAGAATTTTTTTTTTACATTCTTTCTTGGGATGTGGTGTCGCTGGCAGGTCTAGCATTTGTTGCCCATCCTTCATTGCCGTTGACAACTAAATGGCTCGCTAGGTCATTTTAGAGGGCAGTTAAGAGTCAACCACATTGCTGTGGGTCTGGAGTTACATGTAGGCCAGGCTAGGTAAGGACAGCAGATTTTCTTCCATAAATGACATCAGTGAACCAGATGGGTTTTTACAGCAATTGATGATAGTTTCATGGCACCAGTAATGAGACTAGGGGCTGGATTTTACGCCGGGCGGATGGGAGCTGGCCACCGACGTAAATGTCGGTGGCGAACCCGCTTCTGCCCAGCCCGGGGATCCGACCTGCATTTTACGGGTCCCCAGGCTTTAATTGTTCTGAAGCGGGACTTCCACCAGCTTGAGGAAGGAAGTCCCACCTCATTGCGTTGCCGGACAATCGGCCTGGCAGCACTTAGTCCCAGCAGCGCCACCGGGAGCGGTGGCCACTACTGGGACTGCAGCCCAGCCGAGGACATGGAGCCAGGACTGCAGGTAAGTAAGGGTTGCCTCGCTAGGGAGATCGGTCGCGCCCCGGTGAGGCATGGGTGGTCATTTGGTGGGGAGCGTCTCGGGGCCTAGGGGTGGTTGGAAAAGCGGGGGTAGCTCTCAAATGGGCACCCTGTTCCCAATTGTCAGGGGAAACCCCCCATCCCCCCCAGTGCACTGAGAGGCTGCTAAGTAGCACTGGGTGGCCTTCCACATCTCCAGGACACCCACTTGCCCTAGGTAAAATACCC
This sequence comes from Heterodontus francisci, assembly GCF_036365525.1. NCBI lineage: Eukaryota > Metazoa > Chordata > Chondrichthyes > Heterodontiformes > Heterodontidae > Heterodontus > Heterodontus francisci. The sequence goes on from NC_090373.1 coordinate 132,481,275, forward strand.
GTGAAGGCGGGCGAAGGCTCTGAAGTGGCTGTTAAGTGGCCACTTAAGGGCCTTGATTGGCCTGGGGCGAGCGGCCCGTTTCTCGCCCCCACCCCATGTAAAGTGGGGCGGAGGCGGGAGCGGGTCAGGAAGGCCACACGGAGCCTCTCGCACAATCTTACGCCACCCCCTTGCCACCATCCAGCTCGCTGGGGTGGCATAAAATTCCATCCTAGGTTTCAATTCCAGAATTTATTAATTAATTGAATTTGAATTCTACCAGCTGCTGTGTTGGGATTTGAACTCATGTCCCCAAGGCTGGGCCTCTGGATTACTAGCTCAGTGGCATAACCACTACACCACCACCTCCCCCCTTGATGGGCCGAATGGCTTCCTTCTATGCTGTAACCATTCTATGATTGTATTCCTGGAAGCTTTCTCCTGTGAATCAACAATAATCATCTGCAGGAAAGAAAAGATTTAAGACAATGGAGACTTTCTACTGAGCAACTGAATGAATTAATAAAAAATCTTTTTGACAGGGAGCAGGTTGCCACTTAACTCTGAAGAATTTTATCCATCACTATTATGGTATTCCACCCTAAAACTTTGCTGCCCCATTGGGTCAGTTCCAATTATAATCAAACCACACTAGCAAATTAAACTGATTTACGTTCATTTTTCTGCTCTAGCGTACACTAATGAGATTGGCAGGAAATTTTAGCATAACTTGACATTGGTGGAATGGGAGGAATTTCATTGCAAATTCTGGGAATTGTCCACACAGGAAATTCCATCCCTTAGTCTCTAAGTCTTTAAAATTATAATTCAATTGATAACAGAGATTGAGAACACATTCAGCCATTTCTTAAAGGTTAAATATCTTAAAGGGAAAATAATAAAAGTTGGATTTTCTGTCTGTTATAAGCACACTATCAATGTTTCTGACATTGAACGACATGAATCAGAAGAGAGAATGACAAATTACAGACCAAATACATAGGGACTCAGCTAAGACTGCTGACCTCAATTAACCTTTGACCCTTCAGAGTTGTCAGAGGAGATTTTCATTTCCTTTACCTGAACTGAACCTATGCCTCCAGGGAAGAAGAGCAGTAACTGAGACTAGTGTCTTAATGTAATGTCCTAGTTAGTTATTCTACCTCAACCAGAACACTGTAATGATATCTCAGTGACAAAAAGATTAAGATATCATGTTTATATATATAATATATATAAAATGTGCATCTATATATAATATGGATAAAAAGGTTATGAAAAGCGATCAATGTAGGTCAAAAACATCATTGGTAAAATCATACTGTCGACCCACTACTCACTAAAAGTGGGAAAGCTTATTTTCCCTCACACCTACATTTGCTGTAATTACAACAAAACTTGCAATTGCTGCAGTCCATGCATTACAGACATAATGTACTGCTATCCAAGGAGAAAAACACCAATTATTAAGGCGCAGTTCTAGCTAAAATAAACCAACTGGCAATATTACTCATTTTCTCTTCTTAACGTGTACAATAAGACACATTTGAATTATGGTTTAATAACCACCCTCTGTGAGAGAAATGTTTATTCAAAAACTTGCTATATTTGTATGTATAGTCAGCTACGTATAAAGGAATATGATTTATAGACTATTAGGATTCATTACCAATGAATGCATTACAATTATAGAGCAGTTTAAGATTTTTTAAGCTTTTTTTTAACACTAGCAACAATTACAACAACGTGCATTTCAAAGTGAATTTAATGTCCCAACGGGTTTCACAAGGCTCAAGCAGGAGAGATTAAGACCAATAGCTTGTTCAACTGGGTGAGTTTAAATCAGATTCACCACCAGAACTGCATATCCTGACACACCTACATGGTAAGATTGTGGATACTTGGCTTTACAAATTCCAGATCCACATGGAACCTAATCCACATCTGTTCCATCTGTTGCAATGATATCTGTAGCCAACATGTACTTTAGGAACAGCACTGCAAATGGCAGGCAAGAACATTGCCAACTTGGTCATGGACTCCTGTTTCCTGGATTGAATTTTTACTGGCATTGTGTTGTGTCAATGTTATCCCCGTAGAGCCATTACAAAAGTTTTTGAATTTTACACATTTCACACAAACTTCAGAAAGGCTTTTAAAAATTACATCCATCAGATCTCTGTCCCCATATATTCCACCATTTACCTTTTAGATTGCACACAATGCTGTCAGTAGTGAAAAGCCGATCACACTCCCATCCTGCTGCTCTTTATTTAATAAAAAGACCCGCATTTATATAGCACTTGTGACCTCAGGATGTCCAAAAGCACTTTACATCCAATGAAGTACTTTTGAAGTGACTTTCCTCTTTAATATCTGATCTGCATTGCCGATGGCCAATTTTTACATTGCTTCTTCTTCTGCAGCTGTCTCTTGGATTTTGTTTACGCTCTATTTTTTTTCTGTCTCCCTCACTGTATCTTAATTCTCATCCATTCTTTCAGTCTCCTATTTTGCCCATCTCTGGTTGATTCTCTCAGGTTCTCCCATTGTCATTCCTGTAGCTTTGTCTTTGATTCTTTTTCTATGTGTTTGCCTATCATACGCACTGGCTCGATTTAACAGTCAGCAGTGAACTAACAGCACCAGGCAATCTTAACACTTACACATTCCCACAGATTTTTTGTGAGCTTTTGCACTGCAACTTGCAGTTATTCAAGAGCAGAAAGACTGCAGCACCTTCTATAGGGGATCTGAGACTTGGACGAAAAGGGCAAGCAACAGTGGGTCACCTCAACTAATCAGATTGAAGAATCCTTACTGAGATTTGCAGATGTGAAATTGAGCTCCACAGCGCCACTGTCATTGGCGTTACAAAAGTCCTGAGGTCAACAAATGGTGCCCAGTGAGCTTCCAGCCACTTCTGGCGTGTTCACTGCTGAGAAGGGTGCTAACATGGGTATGCTGCACCTGCGCATGTTCCGACTGGTTTGACACAATGTTTTGAAACTTGCACCACACTGCCTGTGCTAATCACTTGTAGATGAACATGCATTATGCTGCATGAGGGATCCCCCCACTAGCGCTATTTAAAGGCCCAGCCATTCAATTTTCAGGTGCGCTGCTTTTGACTTACTTCTGCCACAGCATCCTTTGTGGAAGCACTGTGGATTATTTTTGGAGGTGTTGTGATGAATTGGTGCATCTATTCAGGGAGGGCAGAGGATCTGGTCTCCTGTCCAGAGCGAGGGCTGAATTTTGTTCTGCCCTTGGAGGTGAGTACGGAGGCAGCAGGGCAAACAAAATGACTGGGGTGCCATTCCTGACGTTGCTCAGGCTCCCTACCACTTTGTCCAGGCAGGGAAGGCCAATTTCGGACTTTCCATGCCAATTGAGGCCCTTAAATGGCCAATCGATGGCCTCTTCCCACTTCCATTTCACTTTTGCTGAAGGTGGAAGGGCCTGCTGCCGCATGGAGATGCCACCAGGTAAAGCTTGGAGGTCACCTAGCAGGCCTGCCTGAATGGCCCCAATGACCCCAGCCTCACTTACCACTGCCAGGGTCTTCTCTATTCAGGACAGCAGGGCCTCCTGTAGTACCAGCAGTGGCCACTGCTCACAGTGGGACTACCTGTACTGCACAGCTGCTGTCCTTCCGATTGGCCAGCAGCTCTGGAGGTGGGAGCTCCTTCCTTAAAGGGACAGTGTCCCTGATAGTGGACAATTACTTGGCTGCCCACCATTAAATAGCTACGGGGGTCCAAGGGAGGGCTGAGGCGAGTTCTCACCCCACCACCTTAAGGACTGCACCCATGACCCCTGTAGCCGTAATAAAATCTGGCTCCAAGTCTACAACAGTATGGGGGCTGTAGTTGCAGAGCCTTTGGGTCAGCAACATGACAGACAAATGGAGCTGAGGCTGCAGAGATGGAAATTTCTGCACAGAGGGAGAAGGGGAAGGAGGAGGGCTCTTGATAGGAGGCTGTACACACCATGGGTTTTCAGGGACCACATTTTCCATCTCCACCTCAGCTGGGGGCAATGCCTGAGGCACCTCAGGTTCAACAAGTAGGTGGTTACAGAACTGTTCCACCACTTTTACTATGAATGGAGATGACTTTATCTTAGTCATGAATTATTTCTTCAAATTTCCAATTGTCTGACAGGTAAAAGACACTTCAAATGCGGTTGTCGCAGACACATTGAGTACCACATTCAGTCTGTTCGGTGCACCTGAAGAAATTATTTCTGACAATGGGCCACAGTATACAGGCAGACCTTTCAGGGATATGTGTGCCAAATGGGGCGTAAACCATGTGATGTCTTTACCACATTACCCTAGATCCAAAAGTCTTGCCGAGCAAATGATTCGCATAGTTAAATCGCTTATCCTGAAGTGTAGGACAATGAAACAAGATTTTTGTGTTGCCATGTTACACCTCAGAGCCACACTTATGGATATGGGCTTACCGTCACCAGCAGAGATCATGTTTGGCAGACAAATGAGAATGATTCTGCCAAGCCATCAGCTGTCCAAATGCTCTGAGATGCAGGAGACACTGCTCAAAAAAACAGGGGAGAATGAAGATGATGCATGACTGACATGCAGGGGCAGAACTACCTCAACTACACATAGGACAAAAGGTCAAGGTCATACACCCCATAATGAGAACATGGTTACCCAGAGAATTATCCAAAGTATGCAGTGAGCCTAGGTCTTACGAGGTTACAACATCTAATGGAGTAGTGTTCAGGAGGAACTGAAGCCAATTAAGAGAAGTGTACAATACTCCAAATGCGCACAGTGGAATCAAAAGAACACACTCCAATGATGAGGGTGTGACAGAACAACAGGACAACAACCAACACACTGACAACACATCTGCAAGCCAAGAACAGCCAAGGGTGAAATTCACATCCCCAAAAGATTATACCATAACAAGATCTGGAAGAGTTGTTAAATCACCAAAACGATAAATGGACTCTTAAGCTTCTGCACTCATAAATTTCACAATCCTTATCTTTATACTTGTAAATCTTAGAATCTCTATTGTCATGGTCCTGTAGTTTTTTTTTCTCAGAATATGCGGTTTGCCTTTAAGGTTTGCAAATGATCAGTATTGCTTTAGGAACTGGCAAACCTCAGGAGTTATAGAAAGGTTCATTTTTGGTTGCCGTTAGAAACAGCCATTTGGAGACTGCGATTCAAAGGGTGCATTCTCATTACCATAGATACAGCCACTGGGAATGAGTCCCATGTGATACATTTGTTGCAATTCAGTTTTGAACTGGCTTTGAGTTAAAGACAGTTTGTTCTAACACACAGACACAGAGGACTCAGCTGTGATGACAGCACCTGGAAAAAGAGCTCACAACCATTTAAAGCGAAGGAATAGGAATTTAGTCTGTTTAATTATTATCTCTCAAAATTCTAAAACATCAAGCCAAAACAGAGATCTCTGGTAATTTAAACTGAAGGGAGGGAAGTCAGACTGTGACAATCTTTTATCCCTCAAAAACTCTAAAGTCAGATTGATTCTGTTGAAAATGTTTGCAAGTCATTAATTGTTGAAATTCGCTGGAGAAAGAAAGCAACATTAGGTGAGGACTTCAAGCAACATTCTGTGAGGACTTCAAGCAACATTGAACTGTAAATTTGCAAGGACTCTAATTTTTTCTATTTTAAATGTTGTTTATATCTTCATAGTGTTTAAGAATTTAGTTCTTCTAATTAAAGAGTTAATTTGTTGATTTAAAGACATCTGGTTTGGTTAGCCTCATTCGGGGGATTAATAGATGGTACAATTTGGCTGGGTCTTTCTTAAATTTGGAAAGTTTTAAATGATATATTAGCCGATCTGTAGAGCAACAGGATTGAATTAAGAGTGCGTTTGTCACACCACAATCAGAATTGTATATTTTGATTGGGGGCTTCGACTGGAGCGGTCGGTTGTAACATATTTATTGGGGGCTCATCCGGGATTTGAATAACATATTAATTGGGGGCTCACTCAAGATTTGATTCACATATTAATTGGATTTCTGGATTTGAATCATATCTTAATTGGTGGTTCTCTCGCTGTTGAATCATATTTAATTCGGTGACTCACATCTGGGATCAGAATCAGTCTAATCTGGAGGGATCACATTTGGAATCATAGTAATTACTCAGCTCTAGGATAACATATTTAAATTGGGGTCTTGCATTTGGCATCACATTAATTGCACTCGAGTCTGGATCTTATCAATTGGAAATTTGATTGTTGGGATCTAAATCTAACACCAATTACAAAGAAATTAAAAGAACCAGGTCTCTTGTATAATAAGGTACAGTCTATACCATTGTTATGGCATTAGTGGTTGTAGCAGAGTTTTTGGGAAAGTAGAATGTTTCCCTGAGTGACTTGATAACTTTAACGAAGAACAAATTAAAAGAATTGGCAGTGAAGTTGGGGTTGGAATTGAAATCAGGTGCCAAAAAAGCAGAGATAATTGAAATAATAGCCGAACATCTGGAATTAGTAGAAGATGATGATGATAATAATACAGATGAAGGGCAATACAAGAAACAAGAAAGGGAATATAAGAGACATGAAGGTAATCGGTCCGAGAATGATGCAGTGGAATTGGCTAGGATTCAGTTAGAAATGAAAAAACTGGAGCTTCAGCAAGAAAAAGAAACAAAAAAACTTGAGGCAGAAAATGAAATAAGAAAACTTGAACTTCAGAGAGAGAGTGAAAGAGAGGAAAGGGAATTTAGGCTAAAAGAGATGGAACTAAGACAAAGGGGTAGTCTTATAATCCAGGGAAAATTTGGGTCATGAAGAGTCTGAATTTAGATCAGGACCCAGTGAGAAGTTGTATAAATTTATACAGGCTCTTTCTAAGTTTGAGGAAAGGGATGTTGAGGCATTTTTCATATCTTTTGAAAAAATAACCAAACAGATGAAATGGCCGAAAGAAAGCTGGACATTGCTCATGCAGGGCAAGCTGGAAGGCAGAGCTCATGAAGCTTATGCCATGCTTTCTGAAGAGGCTTCTGCAGATTATGAGATGGCAAAAAAGGCTATTCTCTCTGCATATGAGTTAGTCCCTGAAGCTTACCGTCAGAAGTTTAGGAACTTACGGAGATTGGCTGGCCAAAAATATTTAGAATTTGAGAGGGTGAAGCAAATGAATTTTGACCGTTGGATACAGGCATTAAAGATAGGAACCACATATGAGAACATTCGAGAATTGATTCTCTTAGAAGAGTTTAAAAACTCCATTCCTTCAGTAGTGAGAACTCATATAGATAACCTGAAAGTTTTGAAAGTTAGGCAAGCAGCAGAGATTGCTGATGATTTTGAGCTTGTGAATAAGCCAACCTATTTTGTCTGTCACCCTCATAAACTTGAGAAGGATAGAAAGTAGGAGACTAAAAGGAAGGCAAGCAGCCAGGGACAAGAAGGAACAGCTGGGAATGCCCCAGGATCACCTCCTCAGGTCAATAATGGAAGGAGTTGAGGGTAGACGTGAGGTTCGCAAGCCAAAGTGTTATCATTGCAACAAAATGGGTCATCTTCGTTCAGAGTGCTGGAAATTGCGAGGTAAACCCATAGGACTTGTTGAAGTACGCAAAGTTAGTGCAGAGGAAAAGACTCTGACTGAGAGTATAGCAGACCAGGCTATAGCTTTAATGACAGCTGTGAATGTGAAACCAGATACTAAAACTAAAAGGAGGGCAGAGGTTAAGAATAACCTACCTGAGAGTTATAATGATTTTTTGTCACAGGGAGGAGTAACTCCATATCCTGTAAGTGAGGCAGGAAAACCTATCATTATACTCAGGGAGACAGGAGCGACCCAAACACCCTTTCTAGGGAAAGATATGAGGTTTCCACCAGAGAGCGCCTTGAACGCTGAAGTTTTAGTAAATGGAATTGGCGGGGAGCGTATACCCGTACCTTTGTATAAAGTACGCCTAGAGAGTGACTTAATATCTGGGATAGTAACTGTAGGTGTTGTCCATAGATTACCAGTAAAGGGAATTGATCTACTCTGAGGAAATGATTTGGCTGGATCAAAAATATCAGTTTCTTCTGTGGTTACAGAGGAACCATGTGAAATGAAGGAAAAGGAGCAATTACAGGAGCAAGTTCCAGGAATATTTCCTGCTTGTGTAGTTACCCGAGCAATGGCTAAACAGGATCCATTGTCAGAGGTAAAAGGGGCACCACAAATAGATAATCAGGCATCTGAAACCTTATTTGGGAATTTAGATAATCCAAATGAGATGTTTAACAGATCGTCTATCATTGCAACACAGCAAGCTGATCCAGAGATCGACCAAATAGCACAGACGGCTCTGTTAGAAGCTGAGGTGAAAGGAGTATGTTTCTATGAGTTCCGGAAGGCTATTATATAGAAAATGGGATTTTAAGGAGGAAATGGAGACCGCCTCATCGACCCGCCGGAGAAAACTGGACAGTTGTTGAACAGATAGTGGTACCACCTAGATATCGACAAGGATTATTAAAGTTAGCACATGACATTCCTTTTTCAGGACAGAGGGGAATTCCGAAGACCAAATCAGACATAAGCAAACATTATCACTGGCCAGGCCTTACAAAGGATGTGAGACATTTTTTTAGGGCATGCCACACCTGTCAAATGGTGGGAAAACCACAACTAAACCGTAAAACCAGGTAATGAGGTATTAGGGTTGTTACCATCACAAGGAGAACCAGTGAAAGCACGGTTCAGTTGGCCCATATAAAGTGATGAAAAGAGTGGGTAAGGTAGATTACTTGGCACCCCTGATCACCGGATGAAGAACCGGTTGTGTCGCATTAATTTGCTCAAACATATTACCGCAGGGAGGAGGATAAGCCAGTACAGGTATGTCAGGTAATCAGGACTGTGAAGAAGTAAAAGGATAGTGAGGATGAGGCAGAAGTAGGCCTAGGAAATTCTCAGATTGAACCTCCAACTATCCCATTAGCGAATGCAGAATGGCTAGGAAAATTAAACAATATGTTAACAACACACCATTAACATATTGTTTGCCTTTGCTCCGTGACCTTTTGGTCAGCAATGTGGCCTGGTCCAATCTGCACCTTCTCCTTTGTTATCTCTTGTCCAACCCCCACCTCACTTGTTTATAATCTGTGACTTTTCTAATATTTGTCAGTTCCGAAGAAGGGGCACTGACCCGAAACGTTAACTCTGCTTCTCTTTCCACAGATGCTGCCAGACCTGCTGAGCGATTCCAGCATTTCTTGTTTTTGTTCCTTTAAAACGATATCCTTGTTGCTTAGGTCCAGACAGACAGGCCCAAGTGGAAGCAGAGGTACAATGCATGCTGAAGGGCAGCTTAGTTGAACCTAGTCAGGACAGCTGGAATTCGCAGATGGTCTTAATGACTAAACCTGGTGGGACGGCTTAAACTTGCCTAGACTCTAGAAAAATCACTGTGGTAAAGAAGGTAGACTCCTACCCAATTTTTTTTATTATTCATTCATGGGTTGTGGGCGTCGTTGGCTAGGCCACCATTTATTTGCCCAGCCCTAACTGCCCTTGAGAAGGTGGTGGTGAGCTGCCTTCTTGAACCACTGCAGTCCATGTGGGGTAGATACACCCACAGTGCTGTTAGGAAGGGAGTTCCAGGATTTTGACCCAGCGACAGTGAAGGAATGGCGATATAGTTCCAAGTCAGGATGGTGTGTGACTTGGAGGGGAACTGGCAGATGGTGGTGTTCCCACACATTTGCTGCCCTTGTCCTTCTAGTTGGTAGAGGTCGCGGGTTTGGAAGGTCCTGTCTAAGGAGCCTTGGTACGTTGCTGCAGTGCATCTTGTAGATGGTACACACTGCTGCCACTGTGCGTCAGTGGTGGAGGGAGTGAATGTTTGTGGATGGGGTGCCAATCAAGTGGGCTGCTTTGTCCTGGATGGTGTCAAGCTTCTCGAGTGTTGTTGGAGCTGCACCCATCCATGCAAGTTGTGAGTATTCCATCACACTCCTGGCTTGTGCCTTGTAGATGGTGGACAGGCTTTGGGGAGTCAGGAGGTGGGTTACTCACTGCAGGATGCCTAGCCTCTGACCTGCTCTTGTAGCCACTGTATTTATATGGCTACTCCAGTTCAGTTTCTGGTCAATGGTAGCCCCTAGGATGTTGATAGAGGGGGATTCAGCAAAGGTAATGTCACTGAATGTCAAGGGAAGATGGTTCGATTCTCTCTTGTTGGAGATGGTCATTGCTTGGTACTTGTGTGGCACAAATGTTACTTGCCACTTATCAGCCCAAGCCTGAATATTGTCCAGGTCTTGCTGCATTTCTACATGGACTGCTTCAGTATCTGAGGGGTCACGAATGGTGCTGAACATTGTGCAATTATCAGCGAACATCCCCACTTCTGACCTTATGATTGAAGGAAGGTCATTGATGAAGCAGCTGAGGATGGATGGGCCTAGGACACTACCCTGAGGAACTCTTGCAGTGATGTCCTGCAGCTCAGATGATTGACCTCCAACTACCACAACCATCTTCCTTTGCGTTAGGTATGACTCCAACCAGTGGAGAGTTTTCCCCCGATTCCCATTGATTTCAGTTTTGCATCGGGCTCCTTGATGCCGTACTTGGTCAAATGCTGCCTTGAAGTCAAGGGCAGTCACTCTCACCTCACCTCTTGAGTTCAGCTCTTTTGTCCATGTTTGAGCCAAGGCTATGATGAGGTTAGGAGCTGAGTGGCCCTGGCGGAACCCAAACTGAGCGTCACTGAGAAGGTTATTGCTAAGCAAGTGCTGCTTGATGGCGATGTTGATGACACCTTCCATCACTTTACTGATGATTGAGAGTAGACTAATGGGGCGGTAATTGGCCTGGTTGGACCTGTCCTGCTTTTTGTGTACAGGACATACCTGGGCAATTTTCCACATTTAAACTGAAATGAGAATTTAAATCCTCATTTAAAGGACTGTACGGACAGAGTGGGCAACACAATGTGTCTTAAAGAGACAGATGTGTTGGAAGGATACTGTCAAATTCCTTTGACACCCCAGGGTAAGAAAAAATCAGCTTCTGTTAAGCCGAGCAGGGTTTTCCAGTGTCAAATGATGCCACATAGGTCAAGGGGTACTCGTGAAACTTCTCAGAGAATAGTGAACCCTGTAGTAGTCAGTGCTCCTAGCTATGCAGTTCACCTGGGTAAGCTGATGGACAATTGGGACACTTGGAAGAAAAACACAAAACAATTGGAAAACTATGCTTGCAAATTTAAAATGGGTTAATTGGAACAACCTTTTAAAAATTTAAATGTTCTGGTGGAACTTGTTGCTGTAGTCTAAACATTTTTTTTTAGAAATGTGTATATCTGCAAATGCATGGGAAAAAAGTGAGCGTTTTTTCAATTTGTTTTTTTTTACCCATTGTAATGAAATACATTTCAGGAATGCATTTCATTCCACTAGGAGCGGAGGTGTCATGGTCCTGTAGTTTTGTTTTGGAATATGCGGTTTGCCTTTAAGGTTTGCAGAGGATCAGTATTGCTTTAAGAACCAGCAAGCCTCAGGAGTAATAGAAAGGTGCATTTTCAGTTGCTGTTAGAAACAGCCATTTGGAGATTGCGATTCAAAGGGTGCATTCACATTACCATAGATATAGCCACTGGGAGTGAGTCTCATGCGATACATTTATTACAATTCAGTTTTGAACTGGCTTTTAGTTGAAGACAGTTTGTTCTGACACACAGACACAGAGGACACAGCTGTGATGACAGTACCTGGAAAAAGAGCTCTCAACCATTTAAACTGAAGGAATAGGAATTTAGTCTGGTTAATTATTATCTCTCAAAATTCTAAAACATCAAGCCAAAACAGAGATCTCTGGTAATTTAAACTGAAGGGAGGGAAGTTAGACTGTGACAATCTTTTATCCCTCAAAACCTCTAAAGTCAGATTAAGGTCATAAGGTCATAAGAACTTGGAGCAGGAGAGGGCAATTCAGCCCCTCGAGCCTGCTCCACCATTCAATACGATCATGGCTGATCTCATCTCAGCCTCAACTCCACTTTCCTGCCCATTCTCCATAACCCTTCAACCCTTTACTAATTAAAAATCTGTCTATCTCCTCCTTAAATTTACTCAATGTCCTGGCATCCACCGCACTCTGGGGTCATGAATTCCACAGACTCATGACCCTTTGAGAGAAGTACATACTCCTCATCTCTGTTTTAAATCTGCTACCCCTTATCCTATGACCTCTCGTTCTAGATTGCCCCACCAGAGGAAACATCCTCTCTACATCTACTTTGTCAATCCCCTTAATCATCTTATATACCTCAATTAGATCTCCTCTCATTCTTCTAAACTCTAGAGAGTAAAAGCCTAAACTGCTCGATTTCTCTTCATAAGACAAACCCCTCATCTCTGGAATCAATGTAGTGAACCTCCTCTGAACTGCCTCCAAGGCAACTGCATCCCTCCTCAAATAAGAGGACAAAAACTATACGCAATACTCCTGATGCGGTCTCACTAATGCCTTGTCCAGTTGCAGCAACACTTCCCTACTTTTATATTTTATTCCTTTAGCAATAAATGCCAAAATTCCATTTGTCTTCCTTATTACCTGCTGCATCTACATACTAGCTTTCTGCGACTCATGCACGAGGACACCCATATCCCTCTGCACCAAAGCATTCTGAAGTTTCTCTCCATTTAGATAATAATTTGCCTTTCTATTCTTCCGACCAAAGTGGATAACCTCACACTTATCTACATTAAACTCCATCTGCCAAATTTTGGCCCATTTACCTAGCCTATCCACATCCAATTGTAAATTTCTTATTTCTCAATTGCAACTTACTATCCCACCTATTTTAGTGTCATCTGCAAATTTGGCTATAGTACCTTCTATCCCTGCATCCAAGTCATTAATATAGATTGTAAATAGTTGGGGCCTGAGGACTGGACCCTGTGGCATCCCACTAGTTGCATCTTGCCAACCAGAAAAAGACCCATTTATCCTAATTCTCTGTTTTCTGTTGGTTAGCCAATCCTCCGTTGAAAGTGTTTGCAAGTCGTTAATTGTTGAAGTTCGCTGGAGAAGGAAAATAACATTCTGTGAGGACTTCAAGCAACATTCTGTGAGGACTTCAAGCAACATTGGACTGTAAATTTGCAAGGACTCTATTTTTTTCTATTTTAAATGTTATTTATATATTCATAGTGTTTAAGAATTTAGTTCTTCTCATTAAAGAGTTAATTTGTTGATTTAAAGACACCTGGTTTGGTTAGCCTCATTCGGGGGGTTAATAGATGGTACAATTTGGCTGGGTCTTTCTTTAATTTGGAAAGTTTTAAATGATAAGTTAGCCAATCTGTGGAGTGACGGGATTGAATTAACAGTGCAGGTGGTCCCACCACAGTCAGAATCGTATATTTTGATGGGGGGGCTTCGACCGGAGCGGTCAGTCTTAACAGAGATCTCTGTTTTGGCTTGATGTTTTAGAATTTTGAGAGATAATAATTAAACAGACTAAATTCCTATTCCTTCAGTTTAAATGGTTGAGAGTTCATTTTCCAGGCACTGTCATCACACTATCCCTGTATAACTAATTTTGATATTATCCAATTTTATGTCTTTTTACTTGTAGCATACGAGACTTATCTTTGCAAAGAAAGAGGATGTTGTGTAATCGCTTTAAGAGAGATGTCCCTTTAAGAATGCAGTATGCAAATGAGCTAAGTACCAGGATGTAGCCATGTGACTAGAAGCCATAGTCACTGTGCATTGTAACATCCTGGACAAAGGTTCTGTATATAGTTTGCACTGTAATGTATGTAGTTGTTTAGCTGTTAATCAACCTTCTAGAGATCTTCAAGGAACTGGAATCCTCGTACCTCATTGCATTGCTTAAGATAACACAAATAAACTCATGACAATACCCTCCTTGTTCTTGTACTCCCTGCCCCTATTAATAAAACCCAGGATACTATATTATCATGCAGGCCACCACCCGCCAAGAATGAGGTATATTAATTTCACCACATGGACATTAAATTTCAAATTGTTGCTGGGAACAAGAGAAGGCCTGATACAAGGGGTTGCCGTGCCCCGGGCTGGAAAGACATTTTTGCATATTAACAGACAGTATTTGTAAACAAAGGACCATTCCCTGACTGACCCAATACACAAAGCCAGAAGTGGTTATACCAGTCACGTGACTACCTTGCTGGCCAACTTGGGGACTTTTAAATTGTAGAGACAGTGTTTGAACTGGCAGAAAGCAGAATGCTCTCGGATTGAAAAGACCTCTCCTGTCTGCTCCCATCTCTTTCTCATGGAACTCCAAAATGCACTGAAGACACATGAACCCCAAGAGAAAAAAGTCTCCTATAGTGAACAAGCTTTAAGAAGAATACTGGGCCCCACCAAAAAGCAAGATCATATCTTCAATCAAGGATTCTCCAACGAGCTTGAAGCACAGTAACAAAAAACCCTCCTCAGAGATTGCCTCAAACATTTCCACTTTATTTTCTTCTGCTCTTTTCTGCTCCTATCTGCATGCGTGTATCACGTATGCATGCGAGCATGGGCACGTCATATATCCGTAGGTGTCAACTGAATTCGAGTTTAAGTTTAAATTTTATTAAATTTCAATCTTTCTTCTTTAAACCTAAGAAAACCTGTGTGTGTGTGCTGGTTTCTTTGCCTTATAATTGGAAAGCAGTGAACAAGGATTCACCAAGTGGGGGCTAAAAACAGTGTGTTTAAAAATAAAACCCTGTTACAGTAAGACCAGTGAAGGCTGAGAGGGAACCCTAGACCTCTTTCTCACCTGGTTGTAACAATATGCTTTATTAACCGCTCTCTCAACCTGTCCTGCCACCTTCAATGACTTATTCACATATACTCCCGGGTTCATCTGCTCATACACCCCCTTTAGAGTTGTATCCTTTATGTTATATTGTCTCTCCATGTTGTTCCGACCAAAATGACTGACTTCCACGATCCTCCTCACAGTTCACAATTGTTCCAAGCTTTGTATCATCCACAGATTTTGAAATTGTACCAAGTCTAGGTCATTAAAATATATCAAGAAGAGCAAGGGTCCCAATACTGACCCCTGGGGAACTCCACTATAAACCTTTTTCCAGCCCGAAGAACATCCCTTAACCACTCTCTGTTTCCTGTCACTTGGCCAATTTCGTATCCATGATGCTACTATCCCTTTTAGTCCATGAGTTATAATTTTGCTCATAAGTCTGTTGTGCGGCACTTTATCAAATGCCTCTTGGAAATCCATGTACACCACATCAACAGTATTCCCCTCTCAATCCTCTCTGTTACCTCTTCAAAAAACTCCAACAAATTAATTAAACATGATTTTCCCTTAACGAACCTATGCTGGCTTTCCTTAATTAACCCACATTTGTCCATGTGTCTATTAATTTGGTCCCGAATTATCGTTTCCAGAAGTTTTCCCTACCACTTAAGTTAAACTGATTGGCTTGTAGTTGTTGGGCTTATCTTTACATCTTTTTTTGAACAAGGGTGCAACATTTGCAATTCTCCAGTCCTCTAGCACCACCTCTAAGTCTAAGGATGACTGGAAAATTATGTCCAGTGCCTCCACAATTTCCACTCTCACTTCAGTCAGCATCCTTGGATGCATCTCATCCGGCCCTGGTGCTTTATCAACTTTAATTATAGACAGCCTATCTAATACCTCCTCCTTATCAATTTTAAATCCTTCTAATGCATTAATTACCTTCTCTTTCACTGTGGCCTGGGTAGCATCTTCTTGCTTGGTAAAAACAGATGCAAAGAATTCATTTAATACCTCAGCTATTCCCCCTGCCTCCATGCATAAATCCCTTTTTGGTCCCTAATCGGCCCTACTCCACCTTTTACCATCTTTTTACTATTCATATGCTTATAGAAGACTTTGGGATTCCCTTTTATATTAGCTGCCAGTCTCTCTCTTCATACTCTCTCTTTGCTTCTCTTATTTGCCTTTTCCCTTCCCCTCTGAACCTTCTATATTCAGCCTGGTTCTCCATTGTATTATCGATCTGACATCTGTCATAAGCACATCTATTCTTCTTCATCTTCATCTCTATCTCTTTTGTCATTCAGGGAGCTCTGAATATATTTGCCTTGCCTTTTCCCTTCGAGGGAATATACCTTGTTTGTGCCCAAACTATCTCTTCTTTGATGATAGCCCATTGCTCAACTATCATTTTTCCTTCCAACCTTTGATTCCAATTTATTCGGCCCAGATCCATTCTTACCCCATTGACGTTGGCTTTCCCCCAGTTAATTATTCTTACTCAAGATTGTTCTTTGTCCTTTTCCACAACCAACCTAAACCTTATGATACAATGATCACTGTCACCAAAATGTTCTCCTACTGTTATTTGATCGACTTGGCCTACCTCATTCCCAAGAACCAGGTCCAGCAATGCCTACCCTCTCATTGGACTGGAGACATACTGCAGTAGAAAATTATCCTGAACACACTCTAGGAGCTGTTGCCCCTCTCTGCCCTTTATACTACTTCTATCCCAGTCTATATTTGGATAATTAAAGTCCCCCAAAATAACTACTCTATAATTCTTGCATTTCACTGTAATTCCCTTGCAAATTTGTTCTCCCACATCCTTTCCACGAGTTATGAGGGCACAGCCAATGGCACCAGGAAGCTGGAGGCCACCTCAGGAGGAGGAGGAAGAGGAGGCATCCAGTACCCCTTTGCTCCATATGGGCTGTCCAGGACAGCCTACTCAGACTCTGCATTCGTTAGGAGATCATCCCTTCACCACCATGACTGCACTATTCCCCATCTTCCCATCCATCTGGCACACCCCATCACAACATTCTTCTGGCCAAGATTCTACAATAAAAGACATTAGCAAAAACTTTTCAACAGCATCTTTATTAAACAATACATCCCATTAAACAAATATTAATGAATTATTCACCCTTGTCTGTTCCCTTAGTGTCTGTCTTGTGGGTGCCTTTGCCTGGCTGAGTGCTCCTATGCAATGCTTCACCTAGTGGTGAAGGCTGATGACTTTCACTGGGGAGACACCAGATGGCCTTGCAGGACATACGTGAGCAGCTCTGGGCCTTGAGAATGCAGCTACACACTGCACCACCCCAGTATGGGTGGCATTAGATTGGGCTAACTCACTGAGAGACACCAGTATGGCAGAGTGGGAGCAGAATGCCAGTGATTTGCTGCACTGTGTTTGGGGTAATATGTCTTTGATAGCTGAACAGCTGGAGATATATGGAGGCTTTCAGAGCTGGGTGTGAGGCTAGCACTGTTGGAAAGTGTGTGAGGGTGGGGTGGAGCATCTAAATGTTAGGCCTGAGTCTTGAGTGCTAGGGACTGCGATGGTCGAGTGATGAGGTTGTAATGCCAGCAGCATGAGAGGTTGGTGGTGTGGTGGGTAAGAGATGCCCTTTGAAGATGCCCTTTGAAGATGCATTTACTGACCTTAACGACCCACGTATAAGGTCATTAAACCCCTTGTGGCACTGCTGTCATGTCTTCATGGCCAGACTCTAGGAACTGACCTTCCTTGCCACCTGCTCCCATTCCTTTTGCAGCATTTACCTTGAGTAGCTCCTGGCACCCCTCCCCCCCAGCCCCCCGCAGAAACAAGGTCTCTCTCCTCCTGTCGACCTCAATCACTAAAGCTTCCAGTACCACATCTGCGAACTTGGGTGCCCTCTCTCTTCCCTGGTCCTCCATTTATTCATCTTCTCCTTTAGCCAATTCAAGTACTAGAGTCAGCAGCAGTTTCCTTCTACAGAGTGTTGCTCCCCTTTAAGAGGGGCAGGCTGCCTTTAACAGCGTACGTTGCTAGTTCACCATTGAGCATTCAGCCAGCAACACGGGTCACATTTGGATGAACAATACCATCAGGCCAATGATGAAACATCACAAAGTTTGCCTCAATGGGACCAGGATTATGAATCCCGATCTACACACCCAGAATGGGAGGAAATTAATTTTTATGCCTCAGAGTCTAAACCAGGAAGTGTAAGATAGAATCTTTAATCCAATGCCAGAACATGTACAGAAAGTGAAATAAAGAGAGCAAAAGATGGGATTAACAGAGAGAGATAAAAGAGACAGAAAGAATTTATTCAAAAAAAATGTAATTTTCTAATTTTTTTAAAATTTCCAACAATAATTAAATCTGAAGAAATTAAATGCCACACTTTTAAAAGTAAATTTTCAGTACCAGATATGTTGTTTGACAATAATTAAGAGTGCTTATGCTTGAATGGATGAGCCCTAACGTTTTCTGGCTGTAGTGGGTAAGTACATCAAATTCATGAAAAGAAAAAGACTTGGACTTGCATAGCAAGTTTCACAGCCTCAGGACATCCCAAAGTGCTTTACAGCCAATGAAGTACGTTTGAAGTGTAGTCTCTGTTATAACACAGGAAATGCAGCAGCGTTGAGGGATAAATATTGGCCAGGACACCAGGGATTACAGCTTTTCAAAATAGCATCATGGGATCTTTTACATCCACCTAAGAGGACAGGCAGGGCCTTGCTTTAACAGCACATCCGAAAGACACACCTTCAACAGTGCAGCACTCCCTCAGTATTATACTGGGGCCTTGATTTTTATACTCAAGTCTCTGGAGCAGGACTTAAACCAACAACTTTCTGACTTAGAGACAACAGTACTACCAACTGACCTAATGTGACAGTCATGTTTATCTACATTTGTCAATACTCGGCAAGATACTGTTCCAGCAAAGCTTCTGGAGAAGCAAGGCAAGTCAGACAGCAGCTTCCTGAGTTCCGCGTCTAACTGCGCATATGCGGATGCTGGAAGTTGCTGTCTGATTTACTGCTTCGTAACTCTGAGTGCTGATGACCTCACCATTACTTCTACTGAAAAATCTGGGCTAATATCTTTCTCTTTCTAAGTTTGTGTATTCCTCTTTTTGTTTCTTTGCAATCTCGCTAAAGTTTCTCTCCTCAGTGGATGTCTTTTTAAAAAACATAATAATCCAGATGGCCGAGTCTCGCAATAGCAGTTAAATAGCTCTGTTATTTAATACGTTTTAGAAATCCAAAAACATACCACAAAATCATTCCACGGGGAAAAGATTAAAAATAAAACAATAACTCTCATGTGCTGCTACTCATAGATTATTTTATGAGCTAAAAAATAAATGCTATAATTCTCACATACTGTGGTTACATAAGTAAATAAATCTGAGCATCTTATTTGACTCTAGCATTCATTATACAATTAGGAATATACTAGTCCGAGACAGATATTCAGATTCAATGTTCAAATTCCCTGCTCTAAGTGGGAAAACACTCCCACTGAATGTGCCTACTGGAAATTCCGATATGAGCTCTCAGTGTATGAGGTTCCCTTTGGGAGAACGAAGTTGGAAAATTAATCCCATAATATATAAAAAAATTAGTAAAGCATGTTCTGTGCATGGTGGTGTAGTGGCTATATTACTGGACTAATAAACCAGAGAATGTGAGTTCAAATATCACCATGTCAGTTTTTGAATTTGAAATCAGATTACCAAAAGGCCTGGTAACAAAAGCTGGTATCAGTAAGAATGACCTGAAGCTGTTGGTCTGTTGTAAATATCCAACTGGTTCACTAATGACCTTTTGGGAGGAAACATGCTGTTCTTACCTGGTCTGGTCTATATGGGACTCCAGACCCACCCCAATGTACTTGATTTTCAATTGCCCTCTAAAGTGACCTAGCAAGCTGCTCACACAGCAATTCTAGAAAAAGGCCCACCACTACCTTCTCAGAGCATCTAGGGATAAATGCCACCCTCACCAGTGATACCAATATCCTGAGAATGAAGTACAGGAGGAGTTTATAATATCTATTTTTGTTTTTCCTTTGTCTTGATTTGATCCTTGGGTCACCCCAGGTTGCTTTGAGTTCGATCTCCTCAGTGAGGGCTCGCACTCCTTTTGCACCATTACAACTGCAGACTTCAACCCAAATATTTAAATGACCCATATATCCCCAGGATTAAAAATAGGATCAGCAGTGGGTCAAGGCAGCAGATGCTACTTCTGCCCCATCACGCTACCACCTCCTCAAAACAGATCATGGTATTTCTACCCTCTTAACTCTGATTCACGCTTAACATGGTCACCAACAATTATTTTTTATAGTTGAACACATTAGAGAATTAAATAGAGTACTTTGCAATTTATTAAGTTTTTAATTTTGTGTAGTATCCACTTTCAAATCTCACAGCTGATATATGATGTTTAATAGCATGTTTTTAGACTGCACTGGTACTATTATTCTTCTGATAATCACAGAGGACCCATCCCTCAATTCAGCATTATTTTCCCTTGGTTCCCAAGAGTAGCATTATTCTGAAAGAGAACAATATTTAATATATGCAGAGGACCCTACATCCGAGTGTATTCATGTATCCAAGCACATTCCTGTTTCTGAAGTAATCAATCCTAAATAAAGTTCGTATTTTTGCCTAGTATGATAGAGCTTTTAAGTAGCTCTTTAGCAATCAAGCCACAGTGCCACATTTTACTGAGTCAGGAAGCCAGTAGGTGCTTTAGTTTAACATCACTGTATGCATTTTGAAAAGGATGGGCAACAAAAACAAAGGCAAAAGCAGTTAAAATAATTGCAAACAATTGAAAGCTTGCAGTGGAAATAAAGTGAACATAAACATGGCAGTTTTGTGTGCGACATTATTGGAGAATTTCTGCCCATTTCTGTTTCCGCTATCTTCATTGTTCCAGTAACAAACACATCTTCTGCTGACAATCTTATTGAACCAGGAACTTTGATCACCTCTAAATGTAACCCAGCTGGGCTCCTGTAATCACAATGTCATTTACAATTTGCCATAAAGTGCACTCATGCAGTTAGCCAACACGCTAAAGGAGAGAGGCTTCGATATGTGAACTCGGCTTGCAGCCTTATCTGATTACTTCCTTATGAACGTCTACACATGGGTGCTTGTAACAGAGCTTGAAAATGAAAAAGTGAGGTCTAGTCGTAAGTGACATCCGTCATTAAGCCCAATGGATAAGTAGCACGACCTGTCAGGGTCAGAGCCCAATCTGCCCCAGGCTGTGGTCTGAAAAGGCCAATGTGGACAGCCTCATACATTGTGAGTGACCGCTGCATATTGCGCAGTGAATGACAAAAGCTGCTCCACAGCTGTTCATATCACAGGAAATTAAAGAGACAGTAGCTCAAGCTTTATTAGTTACGTTCAAAACTATAAAGGACCAAGCGTAAGAAGTCAGTCTATCCAGGTTACCCAGTGAACTGAACAATGTCAGCAATGTGTTCATAATTTATGATTATTAACGAGTTGACTACCCAAGTTGTACTGTTAACTGTTTCACACCTACTATCCATAAAATACAACTTGTTTTTGTAAACAGTTGAAAGATTGTATATAGGTGTCAAAAATGCAATAATGTCTTTAAACTACCTTCTTCGTTATTTTTAAAAACAACAAACACTAAGCAGTTCTTTTCACTGTAACTGTGCACTAATTACAGAGCAACAGTAATCACTTCCCAACTTTTAGATATCCTGGAAATATATTTAAGCCTTATGGTTTGCTTTCTTTCCCCAATTATCTTCTGAATTTTCTCTCGTAACACTCACAAAATGATGGATTTCTTGCCCTTAATTTTCTTTATTCGTTTTGCTTTTTTTGTTCTCTCAACTCCATTAGTTCTTTCCGAGCTTTTTCAGAGGGTAATGGGGGTAATTTTAACTTTGGGCAGTAGTGTAAAACAGGCGGTATCGATTTAGCTGTCTGCTATACATCTGTCTCAATTTTCACTTCCATTAATTTCGTACTGTAGCCCAAAGTCAAAATTAAACCCAATATTTCTTCATTGCCTCTACCAGCTACTGGTCACATTCAAGTTCTGTAGATATACTGTCAGCAAGCACCAGATTACAAAGTAATATCCAAACGAATGGTGTTAGACATTATTATCATACGCAGTGCTTAGTCGAGCAAGAAGGACTAAAATGTTCACTAGATTGATACTGGGAATGCATTGTAGTTGTGAAGAAAGGCTTCACTGGGACTTAGAAGATGAAGGGGCGATCTACTAGAGGTTGTTTAATTTCTGAAACACTTTGAGAGGGTAAACAGTGAAAGCTTGTTTCCAGTGGTTGATAACTCAATAACAAGAGAAATAGAGTTATTGCTTTGCCTAGAAGAACAAAGAAGGAAGTTAGAAAAGATGTTTTCGCACAGAGGGTTAGGAATTGTACCTTAGTCAAATTGGGCAGTGCGGAGCACAGCAGCCATCAGGCCTGCTCCACTCACGATTCTTGAGAGGTCACTGCCAATTAAAAAAACTACATTCCAATGGAGCCAGGAGGTGCAGGAATCTGATGGGCACCGGTAACTCACCCAAAAAATTAATAATTTGGTACAAGGTCCAATTTCAGGCTGGCCTCAGGTCTCCCTGTTGGAGTATATGATCAGTGTGTGACACCTATTTCAGGTCAAAAATGGACTAAAGTATTTTTATGGCCAGGGTTCTTTTTTAATTCTTTCAAGGAATATGGGTGTCACTGGCAAGGCCAGCTTTTGTTGTCCATCCCTAATTGCCCTTGACAACTGAGTGGCTTGCTAGGTCATTGCAGAGGGCAGTTAAGAGTTAATCACATTGCTGAGGGTCTGGAGTCACATGTAGGCCAGACCAGGTGAGGATGGCAAATTTCCTTCCCAAAAGGACATTAGTGAATCAGATGGGTTTTTAAAACAATCGATGGTAGTTTCATGGCGCCATTACTGAGACTAGTTTTCAATTCCAGATTTTTGTTAATTAACCAGCTGCCTTGTCCCCAGGGCATTATCCTAGGCCTCTGGATTACTAGTTCAGTGTCTCCCCACTTAATGCATGGAATGCATTATCACAAATAGCTATTTAGACAACAGCCCTGAAGTCCTAAAGACTTTTTCCATTACAATGGCATGGGTATGTTCTAAATATACAGTGCAAAAGCTCCAAGAAATCATGGCATAAGTGACTTACTCCATTACGTGCAACATAGCATAATTTCCAGGGAATTTTGCATCTGCTGAGACAATCGTCAAAATATTTGAAAATTAATTATAATGGCTCCAGCCTCCCCCCATTAAAATCAACTGTGACTGCAAATTTTCTGCATTAATGCTACTTTGATCACCACTGCCTGTTGGATTGTTACCAAATGCTTGGTTGGAATAAGAAAGATAATGAATATTTTGCTTTTGAAATGTAGAATGTTGATGATATGAACAAACTTATATTTGAATTAACTGGCTCAAATGTTAAGTTCACACTTTGAGATCCAATGAATTGTATTAAAGAAACTACTAAAAAACTGCAGCAGCAGGTCTGAGAAAAAATCGCCCTATGTTGGCAATTATTTTAACTGAATGCTTGTGCTCGAAATTACACATTAACTTGTATAATCTATCACAGTTCAGGGTAACAACGTCCTTACACCTCTAATTACTATCAGTTACCAGTAAAATGCTCAACACCTTCTACTTAAATTCGTAACCATTTCATCGTGTTGCTTGTTAGTTACATAAACCCTCTCCTAATTTTACAGATATACAAGACTCAATAACACATTCCACATAGAAAACCTGTCCATAGCGGTAAAGAAGTAGTGGATTAGGTTAATCTAATGTAGCTGATGGCAAAAAGCAGCAAGACTGCGCTTGTCCATGTACACCTGCAGGAACTCAGTTCCATTCAGTTTGTGCCACAGATCAACAAGGTTAATTTCAAGTACTCTGGAGGAAATATATAATGAATGTTCTCATTGGAACACTGCCAGAGACTATCTGTAAATTTTCATTAGGCAGTTTGATGGTCAGTCATACTCATACTGTATTTTAAAATTAATTCACAGGATGTGGGCGTTGCTGACAATACCAGCATTTATTGCCGATCCCTAGTTGCCCTTGACAGGGTGGCCTTCTTGAACTGCTGCAGTCTATATGGTGTAGGTGCACCCACAGTGCTGTTAGGTAGCGAGTTCCAGGATTTTGACCCAGCAACTATGAAGGAATAGCAATATATTTCCAAGTCAGGATGGTGTGTGACTTAGAGAGGAAATTGCAGATGGTGGTGTTCCCATGCTCCCACTTCCCTTGACCTTTTCGGTTGTAGAGGCCATGGGTTTGGGAGGTGCTATCAAAGGTGCCTTGGCGTGTTGCTGCAACGTATCTTGTAGATGGTACACACTGCAGCTACCGTGCGTCAGTGGTGGAGGGAGAATGAATATTTAGGGTCGTGGATAGGGTACCATTCAAGCCGGCTGCTTTGTCTTGGATGGCGTTGAGCTTCTTGAGTGTTGTTGGAGCTGCACTTATCCACGTAAGTGGAGGGTATTCCATCATTCTCCTGATTTGTGCCTTGTGGAAAGCTTTAGGCAGACAGCAGGTGAGTTACTCACCACAGAATACCTAGCCTCTGACATGCTCTTGTAGCTACAGAATTTATGTGCTGGTCCAGTTAAGTTTCTGGTCAATGATGACCCCCAGAACATTGATGGTGGGAGATTCAACAATGGCAATGTCGATGAATGTCAAGAAGAGGTGGTTAGACTTTCTTTTGTTGGAGATGGTCATTGCCTGACATTTCTGTGGCACAAATGTTACTTGACATTTAGTAGCCCAAACCAGGTCTTGCTGCATGTGGGCATGGATTGCTTCATTATCTGATGTATGCCCCCTCTTAGGGAAGTATACTATTATTATTATGCTTTCATGTTATTTACTCTCTGTACAATATTCAGTGACTTGGTAGTGCTATTGATTTACTTTTCTACATTTTCACTTTTTTTTTTAAATGAAGCAACAAGGATTTATTATATACTGATGAAATGTTTAAACATTGCAAGATTATCTGCAGTGAATTCCAGACCAATTGAATTCAAATAGTAATGTAATACATATTTTATCAGGTATTACACAGAAATACATAGAATTTTACAGCACAGAAACAGGCCATTTGACCCAACAGGTCTCCACTGGTGTTTCTGCTCCACATGAGCCTCCTCCAACTTTATTTCATCTCCCTCCTTCAGCATATCCATTTATTCCTTTCTCCCTCATGTCCTTCTCTAGCTTTGCCTTAAATGCATCTATGCTATTAGCCTCAACCACTTCAATTGGTAGCAAGTTCCACATTCTCACCACTCTCCGGGTATCTCCTGAATTCCTTATTAGATTTATTACTATCTTATATTTTAGCCCCTATTTTTGGATTCTGTACTTGTGGAAAATATCTTCTCCATATCGAACCTGTCAAACCTCTCCATAATTTTCAAGATCTCGATTAGATCACCTCTCAGTCTTTTGTGGAGAAAAGAGCCAAAGCCTGTCCTTCCTGAGATTTATATCATCTCCGTTCTGCTATCATCTTATAAACCTTTCTTGGACTTTCTGCGGAGCTTCTAAACCCTTTTTGCAATATGGAGGTCAGAACTATGCACAATACTCAAAATATGGTCTGGCCAAGGTTTTATATAAGTTTAACATAATTTCTCTGCCAATGAATTTTATTCTGCTAGAAATAAACCCCAGTGCTTTGTTTGCACTTTTTAATGGCACTGTTAATCTGTGTTGCTACTTTTAATGATTTGTGAATCTGTATCCTTAGATCCCTTTCAACCGCTACACCATTTAGATACTTATTTCCAAGGAATAGATGGTTTCCTTATTCCTGTACTAAAATGGACCAACTTACATTTATCTATATTGAATTTAATTTGCCATTTGCATGTCCATTCTGTAAGTTTGTTGATAATTTGTTGTTCTATTAAATCCTAAGTAGGATATAGTTGCTATGTATTCCTACTGTTACACAAAATATTTCCTTTTGCGACAGTATTTTTCGAGGTGAACTATTTTGGGAGAGAATGCTTAATGGGCCAGTGTCATACAGGCCCCCACCTGCCAAGAATGAGGCATATTAATTTTGTCATATGAAGATTGATTTTAAACTGTTGCTGGAGTGAAGAAAGGACTTGTTAAAAAATCACCAGACACTTGGCTGGAAGGACATTTGCATACTAACAGACAGTGCTTGTGGAGACAAAGGGCTATTCTCTGATCCACTTAACCCACAATGGATTTTGATCACCAGACGTTGAAGGTGTAAGGAAGAGCATTCCAGAGACTGTTAGGGTGTTACAATCCACAGAAGACAGGACTTGTTAAACTAGCTGGTCACATGACTAACTGGCTGGTCCAGAGTTTTTTTGAACTAGCCACAGAGAGTTTTGAACACAGAAAGACTGTTTGCTCCTGGACAGAGAAAACCTCTCTTACCTGCTCCCATCTCTTTCTCACAAGACTCTAAATCCACTGAAGACAGGGGAACCTCAAGGTAGAAAAGTCTCCTACATCGAACAAGGTTTAAGAGAATATGGAGCCCCAATGAAAAGCAAGACCTACCTACAATCAAGGATTCTACAGCGAGCCCTAAGAACAGTAAACAAAACCATCTTCAGATATTGCCTCAAACTTTTCCACTTTAAGAACATAAGAACTAGGAGCAGGAGTAGGCAATTCAGCCTCGAGCCTGCTCCGCCATTCAATATGATCATGACTGATCTCATCTTGGCCTCAACTCCACTTTCCTGCCCATTCTCCATAGCCCTTCAACCCATTACTAATTAAAAATCTGTCTATCTCCTCCTTAAATTTACTCAATGCCCGCAGTCTGGGGTAGTGAATTCCACAGACTCATGACCCTTTGAGAGAAGTAATTTCTCCTCATCTCGGTTTTAAATCTACTGCCTCTTATCCTAAAACTATGACCTCTTGGTTCTAGATTGCCCCACCAGAGGAAACATCCTCTCTACATCTACTTTGTCAATCCCCTTAATTATCTTATATACCTCAATTAGATCTCCTCTCATTCTTCTAAACTCTAGAGAGTAAAGGTCTAAACTGCTCAATCTCTCTTCACAAGACAAACCCCTCATCTCTGGAATCAATGTAATGAACCTCCTCTGAACTGCCTCTAATGCAACTACATCCCTCCTCAAGTACAGGAACCAAAACTGTACGCAATACTCCAGGTGCGGTCTCACTAATGCCTTGTACAGTTGCAGCAACACTTCCCTACTTTTATACTCTATTCCCTTAGCAATAAATGCCAAAATTCAATTTGCCTTCCTTATTACCTGCTGCACCTGCATACTAGTTTTCTGCGATTCATGCACGAGGACACCCAGATCCCTCTGCACCAAAGCACTCTGATGTTTCTCTCCATTTAGATAATAATTTGCCTTTCTATTCTTCCAACCAAAATGGATAACTTCACACTTATCCATGTTAAACTCCATCTGCCAAATTTTGGCCCATTCACCTAACCTATCCATATCCATTTGTAAATTTCTTATTTCTTAATTGCAACTTACTATCCCACCTATTTTAGTGTCATCGGCAAATTTGGCTATAGTACATTCTATCCCTGCATCCAAGTTATTAATATAGATTGTAAATAGCTGGGGCCTGAGGACTGAACCCTATGGCACCCCCACATCTTGCCAACCAGAAAAGGACCCATTTATCCCAACTCTCTGTTTTCTGTTGGTTAGTCAATCCTCTATCCAAGCTAATAAATTGCCCCTAACCCAATGTGATCTTATCTTGTGTATTAACCTTTTGTGTGGCACCTTATCAAATGCCTTCTGGAAGTTCAGATATACTACATCTACAGGATTCCCATTATCCACTTTACTTGTTACATCTTAGAACTCTAGCAAATTAGTCAAACACGATTTACCCTTCATAAAACCATGCTGACTCTGATGGATTGCGTTTTGACTTTCTAAATATCCTGTTATTACTTCCTTAATAATGGATTCTAACAATTTCCCAATGACAGATGTTAAACTACTGGTCTATAGTTTCCTACTTTCTGCCTCCCTCCCTTTTTGAATAAGGGCGTTATATTAGCAGATTTCCAATCCACTGGAACCTTTCCCGCATCCAGGGAATTTTGGAATATTATAACCAATGGATCCACTATCTCTGCTGCCACTTCCTTTAAGACCCTAGGATGTAGGCCATCAGGCCCTGGGGACTTGTCTGCCTTCAATCCCAATAGTGATGATGATTTTTCTAAGTTCCTCCCTTTCTATAACCTCTGCATTACCTATTGCTATAAGGATGGTACTAATGTCCTCCACCGTTAAAACCGAGGCAAAATACTGATTTAATGTCTCCGCCATTTCTGTGTTCCTCACTATTAACTCCCCAGTCTCATCCTCCAAGGGACCAACATTCATTTTAGCTACTCTCTTCCCTTTTATGTACTTATAGAAACTTTTGCCATCTGTTTTTATATTTTACGCTAGTTTTCTTTCATAATTTACCTTTGCTCTTTTTATTACTTTTTTAGTAACCCTTTGTTGATCTTCAAGAGTTTCCTAATCTTCCAGCCTGCCACTAGACTTTGCAATATGGTATGCCTTAGTTTTGTCTTTATGTTATCCTTAACTTCCTTGCTGAGCCATGGATGTTTTTCCCCCTCTTACAATCTTGCTTCCTGTCTGGAATATATTTTAGTTGGGAGGGATTGAATATCTCCTTAAACATCTGTCACTCCTAATCAACTGTCCTCCCTTTTAATCTTCCTGCCCAGTCCACTAGGGCCAAGTCTGTCCTTTCTCTATCCTTTTCTTTCATTGGTCGGGGAAACCATCAGGAAGAGAAGCCATTGAGCATGATGTTCACAATTTTCCAGAAGTGACATGGACATCGCTGTTCTAATATCGGATCGCTATCCCAGCAATTTGCAGTACAAATACAGTGTGATGTCAATTGTGAGCATAATAGTCCAATTAATGCTGTTTTCTGCTAAACTTACAATTTTAGTAACATCTTACCCCATGCCTTTACCCTTTTCCATTACTGCAGAGATATGCAATGGTTGTGCCGATTCTAAGATCGCTGTAGCATATTCCAATGAGGTCTCCAATAAATTTTGGCATAAATTTATCACTGGAGGATTGGGGAATGTGGAATATTGTAATAGCTGAGCATTTTGTATACTGCCTCTCTGTTGGGGAGGTGCAAATAAAGTTCAATAATGGCTGCTTGCAGTAAGACCTCATGTTAGATTTATTCGAATACACAACAGAAAGTTAGTGGCGAGGACAGGATTGAATTTTTTTTCACATTCATTTGAGAAATTACTATCTGAAGAACATTGTGACAAATTTTTTGAAACTCCCAACGTTGATTTTGAGGAACTTTGGGCAACCTGAAAGATTGCTTCGTGTGTCTGCACAACGTGTTCAGGTTCAACTCAGTGAGTCAGCAAAGTACGTAATTTTAAAAAAATGGCACTGAAGACATATTTTTGGACAATGGGGGAATTCAATCCTAACAAAGAGTACTGGTGTAAAAGGCGTCCGGGAGACATGAAAGGCCACCCAGTGAAAGCTCGTGGCTTCTCAGTACACCGGGGCTCTGACAAACGGGCACAGGGTGCCAGATTGAGGGCTGCCCCTGCTTCCTCAACCATCTCCAGGACCCGAGACACCCCCCCCCCCTTCCCCCCACATGACCACCCTTGCCGCGCCAGGGCACTATCAATTACCCCGATGAGGCAACCCTAACTTACTTGTAGTCCTGGCTCCATGTCCTCGGCTGGGCTGCAGTCCCAGCAGTGGCCACCACTCCCGGTGGCGCTGCCAGGACTGCCGGCCCGCTGATTGGCCGCAGCTCAATGAGGCGGGACTTCCTCCCTCAAGCGGGTGGAAGTCTCGCCTCAGAACAATTAAAGCCTGGGGACCCGTCAAATGCGGGACAGATCCCCGGGCCGGGCAGAAGTGGGCTCGCCACTGACTTTTACATTGGTGGCCAGCTCCTGTCCGCCCAACATAAAATCCAGCCCCTCATGTTAGATTTACCTAGTGAATACACAACAAGGCAGACAACAATCTAATTTATGGCCTTCACTGCCAATATCACCACTGCAGAAAATTCCAGGCCATCATTTAAAAGGGAACTGGATAGACATTTGAAAATTAAAATTAAATGGGGGAAGTAGCATGTAAATGGTATTAGAGTTGATCACTGCAGTTGAAGGGCTGGCACTAATGCACTAAGGTTTCCAAGAGATAGCCATCAGCAAGGCACCCTTTTGTAAATGAATGCTATAATGTTTCAATACACAGTCACTTTATCCCTCAGTTTTTATTGAGACTTTAATGGGAGTGCTGTGAATTTCACATTCCATCTGACCAGGAGCAGCCAGTCCATTGTTCACACATAACCCACATTGTTGATGGTGCAATTGCACAGGTTTTCTTAAAGCTGGAATCAGGATTGGAGCTATCCATTTCCAAGTATTCTGGTCCCCAACATGTGCCAAGCTTAACTTCCTAATGCAAGGAGTGCAGCTTTTAAAGCTATTCCTGCTGATTGGAAAAGTACCATTTCATCACATGTCCAACATTGCTACGCTCTAGCTCCACACTGAATTCAGCAACATATATGAGGAAACTGGTTTGGAGTCAAGCACTACAAACTGCCATCGGTACTGTGGAATACCAATAGAAAAAAGTGAATAGGTGCTGTATCAGGTTTAATATTTTCACAGTTGGACACAAGGTAGTTTTCTGCAGCAAAAAAACAAGCATTACAATAAACAGGCATTGCTAGTTACAACTCATTGCACTTCCTAAACTGTATAAACTCATCAGAAAAAAATAAAAAGTGAAAAGTTCTCTGAAATAATAGGAAAGGACAGGAAGACTAGATTTGAGCTGACGTAGCCACGGATGGAAGAAAAGTAATGGATTCAGCTGGGTTTGTGTTCAGAAAGGTACAATTTCCTCTTTTTAACTACATTTTTCTCCTTCAGCTTTTCTAATCCCACCGGTGCTGCTATGTCTACATATTCTTCAACTTGGAGTCAGACTTTCTTCAGAATTGGCCACATTAATTTTAGATTTGCAAAGCAAGTGTTTGATTATATCTTTCTCTCTGAAGTGAGGCTTTATGCTTTGAGGTGTCCTACCTAGAAATTCTAGTTAGGTTGGAGGAAACTAGCTGCCTATGCTTGTCGACTCAAACATCAGTCAGTTCTCTAATCTGAATCCACAGTCATTTGAAAGGGACATTTTAACTGCTGCACATTCATAATTTATACTTAATTTTAAAAAGTGAAAGAATTATTCTGCTATTGAAGAAAGTGAATTAAGGCAAACATCACCATTCAAGCAATGAATATTTTAATATTAATTAACCGTGTTTAATTGCAATGGAATTCTACAGTATCTGGATTTTAAGTTTGTGACGCATGGGGGTGGTAGAGGTGGGCTGGAGGGTCCGAAAGCACGCAGGAAACCTAGAAGTAAGTGCAGCGCGCCTGTCAGTGGCTTTTTAACCCATTTAACCCTTCTAATATGCATTAACATATAATTTCCAGGTTTCCTAAGGATACCAAAGGATATTAAAGGATAAAGGATACTCCAAACATGCAAGTTGAAGCAGTTGGTGGTGGGAAGGAGAGAAAGAAGTCTTGCCATGGAAGGTAGAAGATCAAAGGCTACATAACGCTTCAGCAATGCCTCATTGAATGTGCTGCTAGGGGCTCTGAGGACCCACAGGGAGATACTCCGGGAGATACTAGGAAGAAGCTGGATGAGGACACCATAAAGACATGAGGTAGGAGGTGGTGCAAAAGTTTAGTAGCAGGAACATGGTGCCATGCTCCTGAATCTAAAGCAGGGTGTGGTTCAATGACCAAAGCAGGGTAGGAAAAGTGAAAGCATTGGCAGATTCACCTACATCCTGATGTGCATATCTCCCCAACCCCCTCACTCTGCTTTGTCATGCCTCCTTCAGCATGTCAGTCCTCAGACCAGCATATCTTGCAGGTACACCCATTCCTCTCTGTCGGTAGACTTCCTCACATCCCCATTCGTCCATCTACCACTGATGCTCACCCTCATCTTAATAGAATATCACAACTATTCCTTACAGCAACCCTCAACAAATGCTCTCTATCCATCCGTTTAACATATACCATTAGTCTCACTCATAGGTCACTTCCTTCCCTCCTTGCAGAAGAGAGCACAAAACATGAGGGAGAAGCAAAAAACTGGAGATGGCTCTCCAACCATCTCACAGCTAACAAGTACAGAGGAGCAGGCGCTGGACATCAGTGAAATTCAGTGTGCCTGACCACTGTTGATGGGGACCTCCCAGCCACCTGATGACGGAATTAAATATCAGACAGCCACATGGCAAACAACATTCACTCATGTTGACAACAAGTGCAATATGATCATGTATATAATGATCACTTAAACATTCTTACCTTGACAGTATTCATCCATATCTTTAACATCTTCACGAACCCGCAGGAGGTGGCTCAACTGGTTGGCGATGACAACGCCAACTCAGAAGTGGTCAATCACTCTGAGACTGCACCATCACAGGACTCATACAGACCATGCACCAGCTCAGATACTCGCACTTTGGCGGAACCAGTGAGGCAGATAGTTGAGTTTTCACCTATGACTCTCAATTGAGCAAGAGCAAATGGTGGAGTCAGGGACAGAAATGGTGAGTTCATGTCAGAGGGCACAAGACACTCCAAGCTCTGCTCAGCTAGATAAAATAAAGTACCTCAGGAGCTGTCAACGAACAGGATTCTTCTGGAGCAGCAGCAAAAAATGTGCGGCAGGCGTTCCAGCATGAATCAAGCATAGCCTTTTGTGATGATATCTTCACCAAAGGAAAGAGTAGCCACCTGCATACAGCTTCAAATGTGGTATCACATGAGTGCATGCAGGCCTTCGCCAATGGCTTACTCTCTATGAATATCACTAGCCTTGGTCTTTCACCACCCCACTGATCTGCAGCAAAGTGCTTTCCAGCTCATTGCTAGCAAGGAAGTGTGGTTGGACTGTGAGAGGGATGCTTGGGAAGGGGTCATGGAAGTGGGGTATCAGCTCAAAACATTTCCACTCTCACCCATTGCATCCCCTTAAGTCAGTACCCCGCATATTGCTTCATCTCCGATGACCAAGTCTGCCCCTGCACAGGTGTAGTTGGAGGAGCCTTTGGCGGGGCCTTCACGCACTCCAAATCCCAGAGGACATCGGTCACGAGCATCTCAACAGTCAGAGCAGTGATCTACGCAGCCAGCCTCGAGTTCTACAGCCACAGTGGTTGCGCCACGTAAACACGGAAGAGGAAGAGTAAAGATTTGTACTTGCACAAGGGTTTGCACATAGGTGTACTACACAACGTTAGAGTGTTAAGTTTATTTTATATGTGATCCACATTTTTTTTTTCCACCATGCTCTGGTCTTGGCCATTTATTTGCTGGCTGGCAAGTGACCTTTTCAGTTGTGATATGATGAATGGGAAGACGTAACTTGATGCCAAGCAATGGTGAGCTGTGAAAGGGAGGCTTGGTTGCTTGCAGGACTGCTTTGTATTAGTGGCATTGGGGGTGGCGGTGGGAGCACAAGTGGTTTTTGCATGTGGTTGTTCGATAGGTGGACTGATGGACCCTAAGTGAACCTCTCAATCATGAAGGCATCTCAGGCAGCAATATGCATTACTGGTGGTGCACTGGCAGCATCACCTTCTATATCATTCTCCTCAAAATGATCTGCCGAAGCTCTGTTCTCTTGTTCCTCCTGTAGGTCCAAACCTCGCTGCTGTGCAATGTTGTGCAGAATACAGCACACCATGACCATTCTGGAGACCCTGGCTGGTGCTTAGTGAACGGCACCTTCAGACCTGTCGAGGCATCTGAAGCATACCTTCAGCATTCTGATGGCTTGTTCAATGACACATCTGGGCATCATATGTCATTCAATGCATCAATCCTGGAGCTCATTCCTCTGGTTTCTGAGAGGTGTCATCAGCCATGTTTTAGGTGGCTATCCTTTGACTCCGAGCAACATCCCCTTTAGTCTGCTTCCAGCTACTAAGAGATCGGGGAAGGTGGACTGCCACAGGATGAAAGCATCATGGCACCTGCCTGGGAATCTTGCACACACCAGCAAGAAGTATCTTTTTGTGGTTGCAGATTGGCTGTACTTTGATGGAGGGGAAGCCCTAGCATATTCCTGGGTGATTGGCAGGCACCTAAATTGCCATATGAATACAGTCAAAGATGCCTGTGGGAAGCCAGCCAGAGCTACAAACCCAAGTGCCTGGCATCATCAGTGGCAAAGTGTACATAGTTTCCTGCCCTGGGAAACAAGCCATCAGTCAGCTCTCTCATGCATTTGTGGGTCATCAACTGCAAGATCTTTCAATGCCTTCAGCGGAGGAACAATCCAGCAGTAAAAAAAAGTTTAGGGCAGTGTTGAAGTTGACAGCCACCATTAAAGCATGGCCACCAGGTCCAGTTCGCAGCAGGTCTTGTTCCAGCAGCTGCAAACGTCTGCCACCAGCTATTGCAAGGCCCAGAGCCTTCTGAGACACTGGTGTTCCAACATGTTGAGGCAATCGATCCTCTGCCTTTAGATTCTGTGCATCGCCTATGGCTTCCTGTGAGCTGCACCTCTCTGCTGATCCCTTTTCTCCTATCGAGCTGCAGGGCTATGAGCAGCTGCTCCTGGTGCTGCTGTGAAGGTCCTGCTGAAGCTGGTGCTGCTGATGGTCATCTTGGTCTTCACCTGAGATCCAAAGTACACATTGTAAACAGTATCCTTGCTGATATGATAGATCAGAGCTCCAAAATACAGATTAGACCTCCAAACCTCCAAAGTGTAGGCACAAATACTGTGAACAAACCCTTTCACATGTGCAGGTAAGAAAGCAGCTGTGAGTACTGAGTATTTATCAGCATATTTCCCTGTCATGGCTTCAGGCCCCTAAGCTAATGCTGTCTTCTCACGTTGCCTTCACTGGCAAGTTTCAGAAAGGCCTGGAAACCCATGGAGCCTAAGTTAAACATAAAAACCCACGTCACTTTGCACTAATTGAGTGATTAACAGCCCACCTCTCCTGAGGTGGTTGCATGCACACAGCCTAACACTCTGGAATGAAATGCTGGTTGGAGCCAGCTTCCTGACGCGCTCACTTTTTTCCTGGATTTCGCCCACCTGTCCCCCTCAAATCTACACCCCAAGGCGACACCTTCACACCCTTTGAAATTCCCCCCATCATCTTTCAACCTCTAGAATGACTTTAACTCCAGATCAAACTGAAAAGATGAGACAATAACAATGACGCATTTATACTATGCCTTTTATGTAGAAAACCTAAAGCACTTCACAGAAGCATAATCAGATAAAAACTGACAATGAGCCAAAGGAGGAGATATTAGGAGGGGTGACTAAAAGCTTGGCCAAAAAGGTAGATTTTAAGAAATGTCTTAAAGGAGGAGTAGAAAGTAGAGAGGCTGAGAAGTTTGAGAAGGGAAGTTCAGAGCTTGGGACCTAGGCAGCTGAAGGCGATAGCCGCTGAGTGGGTCAAAGGGAGTGGGGGATGGATAAGAGGGCTGAGTTGGAGGAACACCGAGTTCTCAACGGGTTTAAGGGCAGAGAAGGTTAAAAAGCTAGGAAGAGGTGAGGGCATGTAGGGATTTCAACACTGAGGAAGGTATGCAGAAGAGGAAGGGCAGAGGATAGATCCTTGGAGGACTCCAGAAGTAATAGCATGGGGTCAGGAAGAGAAGCCATTGCTGGAGATGTTCCGCTATGATCGGAGGGTAAGAGTGGAACCAGACAAGGTCAGTCCTCTGAGCTGGATAATGGAAAAGAGGTATTGGGGGACTTTAGAGATGAAAGGGAGGTTGTAGATGGGGTGGTAGTTTGTAAAGACAGGGAGGTCAATGGTGAGATTTTAGAGGAGAGGTTGGTGACTATGGTTTTGAGAGGAAGGGGGACAGTACCTGAGGGCACAGAACCGTTAATGTCAACCAGCAAAGGGGCCAGGAACAGTGCAAATATCATTCTGAGAATAGGAGGTGGGTGTCATGAACAGGATGAAGTCGGAAAGGGCATAAGGAGAGATGTGGGAGAAAATAGAGAAAGATGCATTGACCTCAATCTTGCATTCTTTGAAGTGTTCTGATGGAGACTAGAGATGGGAGTTGTGTGTTGTTTGGTTCAGAGCAGGGCTGGACCATGAAATACTGGGGACCAGTGGACATGAGGTCAGAGATGTTCATGAAACCTGTCAGGATGCATCTTGCTATGCATTGTGGTGGTCGTGGATAAGGAGAAGCTGTGGAACAATTGGAAGATTGAATAGGTAAGTTTTGTGATTAGGTTTTTGTGATTTCCTTTTTCTAAACTGTTAAATTTTCCAATATATTTTTTGTGTTATTTTTAGGATTATATAATGAGTGGAATGTAATATAGTTGTGTCGATTTTTTGGTGGAATGCAGAAACAAACTTGAAAATGGGGTGTAAGTTGTTAATGTAATTGGTGAATAATGTAAGTAGAAAAAAAACTACCTGAAAAGGTGAAAAAGAGATTTAAACACAATGAAGAAGTGAATTGCAAGCTCAATATAAGATGACAAACATAACCTGCATGACAGAGGCAAGTTCATTATGAAGGTTTGCAATAAACATATAATGAGATATTGTCCACAGGAAAACACATTACTATTGTTATATACACAGTGGCCCTGAAAATCCACAATGGGCTGTATCCTGACATAGCTGATAAGCTACACTCACAGGGAGCCTCTATTACTGAATCTGGTGAACTTTCCAGGGTTGGGTGAGGTTCCTTCATTTTCCTTTGTCACTAGGGCTACATTGAGGACACCTGCTGACTGAAGAGGCCATAAAGTCCAGACAAAGATTGCCCTGTTGGAATGGATTTCAGATTCCGTTCCCCACCCAGAAACAATTTACAAATGCCCCCAGTAGCTCCCCATTGTAAATTTGAAAGCTTTTACTTTTTTTCTCAAATTGCTGCTCCTCTTCAGAATCCACCATCCAGGCCTGGGCCCCCAGGTGGGCTCCATTATCCTTGCAGACTGGCCGGAAGAGCTGAAGGCAAGTTGTGGGCAAGGAGTAGCATGAATGATTGTCCAACCTCAACAAGGAAGCCTTGAGAATGGCCAGCACCAGTATGTCCCTTTCCCTCCCACCAGCTCATTGGAAATGCCACCACATAGCACTAACCATATGCCAGTGACCATTCCCACTGGGTTATACATCACTCCCACTGGCTTCATGCCCGACATGGTGCTGGCAAATTTAAATAGAGTCCAGGAGATGAGATCCCTTGGCCTCATGCTGACCAGTCTGTGCGGGATGCCTGCCCACCCCACAACCCGTCTACACTGAACCTGCCCCAATTAAAATCAGGCCTCTTTTAAAATGTTTTGGTAAAGAGGATACATTTGTTCTGCAAACCTATGCATAGATCAGTGACCTTCTTACATTTTATTTTAAACAGATAATCCGATTTCCACAGTAACTCACTAACTTGAGCAGCCAAAAATAAATATGAATTCCATTGAAAATGATGGAAATTCCTGAAATGTATGAAGAAATCAGAGAAAAACTTATATTTCTTGAAAGCATCTCAATATTCATTAATGTTTAAAATGTTGCAGTAAAATTGTCAATGTTAAGTGTGTTTCATATTTTGTAATATCCTTTGAACTGTCAGATCATCATTGGTAAAACAGGCACACATGCACAACTCAATACCATTGCTGAGCTGTCCAAATCACTGGCTGCAAAGTATAGTCTACACCTGAATTGGAAATGAATGCAGCTCTAACACACTCAGCTTTGAGAATCTGACATAATGAGATGTGAATGGGAAGTCCTGAGCACAATAAATTTGTGCCATATGTGTACATTTCCTGTCTCAGTTCCATTCAGTGAACCTGTAGAGGCCCTTTGCTTCCGTGACCCCATGCTGTGATTCTGAAACATTTATGGTTGCCCCAGGCCTTTTGGCTTTGCAATGAGGTTGCATAAATAAATGGCTCTGACAGCAAACATCATAATAGTTGAAGTTAATGTGTGCTCACTGCAATTTTCCATATTGCAAATAAGGGAAACTAAATGGGTAAGTGATCTGCTAGGAATCAGAATGTGGGATTTCAAAAGTGGTGTGAAAGGTCCCAGAGATCATTCAAGATAGGAACAAAAACAGAAAATGTTGGAAACCCTCAGCAGGTCACTCAGCATCTGTGGAAAGAAACAGACAAGTTAATGTCTGTTAATTCATTATAAGCCCACCAACTCCCATGGCTACCTTGACTACACTTCCTCACATCCTATTTCCTGTAAGGACTCCATACCATTCTCCCAGTTTCTCTGTCTCCGATGCATCTGATCTGATGACGCCACCTTCCACAACAGCACTTCTGACATGTCTTCCTTTTGCCTCAACTGAGGATTCCCCCCACTTTCCCGCATTTCTGCCCTCACCCCTTCCCCTCCTGCTCAGAAGCACGACAGCGTTCCCCTTGTCCTCACTTTCCACCCCACCAGCCTTCACATCCAAAAAATCATCCTCCGCCATTTTCGACACCTCCAGCATGATGCCGCTACCAAACACATCTTCCCTTCCAGTCAGCATTCCGAAGCGATCGTTCCCTCCGCAATACCCTGGTCCATACCTCCAGCACCCCCAACACCTCATCCCTTTCCCACAGCACCTTCCCCTGCAATCGCAGGAGGTGTAATACCTGCCCTTTTACCTCCTCTCTTCTCGCCATCCAAGGCCCCAAACACTCCTTCCAGGTGACGCAGTGATTTACTTGTACTTACTTCAATTTAGTATTCTGTATTCGCTGCTCACAATGCGTTTGCCACTACATTGGGGAGACCAAACGCAGATTGGGTGAAA
Source organism: Heterodontus francisci (assembly GCF_036365525.1). Taxonomy (NCBI): domain Eukaryota; kingdom Metazoa; phylum Chordata; class Chondrichthyes; order Heterodontiformes; family Heterodontidae; genus Heterodontus; species Heterodontus francisci. Next base: position 132,520,099 of record NC_090373.1, read on the forward strand.
GCATGACCCCGAGCTTCCGGTTGCTTGCCATTTCAACACATCCTCCCACTCTCATGCCCACATTTCTGTCCTTGGCCTGCTGCAGCATTCCAGCGAACATCAACGCAAGCTTGAGGAGCAGCACCTGATCTTTCGATTAGGCACTCTGCTGCCTCGCGGACTCAACCTTGCGTTCAGCAATTTCAGAGCATGACTGACCATTTTTTATATTTTTCTATTTTCTTTATTGTTTTATTTTATTTTTTTAACCATGTGCCTGTTTTCTCATGTGGACAGAACTGCTCATTATTCTGCCATTAACACTCTCTCTGGACTAATGCTTTGTCTTTCACCACAAGCATTAACATGCTCTTTGGGCTGAATTTTGAAAAAAGACATACTGCACACACATGACTTGTGCGCTACTGAGCCGCCACGATATTTCGCACAGTAGCTCATTTACATGGAGGGGGCGGAACAATGGCCCCAATGACGCAGGCGCCAGCACCATTTTTAAAGAGTTTCAAGACCTTCGGTCCCATTAAAAGTTTTTAAGTGACAGAATGCTTAAAAAGGAAGATATCCATTTATTCACATTTTCAATTCCCTGTCCCACACCCACAATGAGTAATAAATATGTAAATGGCCCTCTCCCCAGAAAAAAGTTATTTTCAGGCTCCGAACTTTCACCCCTGAACTTAATTACCTTTGACCCTCAACCCCTTTCTACCATCCCCGCAACCGATAAGAACACTTTTCCCTGCTCCCCACCCCCCACCCTGAAAAGTTCCCTCCTCCCCTACCCCACCAGTGTTACATCTCGGATCTCCGAATGGAGATCCAAAGGTGCAAGAGTTCCGCCACTGGCCGGAATATCGGCGTGGGATGGCTGTCTGGGCAATGTAAGTGCTTTTGCATGTATTTAAATTTATTTAAGTATTTAAATGAAGGCTCCGCTGCCGAGCAGTGGGGGGGGGGCGCCCTGAGGCCTCGCCGCCGCCAGTAAAATGCAGCATAGTCTTCCTGGTGTCGAGGCCCAATGTGGGTCTTTCCCAGAAACATTTTCCGGGCCCCTCTGCCATGACCACTGACGTCAGAGGACTTATAAAATGCAGCCCTTGCCTTTGTCCCAGCACAGCTTTGTTACTTAATCTCTCCTGCCCTCTGCCCTATCATACACCTTCCCTTTTGTTCCCTTCCCCACTTACACCCACCAGCCCACTTCACTTGCTTAAAATCTAATTATTTTCTCACCTTTGCCAGTTCTGATGAAAGGTCACAGACCCGAAACATTAACTCTGCTTCTCTCTCCACAGATGCTGCCTGACCTGCTGAGTATTTCCAGCACTTTTTGTTTTTATTTCAGATTTCCAGCATCGGCAGTATTTTGCTTTTATTTTATTAGGCAAGTTAATGGGCTGAATTTTATTCGGGCACCGCGCTGCACGCGGCATCATTTAAACTCAGCAGGGTGCCCGCAGCGGCTGCCGAGGAGACCCGCGATATTTCACACGGGGCTCATTTAAATAATGGGGGTGGAGCGCCCGCCCCCAATGACGTGTGAGGACGGATGCTGCATTCCCGGCAACGGCACCCAGTGCCACTGCGCAGGCGCCGGTGCCATTTTAAAGGGCTTTCTGCTCTTACAAATAATTATGATTTTTAAAGGGAAAATATAATTGATTTTTTATTAAATATAAAATTAAGTGATGGAGGCTCTTCCCCAACCCCACAATGGTCATTTCATTGCCTTTCATTTCAAATACCCAAACATGCCCCCCAACCTCCAACTTTTTGCCCTTCAACCCCTTCCCACCATCCCCACATCTAATAAAAATTGACTTCCCCACACCTCCACCCCTCCTGCCCTGAAAATTTTATTCCTCACCCCTCCCCACCAGGTTCTTGCCTCGGAACTCCGTGCAGAGTTCCGAAGGCACCTGAAGGCCGAATAGAGGTCATAAAATTGGCGTGGGACGGCAGGTAAGTTATTTTGCATACATTTATTAGCAACCTGCATATGGAGAGGAAGGGCCCGCCTCCGGTAATATGCGGCCGGCCTGTCTCGACGTCGCGGGTCAAGGTGGACCTCTCCCCGCAGAATTTTACTGGGCTCCGCACCACGACCTGCGGTGTCGAAGGGCTGGTACAGTTCAGCCCAATGTGTCAGGTATAACAAGTCATCAGAACAGTTTAGATTAGATTAGAGATACAGCACTGAAACAGGCCCTTCGGCCCACCGAGTCTGTGCCGAACACCCATTTATACTAATCCTACACTAATCCCATATTCCCAACAAACATCCCCACCTGTCCCTATATTTCCCTACCACCTACCTATACTAGTGACAATTTATAATGGCCAATTTACCTATCAACCTGCAAGTCTTTTGGCTTGTGGGAGGAAACCGGAGCACCCGGAGAAAACCCACGCAGACACAGGGAGAACTTGCAAACTCCACACAGGCAGTACCCAGAATCGAACTCGGGTCCCTGGAGCTGTGAGGCTGCGGTGCTAACCACTGCGCCACTGTGCCGCCCTTCTGATGAGAGATTCTAGCTGAAACATTTACTTGTCTGCAGCTGCCGACTGACTAGCTGCATGTTGCCAACATTTTCTGTTTGTTTCAGATTGCAAGCATTTTCAAAGTTTTTGTTATTTTTTACATATTTAAGTTAAGGCCATAGGAGAACATCACCGTCAAAACAAAACATTACTGTCGCAGGAGGAATTAGTGAGCACCACCTCACTAGGTCACTAATGAAACAATTGGGTTAAAGAGAATGGGAGTGATTTTTCCTGACTCCTTTATGCACTAAAGAGTCTCCGAGGTGACCAAGATGGGGTCTTAAGCTGCAACGCCAGTTCACCTGTGTTTAGCACAAGATGCCATCTTGGTAAAGGAGTTGAAGCATGCAACAGGAATGTCCGCCTGGAGGACCATTAAGGGGCTAATTGCTAGTTAAATTGCCTGCTAGTGCTCATTCAAGAGAGTGCATAGCATTTTGGTGGCTAACGCTTGAACTAACATCCTTCCCAAACAGTGACCAGCTGAATAGTAGTAAACAAAGCATTGCTGAGGATTTAAAGCACTATTTAAAGGCCATTACCGTTCACTTGGTGCTGAAGATTTGAAGAGGACATTTGAAACACACTTGGGGACTTTCTGGGACAGTTTTGTCAAGACGCCACCAACAAACTATCAATATTTACTCCAGCAATTCTCTGAGGACGTCAACTAACAAGAAAAGTGTTGTTCTACGTACCTTACTGGATACCTTATAGGAGTCACCAGGAGAAAGGGAGTATTTGGTCATGGACTTGTGGCTAGGTGTCCCTCATGGTCTGCAGGAGGAATGAGAGGAGGACATGAGGCCAGGAAGAGCAGGAGAGAGGGAAAAGAGAGTGTGGTGGACTCCTTCCCCACTGTGTGTACAAGACATCCTGCCTCCTCCACCACGATTTCCACTGCCGTGTCTGAGAACATGTGTGGCCTCTCACTTGGTCCCTGATCCCCCCTGAAATGTGCAGTTGTGTTTCAGCCAGTGCACTCCACGCCTTCAGTGGAAGTGGGTGCATGGAGCTCACCTATGCTACTCCATGAAAATTGCTGCTAGACAGTGTTTGGGTGCTAAAGCTGCAGGTGTCTGATTTAACATCTCTTGGCAAGTTCAAATTATGGTAATCAGTAATTCAGCCCAAAATTTTGTGCTGATACCAGACTTTCAAAAAGGCTGTTCTTATTAGCACTGCACCCACTCAGCATCTGTTTTCACCCTTTGTTCAAAATAACCCCCATTGTCTTCCTAGCAACTTGGCAAGACTAACGTGCAGCAAGACATCAGAAATTGAATGAACTGGACCACAAAATTAAAGACCCATCGGTCAATCCTTTTCAGTTGCTCACACTATTGCTCAAGAATTCCACAGACAGTGATCCTGCTTGTTGTGCTGAAAGTTTAAGGCACAGAAAGAGGCCACTTGGCTTATCATGTCTGTGCCGGCTGAAAAATGATCCACCCATGTTAATCCCACCTTCCAGCATTTGTCCGTAGTCCTGAAGATTACGGCACTTGAGGTGCATTTCCAGACTCCTTTTGAATGAGTTGAGGGTTTCTGCAGTGAGTTCCAGACCCCCACCACCCTCTGGATGAAAAAGATTTTCCTCATCTCCCTTCTAATTTTTCTACCAATCACTTTAAATCTATGCCCCTCATCCCTGACCTCTCTGCTAAAGTGAATAGACCCTTCACCTCCACTCTATCCAGGCCCATCAAAACGTTATACATTTCAATCAAATCTCCCCTCAGCCTTCTCTTGTTCCAAGAAGGACAACCCCAGCCTCTCCAATCTTTCCTCATAGTTGCATGTTTCCAGTCTTGGCAACATCTTCGTAAATCTCCTCTGTACCCTCTCTAGTGCAATTAATCCTTTCTGCAATGAGGTGACCAGAACTGCACACAGTACTCCAGTTGTGGCCTAATCAATGAGTTATACAGTTCCAGCATAACCTCCCTGCTCTTGTATTCTATACCTCGGCTAATAAAGGAAAGAATTCCATATGCCTTCTTAACCACCTTATCGACCTGTTCTGCTACCTTCAGGAATCTGTGGACATTCACTCCAAGGTCCCTCACTTCATCTACACTTTTCAGTATTTTCCCATTAATCGGGTATTCCTTTGTCTTGTTTGACCTCCCCAAATGCATCACCTCACACTTCTCCGGGTTGAATTCCATTTGCCACTTTTCTGCCCATCTGACCAGACCATCAATATCTTCCTGCAGCTCACAGCCTGAGGTCACACCACTTGTGCCCTTCAACACCAAATACCCTTTCTCCCCGTGGAGTTAGCAGAGTCAGTGAACAGGCGTTTTATTTCAATGGCTGCAGTGAAAAAATGTCAAGCTACTAAAATAGAATACAAAACAAGAAAGATAATGTTACTGTTCAAAGCACTGGTTATATCTCAAATACTTTAGAATTGGTCACAAAACTATAGGAAGGATATCATTGCACTCAAGGTGAAAAAGCGATGAGAACTGAGATGATTCTATGTATCAAGATCTCAGTTTTGATGAAAGATTAAGGGATCAGTTTTTATTTTGGTCAGCTTTATGTCTGATACATGTGGAAAGACACCATAGGTGTTAAACATTTCCCAAACTACTGTTAATTTCACATAGCTAGAGTAGTAGCTGTCATTCCAAGCATGAGTTGCTTCATCAATTATGTGAAGTATCTGCATACTTCAAGAATCCTCTTCATCAACCTCAAAGTGCAAACAAGGCCATGGTTTCCCAAAGCCACTGTCACTTCCTCCCTTCTCACTTAGAACAGATTTAGGAATTTCGTGCATTATCTAAGGCTACTATCCTACTACTAGGCAATACAGTGTGGAGTCAACTTCCTCCCATCAAACTGAATTATTAAAGCCTTCTTTCTGTGTTACTCACCCCACCTGCTCTTCCAACCTCCACACAGATGGGCTCTTTCTTCCAGTGATCTTTTTTGGGAAAAATGTTTCAGATAGTTCACTCAAATCCCAAGTCATAACATTCATACGTCATACCCTCATACTTCAATAGATGATTCATCTGCAATCCAGACCACGGCTGATTTCTCAGAACAGAATTAACCGAGGTACATAATGTAATTAAGGAGCCATTAGCAGAAGATGAGAAAGGAGTAGTCAACACTGACACCAAGAAAATTCTTTCAATGGGCATAACAAAATTAAGACACGAGAAAGCTTACAGGACACCATCTGACTCAGAGACTTCAACAGCCCTCCCATGTAAAATAAAATAAGTTGTGTTTAATGTATTACACCTATAAACATGTAGGGAGACATTAATCACTTCAGTCAGAGGTTGCCTTCTCAACCCCAGAAATGAAAGCCTCAGAATACTGAAAATGTTTGTCACTGCCAAAACTCTCTTTAAATAATTATATAGTAAGTCCTCTGAACATGTTAACTGAAAAGTTTGTCAAAAGGCTGCATCTTCATGAATCTGGTAACTACACCACTGGCAAATTAGATCTTAACTAGCAGAATAGGGACACAGCTAAACACAGGAAAGCAAACAAGTCGGAGGGAATACAGAGGAAGTAAGTTTCAAGGGCGTAAGACTAGGTTGGATGGCCTCTACTTTAATGCCAGGAGCATTACAGGTAAAACGGATGAGTTAAGGGGAAGGATTGACACGTGGAATTGTGATATAGTAGCCATCACGGAGACATGGTTGAGGAAGGGGCAGGATTGGCAGCTCAATATCCCGGGATATAGAATCTTCAGGCAAGACAGAGGAGGGGGTAAAAGAGGAGGGGGCATTGCAATATTAGTTAAGGAGTCAGTTACTGCAATAAGGAGAGATGATATCTTGGAGGGGGCATCAAATGAAGCTTTATGGGTAGAGTTTAGGAATAAAAAAGAGACAGCCACATTGCTAGGTGTTTATTATAGACCCCAGATAGTCAGCGGGAAATTGAGGAGCAAATATGTGCGCAATTTGTAGAGGTGTGTAAAAATAATAATAGGGTAATTATATTAGGTGATTTCAACTTTCCCAACATTAATTGGGATAGTCATCGTGTTAAGGGCTTAAATGGAGTGGAGTTCTTAAAATGTATACAGGAGAACTTTTTAGCTCAATATGTAGAGGATCCAACAAGGGAGGGTGCAGAGCTAGACCTAATTCTGGGGAATGAAGCCGGACAGGTGGTTCATATGTTGGTGGGGGAGCACTTTGGTGATAGCGACCACAACATGGTACAATTTAAGCTTGTTATGGAGAAAGAAATAGACAAGTTGCAAAAAAAGGTTTTGGATTGGGGGAGAGCAAATTTTAGTAAAATAAGGCAGGATCTGGCCAAGGTAGACTGGAAAGAGTTATTTTTTTGACATTCTACAGAACAGCAGTGGGGGGCATTCAAAAAGGGAATGGGGAGGGTACAGGCCCAACATGTTCCCTCTAGGGTAATAGGTAGGAGCAACAAGCCCAGAGAACCATGGATGACCAGAAACATTCAGGGTATGATGAGAAGGAAAAGAGCGGCTTTTAGCAAATACAAGGAGAGCAAATCAATGGAAGCATTAGTGGAGTACAGAAAGTGCAGGATGGAGCTTAAGAAAGCAAATAGGAGAGCAAAGAGGGGATATGAGAAAGCTCTGGTTGGTAAAAGTAGGGAAAATAAGTATATCAATGGGAAGAGGATAACCAGGGAAAGAGTAGGACCCATTAGGGACCAAGGGGGAAATCTGTGGGTGGAGCCAGAGGACATTGGTAGGGTGTTGAATGAAAACTTCACATCTGTCTTCACCCAAGAGAATGAGGATGTAGATATGGAACTCAGAGAGAGAGACTGTGAGGTTCTTGAGCAAATTGTCATAGGGAGTGACAAGGTATTGGAGGTTTTGGCAGACTTAAAAGTGGACAAACCTCCAGGTCCAGACGATTTGTGTCCCAGGATGCTGTGGGAGGCGAGGGTGGAGTTTGCAGGGGCTCTGACCCAAATTTTTAATTCCTCTCTGGCCACAGGGGAGGTGCCAGAGTGGTCCCACTATTTAAGAAAGGTTGTAGAGATAAGCCAGGGAACTACAAACCAATGAGTCTCACTTCAGTGGTAGGGAAACTATTGGAGAAAATTCTGAAGGAGAGAATCTATCTCCACTTGGAGAGGTAAAATTTGATTAGGAATAGTCAGCATGGCTTTGTCAGAGGGAGGTCATGCCTAACAAATTTGATTGAATTTTTTGAGCATGTGACCAGGTGTGTAGATGAGGGTAGTGCAGTTGATGTAGTTTACATGGATTTCAGCAAAGCCTTTGGCAAGGTCCCACATGGGAGACTTATCAAGAAAGCAAATGCACATGGGATACAGGGTAACTTGATAAGGTGGATTCAAAATTGGCTTAGCTGTAGGAGACAGAGAGTGATGACAGACGGTTGTTGTAGTGACTGGAAGCCAGTGTCCAGTGGCGTACCACAGGGATCTGTGCTGGGTCCCCTATTGTTTGTCATTTATATAAACGACATAGATGACTATGTGGGGGGTAGGATCAGTAAGTTCGCGGATGACACAAAGATTGGCCGAGTGGTTAACAGTGAGGTGGAGTGTCTTAGGTTACAGGAAGATATAGACGGGATGGTCAAATGGGCAGAAAAGTGGCAGATGGAATTTAACGCTGAAAAGTGTGAGGTGATACACTTTGGAAGGAGTAATGTGACATGGAATTATTCAATGAATGGCCTGACACTGGGAAGTTCCGAGGAACAAAAGGACCTTGGCGTGTTTGTCCATAGATCTCTGAAGGCAGAAGGGCAGGTTAATAGGGTGGTGCAAAAGGCATATGGGACACTTGCCTTTATCAATCAAGGCATAGATTACAAAAGCAGGGAGGTCATGTTGGAGTTGTATAGAACTTTGGTAAGGCCACAGCTGGAGTATCGTGTGCAATTCTGATCGCCACATTATAGGAAGGATGTGATTGCATTGGAGGGGGTGCAGAGGCGATTCACCAGGATGGTGCCTGGGATGGAACATTTAAGCTATGAAAAGAGGTTGAAAAGGCTTGGGTTGTTTTCGCTGGAGCAGAGAAGACTGAGGGGTGACCTGATCGAGGTGTACAAGATTATGAGGGGCATGGACAGGGTGGATAGGGAGCAGCTGTTCCCTTTAGTTGAAGGGTCAGTTACTAGAGGATACAAGTTTAAGGTGAGGGGCAGGAGGTTTAAGGGGGATTTGAGGAAGAACATTTTTACCCAGAGGGTGGTGACAGTCTGGAATGCACTGCCTGGGAGGGTGGTAGAGGCGGGTTGCCTCACATCCTTTAAAAAGTACCTGGATGAGCATTTGGCACGTCGCAACATTCAATGCTATGGGCCAAGTGCTGGCAAATGGGATTAGGTAGACTGGTCTGGTGTCTTTAGTGCATCGGTGCAGACTCGATGGGCCAAAGGGCCTCTTCTGCACTGTATTATTCTGTGATTATGTGAACTTGGCATTCCCTGACAACTAACCCAATTGGATCATTGAGTCAGCCTCAGTGCCACCATGATTGATGTACCCATCCTCTCAGAGGAGGACTCAGTGGATCCTTTTAATGGTCATCCCTGCCAAAAATATACTTCAAATAATAAGAATTTTTCATATAAAGAGCTTAGGTTTTTTTATCTTCAAGATAAAAATATTGTTTTCTATTTATGTCAAGAATTGATGAGTACTGGGCTCTTTTTCATACTTTCAATATGAAGACCTTTTTCTTAAGTATCAAAAGCTGGTTACCATTTCAAAATCAGATTAAAACAGTCATAGATGCAATGTCTTGAGGTGGCTCATATTCAACATTTTTTCAATTTTTGGACTGTTTTCTACCATACATTGGTCCTCTGGCTTCTAATTTCTTTGTATGTATGAAGGTGGCCTACCTCTATGTCAGCTGTGGCTCAGTTTGTAGTGCTCTCACCTCTAACTCACAAGGTTCTGCGTTTAAGCCCCAGTCCAGATCCTGAGCACAAAAATCTAGGTTGGCACTCCAGTGCAGCACGGAGGGAGTGCTACACTGTTGGAAGTGCTGCCTTTCAAAGGAGATGTTAATGGAGACTCCATTTGCTTCCTCAGGTGAATGTAAAAGATCCCATAGCACTATTTTAAAGAAGAGCAGGGAAGTTATCCCTGGTGTCCTAACCAATTTTTATCTCTCAATCAACATCACAAAAAACAGATTAAACGGGTTATTATCACATTGCTGCTTGTGGGAGTCTGCTGTGCGCATACTGGCTGTTGCATTTCCTGCATTACAAGTGACTACACTTCAAAAGTACAATATTGACTGTAAAGCATTTTGAGATGTCCGGTGGTTGTGTAAGGCACTATATAAATGGCAGTATTTCTTTCTTTACGCAGTGCCTGGCTATTCAGTAAAATAGTTGGGTGGAGTACAATTATAATTTATTTTAATTGTTACAATGTCTTCAAGTCAACTATGATATTAATGTAGTGAGTTTATAAAAATGAAAAACTGCTGAAACATTTTAAATGCCAGTGGCTTTCTAAATCATAGGACTTTGATATGTACCACAGTAAATATGACAGCTTTATGACTAAATATTTACCAAAGGGAAAGAAGTTATTAAATTCTATTTCAAATGTGTTCGAATTGCATACACTTAGTACAAGTTAGTAGCACTCTTGCCTCTGAGTCAGAAGGTTGTGGGTTTAAGTCCCACTCCAGAAATTTGTACACAAAAATCGAGGCTGACACATCAGTACTGAGGAAGTGCTGCACAGTCAGAGGTGCTATCTTTCAAACTGAGGCCCCATCTGCTCCCTCAGGTAGACACAAAAGATCCCATGGCACTATTTTGAAGAGGAACAGGGGGAGGTAACCCCAATGTCTGGGCCAATATTGATCCCTCAATCAACACGACTAAATAATCAGATCATCTAGTCATTATCACATTGCTGGTTGTGGGCCTTGCTAGGCAAAAATTGCTGTAATATAGGAAATTCAGCAGCCAGTGACTACACTTCCAAAAGTACTTCTTTGGCTGGAAAGCGCTTTGGGACATACTGAGCTTATGAAAGGCACTATGAAAATGCAAGTCTTTCTTTTTACAAAGTTATGCAAAATCAGTCAGTTTAGTTTGCCCCTAAATAATTGATTTAATTGGGAATTAACTACTTAGATGGTAATGTATTATAATTAATTAATTTAGTGAAAGATTTAGGTTAGCAGTAATAATAGCAAAAGTAGTTTTAAAACCAAAATTCTCATTTTGCAAAAGCTGCTAGATGTAAATGTTAATGCAGAGAGGGTCACTCCACCCTTAGGTATTGAAAGCTACATTACAGCAGCTGATTAACATTCATTTATGTCAGCAGTTCTCCCATATTATAAAATAAATGGCACAATATTTAAATCCCACTGCCATTTCCAAATTCTGCTGGGCATCAAACCTCGGGCATTTGTGGACATCTAACTCCTCTGAGGTCCTCTGACATTGTTGCTGATTTAAAACTGCAGAAAACTTACAGCATGATTTGACAAGGCTGATGCTATTTTTGATATGAAGATTCCCGGGTGGAGGTGGGGGGATCTCGAACTCTGGGACAGGAGAAGCTGTGATTTTCTAGTTGCTCATGGCCCACAAAGGAAGGTTCAAAAAAGAACTTTTATTGAATGGCCTGTTCTGCTTCCTATCCTCTTTCTACTTGACTTTATTTGGTGAGTGAGCCGCAGCAGCTTCTCCACTCAAGTTGCAGTTAAAATTACAGTGATTACCATGACCAACAATCCTAAGTACCCTGTAAACTCCAGAATGCCTTTACCATTATTGTACAGATCACAGAATAAATCAAATTTAGAGACAGGGCAGAAATCAAAAACATGGCAAGTGAAAAAATCCATGCTACCATTAATGAGAGTTTAATCGACATGACTGAGGTCTTTTCCTGGGAAAATGAATTTTCAGCTCACCGACGTAATGGATGCTGATGCTGTTAGATATAATACTCATCTACTTTTTGAATCCAGCATCAGCAGCAAGTACTTCAAAGTCGGAAGAGCTCATTAAAAGCTCACTTCCACTAAGCATGTTTAATCTGCACCAGCATGGACTCTCCCCAATTTATTTAAGTCAACTGTACAAAAACAATAAATCTTTGAAATTATTCCATAATCTGCAAAAGTAATCAATCTAAATATTACATCCTACTAAGTTAAATTCTGATCAATGGCATTCCGCAGGTAGCATCTCTATGGTATTATCATTAAAGGGACCATACTCAGAATATTCAATTATCGATATTTAATCTCATCCATTTAACCTCAACTAACTCCCTGTAAAATAACAGCATTAATTACTTTTAAAAATGTAAATGTGAAATAAGAAAAGGTTGCTTAGTCTGTTACATTTATGCTCTTTGAAGATCAGTGGCACTTTGGGCTATACTGTGAACTCTTCCCAAGTCACTGTTAACCTGTTAAGAAAAAAGCATAGGGAGGACACAGTGAACAGGTATCAAAGATTTGGACCTCAGCAGCACAATTTCTATCATGTCATTTACACCACTCCACCTCTCTAACTCACTTTCCTCCTTTAAGATACTGCTTTAAACCTACTTCTTTGACTAAGCCTTTGGTCACCTGACCTAATATCTCCTTATGTGGCTGGGTGTCATATTTTGATTTATAATGTGAAGCGCCTTGGGATGTTTTATTGCATTAAATGTGCTACATAAATATAAGTTGTTGTTGTTTTATGAATACTATGCAAGCAATTCTGGACAAACCTCCAAGAATTTACAACTCTGAAACCTCTTCCTGTTACCTATTAAGGGTTATCAAACAACATTTCAAAATCTATATTTGGCCATCCATGTCTGTCCTAATCCTTACAACCTTCAATTCTAGTCTTGGACAGATGCTTATACAGCTCTTTTTTTAAAGGCGTATTGAACAAATTTTTAGCAACTTTTGATCAGAGTATCCCATATACAGCACTATTGTGAGAAAGGGGTATTTATTCTACATTCTAGTTTCTTTTAAAACTTGTCAAATTTGAACTCATTACCACAATTATAGTTAGGTTAACAGCATATGTATATGTATATTAAATGTTCCCAATTGTTTTAAAATCTGAATTATATTTCCCCCAAACCCCACTGCTCCATGGTTGTGTGAAGGTGCCTGTCACAAGCAAGCAGGGGTCTCATTACTATTTAAAAGTCAGGTTCCGGTGTCTCCATTCAGAACCTGACAGGATTTTTACACCCTTTTATTAAAGGCTAACAAAATCTTTGTCCACATATAATGCCATTTACTTGAAGTGGGCAGATCCCATTAATTTCCCCACCAGCCTTTAAAGGTTGTTGCCATATGCAATTTCCCATGTAACCCCCGTCAGCAAGATCCAAGCAAGGAGAGCACATTTAATGAGGGCTGACTCTAGGGAAATTCGCCCAACTGGAAAGAGACGAGTGTGCAGAGGGTTGCTCCATTAAGTTATGGCAGGTTTTAACCCTTTCAATGAACAAGGAATGATATGCCTTCTTGACCATGCTGGGTATATAATGTTGTTTGAATAGGGAACAATCTCTGCGATGGAACAAGAGGGCCCAAGGATTGATTGAAATTGGGCCTTGAGCTTCATTTAAATAAGGCTGACAAGCTGCAGACACCTGCTGCAAAACCTTAGGTATCTCACCAGCGCAGTGGACATAAATTTTGGGCCACTTCAGTATCAGCATTGACTCTCATGCAAGTCCCTGAAGAGGTTATGGAGCAGGCTATAGGGTGGGAGATGATTGTGTGCCTGTGAGGTTGGGGGTGGGGGGGGGGGGGGGATGGGGAGTGCTGCATCCTGGTTCCACAGGAAGTGTTTCCTTTTTTTAAAAAAAACTTACTTTTAGTTGGCAGATAGAGGGCCGCTGAAGAATTCTGAGCAAGGCAGGCTCGAACTCCTCCCCAGCTCATTGATGACTTTTTCCAAGGAGTCCTCCAATAGGCATTAGGTCCTAATTAACATATTAAAGGGGCCTATCACTTGTTCAAGCCACCTGGCTGGGATGCCTGAAGAGTGGGCCTCATAAATTTAACAGTGAAGACCAATGCCTGCACAGGTTGGGGGCAGGACATCCCACTGCTGAATTGGCACGCCATTAAAAAGAAATGGCACAATGCAAAACAATTATTACCCTAATATGTGCTAAATTAACTGATATTGCCAAATAAGAAGATTAGAAAAAAACTATCAGAAAAATACACATAAACAGAGGTGCAATGTGCAGTGTTAAGAAATAAATTATTAATCAGCTAGAGTGATGTATAGGACTGAAGAGTTCCCAAATGCAGAATGTTGAAAAGTTTTTGGGAAACTAAAGAAAACAAAAAGAAAAATTAAATGAAGCAGTCCAGAAGAGATGCGACACACATTTTGCAATGAGTTTGAAAAAAATCCAAGCACGCTGGTGGCATTTTGAAAATGTCAGTAACAAAGAAAAACATGATCTGAACACTGCAGGCAGCACGATGAGAAACTAATTTTTTCACCACCTACAGGTTAAAATTTGATCAAGAAATTTGCTTTATAGCTTCTCATTTTGTCGCTTGCAGCATCTAAACCTAATACCTACTTGACACTGAATCCAGCTGTCTTAGTCCAGACTCATTAGTCAAATTAGTGTTACAGGCTGCAGTTGATTTCCTCATATTACACATCACCATATAAAGAACCAGTTATGATTGGAACCACTATGATGTTGGAATTTATGTGAGTTGCCTTGTTTTCACGTCTAGTTTTCACTGTGGCACTTCCATGATTATTTGTGTTCTTTCATGTACATATACATTGTGACATTGCATGAGGGCATATGTCAGATAGTGCTTATATGTGCCCATTTTTCAAACTGTTCATTCAGTTTATACTGCAGGCATAACTGGGCTGAACCTAAGTCCAGTGAAAAGATCACATTATGTTTCCCCCGAGTTGATCTCAGCATGAAACATACCCCAGAGGTGGATTTACTTGACGCTGCAGCCAATTTGGAATGCAGAATTACACTTGATGGAATTGGAAGACAAACTGAAAGGCAGATCAAGTTCAGTCTTAACTGCAGGTTATCATTGCAGAGTGTCCCGAAAAATTTTATGTTAATCTATTACTAAGCAATATGCTATTTGTTACATGATGCAATAATTGGTAGTTGCTCTTACATGGAACACAAGGCAATAATTGTTCAAAAAAGGGTGTAAAGATAAGCTGAGCAACTACAGGCATGTCATTTTAACCTTGGTGGTGGGGAAACCTCTTGAAACAATAATTTGGGACTAAATTAAGAGTCACTTGGGCGAATGCGGATTAATTAAGAAAAGGCAGCATGGATTTGTTAAGGGCAAATCGTGTTTCACTAAGTTGCTGGAGATGTTTGATGACGTAACAGAGAAGGTCGATGAGGGTAATGCTGTCAACCTGGTGTACATGGACTTCCAAAAAGCATTTGATAAAGTGCTGACTTGTGAGCAAAGTTATAGCTCATGGAATAAAAGGGACAGTAGCAACATGGATACAAAATTGGCAGAATGACAGGAAACAGAGAGTAGTGGTTAATGGATATTTTTCCAGTGGTGGAATTTAAATGCAATTAATACAGTCAATTCATTAATTAAAATAAAAAACTGAATTGAAAGTTAGTCTCAGTAATGGTGCCATGAAACTGTCATCAATTGTCATAAAAACCCATCAGGTTCACTAATGTCCTTTAGTGGAGGAAATCTGCCGTCCTTACCTGGTCTGGCCTACAGGTGACTCCAGACCCACAGCAATGTGGTTGACTCTTAACTGTCCTCTGAAATAGCCTAGCAAGCCACTAAGCTCAAGGGCAATTAGGGATGGGCAACAAATACTGGCCTGTCAGCAACGCCCACATCCCATGAAAGAAGTTTTAAAAAGTGACACTAGGTAATTGCTCCTTCGGAGAGCCAAGGCAAACACGATGGGCTGAATGGCCTCATTCTGTGCTGTAACAATTCTGAGATTCTGTGAATTTTAGCCTAACCCCAACCAGATGAGAAGTGATAAATCAGTTGCCCATCTTACACCATTGGATTCAACAGAGAATGGAATTAAACAGAGTGGCTGGCACAATCCATTCAGTTCCTTGCCGGGCTCCATTAGGGTAATATTAACCCAAGATACCTTACTCGTGAAATAAAGTTCCCTGAATACATCCTGTGTTCTTTATGTATCTATTTACATGAACAATCTGGAATGTCATAAATAGTAGCTGAATAAACTGCTCTTCAATAATGATCTACCGATTGAGTGTTGAATGAGGTGGCAGTAGTTGACCTTTTACCCCATTATCCGAGTTTACCATTTTGTTCTGCTTGCAAATTCATTTATGCCCAATTCACACACATTTTTGGATTGTGAAGAAAATCTTCCAACAAGTAAACTGAATGGTGTAGAAATTCCAAACTTGGCACTATGGCAGGCAGCACCTGCCTCAACCAAGAGGCTGGCCTAAATTTGAGCCCGTCATGCAGGCCCCCACCTGTCAAGAAGGAAGCACATTAATTTTGCCACATTAAACTTCAAATTGTTGCTGGGAAGAAGAGAAGGCCAGGCCGCTGGCCAGAAAGACAT
Organism: Heterodontus francisci; assembly: GCF_036365525.1. Taxonomy (NCBI): domain Eukaryota; kingdom Metazoa; phylum Chordata; class Chondrichthyes; order Heterodontiformes; family Heterodontidae; genus Heterodontus; species Heterodontus francisci. Next base: position 132,536,229 of record NC_090373.1, read on the forward strand.
TTTTGCATATAAGCAGACAGTGTTGGAACAACGAACCAGTCCCTGCTTCTCCAATACACAGAAGACCTGGTCAGACCAGTTTAGTCACATAACTAGCTGTTGCAGAGTTTGAACGAAGAGTTTTAAATTGGAGAAACAGTGTTTGAAGTGAGAAAGCTCTTGGCTCCTGGACTGAATCAGACCTTCTCTCCTCCTGTCTGCTCCCATCTCTTTCTCATGGAACTCCAAAATCCACTGAAAACACATGAATCCCAAGAGAGAAAAGTCTCCTACAGTGTGCAAGGTTTAAGAAGAATACTGGGCCCCAACGAAAAGCAAGAATTACCTACAAACAAGGATTCTACAGTGAGCGCAAAGAACCATAACAACGCTTCAGATATTGCCTCAAACTTTTCCACTTTATTTTTTCTTCTGCACTTTTCTGTCCCTATTTGCATGTACGTATCGCATATGCATGCTAGCATGGGGCGCAGCGTGTATCCGTAGGCATTAACTGAATTAGGGTTTTAAGTTTAAGTTTAATAAATTTCACCTTTCTTCTTTAAACCTAAGAAAGCCTGTTTGTGTTAATTTCTTTGCTTATAATTGGAAAGCGGGTTCACCAAGGGGGGAGCTCAAAACACGGTGTGTTTAAAATTAAACCCTGTTACAGTAAGACCAGGTAAAGGCTAAGAGAGACCTCGAGACACCTTTCTCACCTGGGAGCAGACAGGAGGAGAGAAGGTCTGATTCAGCCCAGGAACCAAGAGCCAAGTATGGAAGGTGTCAGGCAAACCCCTCACCTGCCAAGACTGAGGCACACATTATTTCACCGCATGAACAAAAACAAAATTGCAAGCCCTAATTGGAAGGACATTTGCATAGTACTAGACAGTGTTGGAACAAAGGAACCAGTCTCTGCCCCAATACACAGAAGAGACCTGGTCAAACCAGTCAGTCACGTGACCACCTGCTGGCCAACTAGGGGAGTTTTAAACTGGAAAAACAGAACTTGAAAATCAGACAAAGCCATGTGCTCATGGAGTGAAGATCTCTCCTGGAACTTAAGCAAGAATAACCTCCTCTCCTATCTGCCTGCCTCCATCTCTTTCCCACAGAACTGAATCTTGTGAAGACATGTAAACTCAGAGAGAGAAAAAATTTCCTATGTGAACAAGGTTTGCAAAGTATACTGGGCCCCAACGAAACGCAAGGCCATGTCTTCAATCAAGGACGAGAGCGAGCTCGAGAAACAGTAACCAGATATTGCCTCAAACTGATCTACTTATCTTTTGTTCTGCTCTTTTCTGTCCCTATTTGCATGCGTATATCACGTGTGCATGCCAACGTGGGCGCATCATATATCTGTAGGCGTTAACCGTATTGGAGTCTAAGTTTAAGGTTTAATAAATTTAATCTTTCTTCTTTAAACCACAGAAAGCCTGTTTGTGCTCATTTCTTTGCCTTATAATTGGAAAGCTGTGAACAAGGATTCACAAAGGGGGAGCTCAAAATAGTGTGTTTAAAATTAAACCCTGTTACAATAAGACCAGGTAAAGACAGCCAAAGACCCCTAGACACCTTGCTCATCTGGTCGTAACAAAGGAATACTTCCTGAAAATCCCATTCTGCACCTCCCACCCCATCACTAAGAGAAAATTTAAGGCTTAGTGAAGGAAAGGGGGCCTTTCTGTCTATATCTCCTTCTTGCCCACACCGCTTCAGGACTGATGGAGGGAAGGGCAGCCTATCTCCCAGTAAAATTACATTTTGGAATCCAACCATGCTGGGGAGTTTATTGACCTTGCCCCCACTCCAGCAACCTGCTGTTCTTCTCTCCTTTCTCACCTTTTCCTCCCTCTTCTAGACCCCCTTCCCCATTCACTTTCCTCATATTCCTGTTTCCCTCCCCTCCCCTCCCCACCCTCACCGCCCTACCCTCCTCTCCCCTATCCTCCTCGCCCCGTCTCCCGTCACGCTCGTGACCTCTCCTTCTACCCTTTCCTTCGCATCCCACCCAATTCTTCCATATCCACCCCTCTGTACCTAAATATTGGAAAAGAATATAATATATAGAATATGATATAAGCAAAATATATTAACACAACTGAAACTACTCTGAGGAAAATATCCACACCTAGCATTAACCCAAAAAGAACTCTAGGGACAGTGAAGAAAATCAGCAAAAATGATCAAAAAGGCTATCTCGAGTTTCATTCATAAAATGATAATTAAATAACTCTTTTCATTTCCTTCTGCCCCATATCATACATCACATGAAGGAAAGAGGGACAAGTAAAAGCTGCACAGAGTCAAAACGTAGTAGTCTTTATCAGTTGTGTGTCAGTATGACTCGATTCATTATATTTTTGCTTCTGAATGGTTTGAAACCCAATCTAAACCCAAAATTAACCTAATGCACCTGGTGGGAATGGGTTTAGGTCAGATGCCTGATTTACACTCCTCCTGATTTGACTGCAATGGAGCTTACATTTGGTCTTCTGATCTGAATCTGAATATAGCTTTAAAGTGATTGGTAGAAAAATTAGAGGGGAGATGGGGAAAAACCTTTTCACCCAGAGGGTTCCTCCCAGGAACTCACTGCCTGAAAGGGTAGTGATGAAGGGTCACTGACCCGAAATGTTAACTCTGCTTCTACCTCCACAGATGCTGCCAGACCTGCTGAGTATTTCCAGCATTTCTTGTTTGCGTTTCAGATTTCCAGCATCTGCAGTATTTTGCTTTTATATTACTGTAATTTAAAAGAAGACTGGCTATGTACCTCAAGTGCCGCAATCTGCAGGGCTATGGACCAAATGCTGGAAGGTGGGATTAGAATAGGTGGATCGTTTTTTGGCTGGCACGATGGGCCAAGTGGCCTCTTTCTGTGCCTTAAACTTTCTATGATTCTATGAATACATCCCATTCTTGCCGGGTGCATTCAGTTAAAATCTGGGCTTAAGACGCATGCACATTACATAGTTTGAAGCTCCAATGGAACAAAGAACAAACAAAGAACAAAGAAAATTACAGCACAGGAACAGGCCCTTCAGCCCTCCAAGCCTGCGCCGATCCAGATCCTCTATCTAAACCTGTCGCCTATTTTCTAAGGGTCTGTATCTCTTTGCTTCCTGCCCATTCATGTATCTGTCTAGATACATCTTAAAAGACACTATCGTGCCCGTGTCGACCACCTCCGCTGGCAACGCGTTCCAGGCACCCACCACCCTCTGCGTAAAGAACTTTCCACGCATATCCCCCTAAACTTTTCCCCTCTCACTTTGAACTCGTGACCCCTAGTAATTGAATCCCCCACTCTGGGAAAAAGCTTCTTGCTATCCACCCTGTCGATACCTCTCATGATTTTGTACACCTCAATCAGGTCCCCCCTCAACCTCCGTCTTTCTAATGAAAATAATCCTAATCTACTCAACCTCTCTTCATAGCTAGCGCCCTCCATACCAGGCAACATCCTGGTGAACCTCCTCTGCACCCTCTCCAAAGCATCTACATCCTTTTGGTAATGTGGCGACCAGAACTGCACACAGTATTCCAAATGTGGCCGAACCAAAGTCTTATACAACTGTAACATGACCTGCCAACTCTTGTACTCAATACCCCATACGATGAAGGAAAGCATGCCATATGCCTTCTTGACCACTCTATTGACCTGCGTTGCCACCTTCAGGGAACAATGGACCTGAACACCCAAATCTCTCTGTACATCAATTTTCCCAAGGACTTTTCCATTTATTGTATAGTTCACTCTTGAATTGGATCTTCCAAAATGCATCACCTCGCATTTGCCCGGATTGAACTCCATCTGCCATTTCTCTGCCCAACTCTCCAATCTATCTATATTCTGTTGTATTCTCTGACAGCCCCCTTCACTATCTGCTACTCCACCAATCTTAGTGTCGTCTGCAAACTTGCTAATCAGACCACCTTTCCTCCAAATCATTTATTATGTATATCACAAACAACAGTGGTCCCAGCACGGATCCCTGTGGAACACCACTGGTCACACGTCTCCATTTTGAGAAACTCCCTTCCACTGCTACTCTCTGTCTCCTGTTGCCCAGCCAGTTCTTTATCCATCTAGCTAGTACACCCTGGACCCCATGCGACTTCACTTTCTCCATCAACCTACCATGGGGAACCTTATCAAATGCCTTACTGGAGTATTGGATCATTAGAGATCTTCAGATGTTCAGAATGAGATGTTAAAACAAGGTGCTTTATACATTGTTCACTATTCCCACAGCACTATTCCTCTTCCCTTTTTCCAAAATAGGCTCTTGCTTAAAATGCCAAGCTGGCATAGGACTGGATGGTAGCTGGATTCCACAATACCTTTTGTCACTCTTGACTTCGTAAAACAATGCTGTAATGGGAGGATTCACCCCACCCCATCGTGGTTGACAGAGCTCTCGACTGTGTCTGATCTATTTCACACACTCCTGCCCTCACCCCTTCCTCTCCATTCCAGAACCATGCTAGTGATCCTCTTGCCCTCAGCTTTCAGCCCACCAGTCTCCATATTCAGTGGATCATCCTCCACCATTTCTGCCATCTTCAGTATGATGCCACCACTAAACCTATCTTCCTCTCCCCTCCGCTTTCAGCATTCTGAAGGGACCGTTCGCTCTGTGACATCCTGGTCCACTCCTCAGTCACCCCCAACACCACCCCCCTTTCCTACGGCACCTTTCCATGCAAGCGCAGGAGAGGAAACGCCTGCCCTTTTACCTCTTTCCTTCTAAGACACAAAACCCAACAGGAAAGGTGAATCAACCGTGCCTAACAAAAGAAGTTAAGGATTGCATTAGGTCAAAGGAAGTGGCTTATCAGGTCGCCAGAAAAAGTGGTAAGCCCGAGGATTGGGAGCAATTTAGAGTCCAACAAAGGAGGACCAAGAAACTGATAAAGAAACTGAAAAGAGAATATGAATGTAAGCTAGCTAGAAACATAAAGGCGGACAGTAAAAGCTTCTTTAGGTATGTGAAAAGGAAACGATTAGCAAGGATGAATGTGGATCCACTGCAGGCGGAGACAGGAGAGTTTATGATGGAGAACAGGGAAATGATGGAGGGACTAAACAACTACTTTGTGTCTGTCTTCACAGAGGAAGACACAGAAAATCTCCCAGAAAAACTAGGGAACCAAGGGACTTGTAAAAATGAGGAATTGAATGTAACTAGTATCAATAAAGAGGCAGTTCTCGAAAAATTAATTGGATTGAAAGTTGATAAATCCCCTGGACCAGATGAGCTACATCTCAGAGTGTTGAAGGAAGTGGCTATAGAGATAATGGATGTATTGGTGGTTTTTGAATCTTTCAAAATTCAATAGATTCTGGAAAGGTTCCTGCAGACAGGAAAGTAGCAAATGTAACCCCACTATTTAAGAAGGGAGCGAGAGAGAAAACAGAGAACTACAGACCTGTTAGTTTAATGTCAGTAGTTGGGAAAATGTTAGAATTCTTATAAAGGATGAGATAAATGGATGCTTTGAAAATAATGATATGATTGGGCAGAGTCAACATGGACTTGTGAAAGGGAAATTATATTTGACAAACATGTTGGAATTTTTTTAGGATGTTACTTGTAGCATTGATAAAGGAGAACCAGGTTTTTGATAAGGTCTCACACAAGAGGTTAGTAAACAAAAATAGAGCACATGGGATTGGGGATAATATACTGCTATGGATTGAGAATTGGTTAACAGACTGAAAGCAGAGAGTGGGAATAAACGGGTCATTCTCAGGATGACAGACTGTTACTAGTGGGGTACCACAAGGATCAGTGCTTGGGCCACAGCTGTTTACAATATATATATATATATATATATATAAATGAGTTGGATATGGGGACCAATTGTAATATTTCCAAATTTGCAGATGACATAAAACTAGGAGGAAATGTAAGTTTTCAGGAGGATGCAAGGAGATTTCAAGGGGATTTGGATAGGCTAAGTGAATGGAAAAGATCATGGCAGATGGAATACAGTGTGAATAAGTGTGCAGTGATCCACTTTGGTTGAATAAACAGAAAGGCAAAGTATTTCTTAAATAGTGACAGGTTGGGAAGTGTTGGTGTCCAAAGAGACCTGGGGTCCTTGTTCATGAGTCACTAAAAGCTGGTATGCAGGTGCAGCAAGCAATTAAGAAAGCAAATGGTATGTTGTCCTTCATTGCAAGGGGATTTGAGTACAGAAGTAAAGATGTATTGCTTCAATTATATAAAGCCTCGATGAGACCACACCTGGAGTATTTACAGTTTTGATCTCCTTATCTAAGGAAGGATATACTTGCCATAGAGGGAGTGTAATAGAGGTTCAGCAGACTAATCCCTGGGATGGCAGGATTGTTTAATGAGGAGAGATTGCAGAAACTGGGCCTGTATTCTCTAGAGTTTCGAAGAATGAGAGGTGATCTAATTGAAACTTACAAATTTCTTACAGGGCATGACAGGGTAGATGTAGACAGGATGTTTCTTCTGGCTGGTGAGTCTAGAACAAGGAGACACAGTCTCAGAATAAGGGGAAGGCCATTTAAGACTGAGATGAGGAGGAATTTCTTTACTCAGAGGGTGGTGAATCTGTGGAATTCTCTACCCCAGAGGGCTGTGGAAGCTTAATCATTGAGCATGTTCAAGACAGAAAATCAATAGATTTCTGAATACTAATGACATCAAGGGATATGGGAATAGTGGGGAAAAAATGGTGTAGAGGTACATGATCAGCCATGATCTGTTTGAATGGTGGAGCAGGTTCCTGTGATCCTATGTGATTTGATGATAGTTGAAATGTTTCCTTTTGTGTATTTAGAAATCTCTGTATAAAAACAGTTGATCTCCCTTAGGGTAATGTGCATTAGAAATCTGGTTCACATTTACTAAATTGAAATGTTTGGAAGCTACTTTTTTGTCCACTCCAAGGTAGCATTACCAGTGTTGGTAAGGGAAGGAGTGCCTAAAAATGGAGGCTTCTTGGAAAGTATCACTGCATACATAATTGAAACCACTGAATATATTTGACGTACTATTATGTTTAGTGTTATGCTCTTACAATGATAAGCAACTTGTTGAGTAATTTTGCTACTTTTGGAGATTTGTACCAACTATTTTAATTCCTATTAATGTTTCAATTGAAAGGGCTTTTGGTTAAAACTGAAAACCGTGGGGATACAGAGTAAACTTCAGGAATGGATAAGGCACTGGCTGACTGGTAGGAAAGGAGTATTCATTGGAGGAGTCATGTCAAAGCAGAGAGACATACTGGGCAGAATCTTTCCGTTCCCATGGAGGTGGGCTTGAAGGCAGGAATAGGAGGAAATTTTGAAATAAGGGTGCCGGATCAGTGACCTGACGCGTTGTCGGTTCCGGGCAATCTTGCCAGAGGCGGGTCACCACTGACAGCATCGGGTAGCCAATTTGAATATTTAAGTGCCCACTTGTGCACAGATTGGGAATGCCACCAGGACCTTCCTGGTGGTGAATGGGCCCCTTGCTGAGGGCACAGCCTAGCAGGAGCCTGGGAGTGGCTTGCTGGTGGCTATCCTTAACTCAGCCGCACTGGAGCCATTTCTACCACAGGGCCACATTGTGGCCGCAGGCCATCCTTTGGAGGGGGTTTCCCTCGGTGATGATAGCTTGGTAGCTGTGGTCATAAATACTTTTGAAATTTCAACACATCTTCCAAGGGCATCTCCATCTTGAGGCACCCATGCATTCTCCTGTCTGCCAAAGCAGTGTCTCTCCCAGTGGGTCTGCCAGCAGGACTACACCGTGGGCTCTCCCATTGGGCTAGCCGGGTGCCTGTCCTGGCCGCCATCCTTAATTGGACGGTACTCCCAGAGGCAGCCTCTTAATTGGCCACCTCCAGTAAGATCACGCAGGCAGGCGGCCAAGCATCACCAGTAGGATCCAGGTCCCGTCCTCAGGAAATCTTCAAAGGTGGGAAGATTCCGCCCACTAAGTAGGGGGCTCAGCACTTGGTACTGGGATAATTACTTTCTCAGTTACATAACTGTCCTAGATCCAGAGATCCGATGCAAGGTGATCACATTTGCAGATAGTATGAAACTGGGTGGGGGTTGGGTGGGGGGGCTGGGGGGGAGGTGGGTAGGGAAATTGGTAGAGGCAGATCTGTAATGACAGAATGAGTAGGAAAAAAATGCCAGAAATCAGAATAATAGCCAATCGTCAAGAAAAATAATACATACATATGACATAAATGGTTGAAATAACAAAGGTTGAAGTTCAGACAGATCTGGAAGAAGTACAAAGAAGAGCCTTGAGATCATTCTTAAAGGTCTGAGTTATGAAGAAACACTGGAGAAACTTGGAATTCTCAGCCTGGAGGGGAGGCATTTTACAGGTGACCTTATTAAAGCTACTGTCATGCTAGAGCCCCACCTGCCAAGAATGAGGCATATTAATTTTGTCATATGAACATTGATTTGAAAACTGTTGCTGAAGTGCAGAAAAGACTTGTTAAAAAAATCACCAAGCCCTTGGCTGGAAAAACATTTTGTGCATACCAACAGCCAGTGCTTGGAAGGACAAAGGGGCAATTCCCTGCTCCAATTTAACTCCAATGGACTTTCAGCACCAGGTATTGTGTGTAAGAAGAGACATTCCATGGTCGGCCAAGACCAGAGAATCCACAAACAGATGCAGTCAGACCAGCTAGTCACATGACTAATCTGGGTTTTGAATCTGAATTGCACAAACAGTTTGAAGTTAGAGTGTCTGTTTGCTCCTAAACTGAAAAGACCTCTCCTGTCTGCTCCCATCTCTTTCTCACGGAACTCCAAATCCACTGAAGACACATGAACCCCAAAAGAGAAATGTCTCCTACAGCAAACAAGGTTTAAGAATACTGGGCCCCAACAAAAAGCAAGATCTACCTACAATCAAGGACTCTACAGTGAGCTTGAAGAACCATAACAAAAACACTCTTCAGATATTGCCTCAAACTTTTCCACTTTATTTCTTCTGCTCTGTTCTGTCTCTATCTGCATGTGTGTTTCGTGTATGCATGCTAGCGTGGGTGCATTGTGTATCCGCAGGCGTTAACCGAATTAGAGTTTAAGTTTAATAAATTTCAACCTTTTTTTCTTTAAACCTAAGAAAATCTGTTTGTGCTGGTTTCTTTGCCTTATAATTGGAAAGCGGTGAAAAAGGATTCACTAAGAGGGAGCTAAAAACATGATGTGTTTAAAATTAAGCCATGTTATGGTAAGACCAGGTGAAGGCTGAGAGGGAACCCGAGATCCCTTCCTCACCTGGTCGTAACACTATATTTAACACTGTTCAGCAAATGGAAAAAGTAAACCTGAAATATTATTTAAAACTAAATTACGGCTAGAACAAGGTGTCCTGGAAAACCACATGCCAAATGGAAAAATATTAATTTCATCGGTTGGAACCTTACAAATATCTTCTTTTAAAAAGAGTAACCAGGCAGCCAAGATGGCCATGGCAATTTGCATATGAAAGACCAACAGAGTAGACCGGAGACAACATGACTGAAGCAACCAAGCCAAACCAATGGGGATGCTCTGATTAAATTTCCTGAAATGGCTTTCTCAACACAGTCATCAGCAGTCATTGACACCCATGGACTTTGAAAGAGCGAACCCCCACCAAGTGTGGCTGGACATCCTGAACATTCCAGAAGACCTCATTAAAATACAAAGCGGTTTGGGAATGTCATGTGACAGCTGTGCAACTCAGGAGAGACAGAATTTTTGTGAGTCAGAAGGCAAGCAGTAACTGAGAAGCCATCAACGAGGCTGCTTGCTCGTTCTCTCTCTCTCCAGTACATATCAAGAGAAGCCTCAGCTACAACTGGTAAAACCAGGTCTACAGACCACCACAACCAACAACTAGTGGACAAGGGTCAAAATCCCCTCTTCTGCCTTCCAAAGCCCTGAGAAACAAGGCTGAACTGTGCACCTGGCCCAGCAAGGACTTCAGGACTACAATTTCACCGAAGGACACTGGGACTGATAAACTGTATTAAAATTCCATTTATTACAGACTCTGGATGATGAGCCTAGGGAAGGGAGTGTAGATAGTCTCAGTCATCTCATTATCAAAAAGGAGGAGGTGTTGGGTGTCTTGCAAAGCATTAAGGTAGATAAGTCCCCAAGGCCTGATGGGATCTACCCCAGAATACTGAGGGGGGCAAGGGAAGAAATTGCTGGGGCCTTGACAGAAATCTTTGTATCCTCATTGGCTACAGGTGAGGTCCCAGAGGACTGGAGAATCGCCAATGTTGTTCCTTTGTTTAAGAAGGGTGGTAAGGATAATCCAGGAAATTATAGGCCGGTGAGCCTTACGTCAGTGGTTGGGAAATTATTAAAGAGGATTCTTCGGGACAGAATTTACTCCCATTTGGAAACAAATGAACTTATTAGCGAGAGGCTGCATGGTTTTGTGAAGGGGAGGTCGTGTCTCACTAACTTGATTGAGTTTTTTGAGGAAGTGACGAAGATGATTGATGAAGGAAAGGCAGTGGATGTTGTCTATATGGACTTCAGTAAAACCTTTGACAAGGTCCCTCATGGCAGACTGGTACAAAAGGTGAAGTCACACGGGATCAGAGGTAAGCTGGCAAGATGGATACAGAACTGGCTTGGCCATAGAAGACAGAGGGTAGCAGTGGAAGGGTGCTTTTCTGAATGGAGGGCTGTGACTAGTGGTGTTCCGCAGGGATCAGTGCTGGGACCTTTGCTGTTTGTATTATATATAAATGATTTGGAGGAAAATGTAGCAGGTCTGATTAGTAAGTTTGCGGATGACACAAAGGTTGGTGGAGTTGTGGATAGTGATGAGGATTGTCAGAGGATACAGCAGGATATAGATCGGTTGGAGACTTGGGCAGAGAAATGGCAGATTGAGTTTAATCTGGACAAATGTGAGGTAATGCATTTTGGAAGGTCTAATGCAGGTTAATGTATACAGTGAATTGCAGAACCCTTAGGAGTATTGACAGGCAGAGAGATCTGGGCGTACAGGTCCACAGGTCACTGAAAGTGGCAACGCAGGTGGATAAGGTAGTCAAGAAGGCATACGGCATGCTTGCCTTCATCGGTTGGGACATAGAGTATAAAAATTGGCAAGTCATGCTGCAGCTGCACAAAACCTCAGTTAGGCCACACTTAGAATATTGCGTGCAATTCTGGTCGCCACACTACCAGAAGGACGTGGAGGCTTTGGAGAGGGTACAGAAGAGGTTTACCAGGATGTTGCCTGGTCTGGAGGGCATTAGCTATGAGGAGAGGTTGGATAAACTCGGATTGTTTTCACTGGAACGACGGAGGTGGAGGGGCGACATGATAAAGGTTTACAAAGTTATAAGTGGCATGGACAGAGTGGATAGTCAGAAGCTTTTTCCCAGGGTGGAAGAGTCAGTTACTAGGGGACATAGGTTTAAGGTGCGAGGGGCAAAGTTTAGAGGGGATGTGCGAGGCAAGTTCTCTACACTGAGGGTGGTGAGTGCCTGGAACCTGCTACTGGGGGAGGTGGTGGAAGCAGGTACGATAGCGACATTTAAGAGGCATCTTGACAAATACATGAATAGGATGGGAATAGAGGGATACAGTCCCCAGAAGTGCAGAAGGTTTTAGTTTAGACAGGCATCAAGATCGGCGCAGGCTTGGAGGGCCGAATGGTCTGTAGATCCCATCAGGCCCTGGGGACTTATCTACCTTAATGCTTTGCAAGACACCCAACACCTCCTCCTTTTTGATAACGACATGACCCAGACTATCTACACTCCCTTCCCTAGACTCATCAACCACCAAGTCCTTCTCTTTGGTGAATACTGATGCAAAGTACTCATTTAGCACCTCGCCCATTTCCTCTGGCTCCACACACAGATTCCCTCCTCTGTCCTTGAGTGGGCCAACCCTTTCCCTGGTTACCCTCTTGCTCTTTTTGGACGTATAAAAAGCCTTGGGATTCTCCTTAATCCTGTTTGCCAATGACTTTTCATGACCCCTCTTAGCCCTCCTGACTCCTTGCTTAAGTTCCTTCCTACTTTCTTTATATTCCTCAAGGGCTTTGTCAGTTCCCAGCCTTCCAGCCCTTACGAATGCTTCCTTTTTCTTTTTGACTAGGCTCACAATATCCCGCGTTATCCAAGGTTCCCAAAACGTCCTCATTTGTAGTTAACTTGTGGCTTGACATGCAGAGTCCTTGTTGTTCATGCCAGCTAAATGAAAAGTATTTCATTTACTTCAGCACTAATATCAATCACTTCATTGAGTCCAAGACTTTCCAACAAAAAGAAACAAATTTTATAAAGAATCTGTTTGATGCCTCATATGTGCTGAATTCAGTTAAACTCTATGAGGGGAACAGCAACCCAGGCTATGGATAGATAAGAATAAGTTTCAGTTCCTAATCACTATCCAGTGACTTCGACTGGAAAGTGTATGGGCTGAATTTTACAGACCCCACAACGTCGGGGATTGTGGGGGTGGGGGGCGGAAAAGACCTCTGGGAGAGGGCTGCCATGCACCCCAACGCCATGAGGACCCGGCCCGATATTGTAGGTGGCAGCGAGGCCTCGTGGCGATTTCCCCCGCCGCTCGGCAACAGGATTGTTATTCACATATTTAGATTAATGAATTAATTACCTTTACGCTCCTGCCGTCTGTCCCGGTGCGATAGTCGTGCCTTTGGCTGGCACTCCCCCGTCTTCAGATTCCTGTCTGGGGAACCAAGGTGGAACATTGGTGGGGAGGGGGAGGAGGTAAGTTTCACAGTGAAGGGGGTGGGGAGCAGGGTTAAAGTAATTTCATTGGTGTAGGGGATGGTGGGAAGGGTTATAGTGTAAAGTGTATGCACTTTGGGGAGGGGAAGGTCAGGTGGACAAGGCAAGTGTTTTGTGGGAGGAGGGCAGGTCATTAATTCTTTGGTTATTGGGGGGTTGAGAGGGGGGGCAAGAGAAATTTATTTAATTTATTAAAATCAATATATCTTTAAAATATTTAAATTGAATGGCGGAGCTCGAAGCCCTTCAAAAATGGGGTCAGCGCCTGTGCACAGGCAGCTGACGCCATTGCCGGGGATGGACAGCCCACCCCCTCCATGTCATCGGGGGCAGTGGTCCATCCCGACTATTTAAATGAGCAGCCGCCCCATTGTTTTCGCCTGCCACCCATTTTGGCAGCGGGACTATAAATGTTAGTCCTATGTGTGGGAACAGGTCAAAGTCAGATGGATCAAAGGCAGGTAAATAGAGTTGAGGTACAGACAACCTCTCTGTATGGCAGAACAGACTCAAGGGTTGACTGGCCTACTCCTGTTCTAAAATAATGCCACCACTGTCACCTCACCCCTAAGTCACTAGTTTTCAAACTCTTTCATCCAGTGGACCGCTTAGGTGGGTCAAAGTCCCTGCGGACCACCTAAAGATCCTACCCCACCCGCTATCGCCTGCCACCAAAGTCATCGGAATTAATGGGAATGTAATAAATTTATGTGCATTAATTTTTTGAATTATCATAAGTAAATTATTAATTCATGCTCAAAACAAAAGTATAGGCATTTTCATACGAGAAACATTAATACTACAAGAGAACACGCTTATCTGAAACATTCTAATATATGTTATAAAATAATCACAATAATCTTCTGAGAAGCTAATACTTATTTTACATCTATATTAATCAAACAAAATCAGCAGTAACATAAATCTTGCTTATAAACTACATCGTTGATGCTCACACATATAATAACTCATGCCGCACCCACGCACGCTGGTCTGGTTGTATGACTTCATGCGAGAGGGATGGACAAGGGTTCTTTCTAGTAGCCTGCAGACCACACTTTGAGAACCACTATCATAAGTGAATAGTATACCTACACTTCGACTGAGAATTTGGGCTTGTTGGCTGCATTTATTTTTGGATGCAACGATTGCCCTTAGACCTCCAAAATAGCATCTGTGACATGCGTGCCCACTTGTGGGGCAAATCACACCAGCCACTATATGGGTTATTGGTCAGGACATGAGTGTGCAAAATCCACCATAATTCTGTAGCGCAGGCAGATCATGATGTCAATCACTGTGCAATGCTGATTTGATGCCATTTTGGAGCTCAATGTTTCAGCTAATGCCCTCGCTTACTCTCACCTGTTGAGTAGCAGGAAGGATCACCAGCAGCATTATTTAAAAGGACCATAGGCAGTGAATCATGCAGGTCAATGCCTGGTATCCTGCCAGCAGACATGATGTTTTCATTCTGTAACAATCCACAGTTCCAGCTGCATTTGAGCCACCACGGCAAACCAAAGGCTGGCTACTGGGCAACAAGGGCTATCCGCTGCTGACTCTGGTGTACTTTCTTTTTTTTCTTCTTTTTTTTTCTTTGGCCTCCTTGTTTCGGGAGACAATGGGTAAGCGCCTGGAGGTGGTCAGTGGTTTGTGGAGCAGTGCCTGGAGTGGCTATAAAGGCCAATACTAGAGTGATAGACTATTCCACAGGTGCTGCAGATAAAATTGGTCGTCAGGGCTGTTACACAGTTGGTTCTCCCCTTGCGCTTCTGTCTTTTTTCCTGCCAACTGCTCAGTCTCTTCGACTCGCCACACTTTAGCCCCGCCTTTATGGCTGCCCGCCAGCTCTGGCGATCGCTGGCAACTGACTCCCACTGTAGGATACAATGTCGCAAACAAGGTGACCATCTTAAGCTGCTAGTAAAGTCATCTTTTTGAACTGTTCCTTTTAAATTTCTTCAAAAAATATAAATTCAGATCTCCAGTCAGTGGATTAAAGAAAATTATCATTCAACAAAGCTCATTGGCGGAACAGCCACACGATTGAGCAATTCCTGACTGAGAGTGTCTCCAAATAAACTGCACCCAGCACTCTATCAATGCTACTCTTAATTGATTGGCAGAAGGTATACAGAGGTCACGCTGATTAATTCATGCCTTAGTATTACTCCCAACCACGATGGGACTCTCTAATTGCCATTTTCCAGGTGCCTCAGCCAGAATGAAGAATTCATCATGTGGGAAACTCTGCACCTACTGCTCTAATGGTGCATGTTGATAAAGCACCAACATGCTAGACCACCCACTGTAATCCTGTAGACCAATAAAAAATAGTGCCTCACACTATGTGAAAGTAAAACAAGAGAAGAAAATTTTTTTAAAGTACTTGATTGAAATTCGTCATGTAGACAATTTTTGTGAAGAAATGTGTGCCAACCTGTTTTGTGGTCACACCTACAATTTTTGCTAGCAGTATTAACTGGAGGATTTACTCCCATTTGGAAACAAAGAGACATCTTGACAAATACATGAAGAGGATCGGAATAGAGGGATATGGGCCCCGGAAGTGCAGAAGGTGTTAGTTTCGGCAGGCATCAAGAACGGCGCAGGCTTGGAGGGCCGAATGGCCTGTTCCTGTGCTGTACTGTTCGATGTTCTTTGAATTTTACTTCCATTGTGATTGAAAATGCTGTTTAACATATTGACATATAATGTGATAACACAGAAGCACAGTAGCAGTCTCATCTTGAGTGCAGGATATATCACAGCACATGTACAGTTCTAGTATGTTTCTTTGCTGGTATATTACAGTAAAAGAATCATGAACCTGGTATTTGAGTGGTGAGGTTTGTTCTCATAATATCAGTTAACACTTCATCATCTTTAAAGCGGAGACATGGATGGCCGGTGGGTCTGATACCAGTGGCGAGCTCGCTGTACAATGTGTCCTTGGGGATCCTGCCATCTTCCATGCGGCTCACATGGCCAAGCCATCTCAAGCGCTGCTGACTCAGTAGGGTGTATAAGCTGGGGATGTTGGCCGCCTCGAGGACTTCTGTGTTGGAGATACGGTCCTGCCACCTGATGCCAAGGATTCTCCGGAGGCAGCTAAGATGGAATGAATTGAGACGTTGCTCTTGGCTGACATACGTTGTCCAGGCCTCGCTGCTGTAGAGCAAGGTACTGAGGACACAGGCTTGATACACGTGGACTTTTGTGTTCCGTGTCAGTGCGCCATTTTCCCACACCCTCTTGGCCAGTCTGGACATAGCAGTGGAAGCCTTTCCCATGCGCTTGTTGATTTCTGCATCGAGAGACAGGTTACTGGTGATAGTTGAGCCTCGGTAGGTGAACTCTTGAACCACTTCCAGAGCGTGGTCGCCGATATTGATGGATGGAGCATTACTGACGTCCTGTCCCATGATGTTCGTTTTCTTGAGGCTGATGGTTAGGCCAAATTCGTTGCAGGCAGCCGCAAACCTGTCAATGAGATTCTGCAGACACTCTTCAGTGTGAGATGTGTATGCAGCATCGTCAGCAAAGAGAAGTTCCCTGATGAGGACTTTGGTCTTCGCTCTTAGACGGGCAAGGTTGAATAACCTGCCACCTGATCTTGCGTGAAGGAAAATTCCTTCTTCTGAAGACTTGAACGCATGTGAGAGCAGCAGGGAGAAGAAAATCCCAAACAGTGTAGGTGCGTGAACACAGCCCTGTTTCACGCCACTTAGGATAGGAAAGGGGTCTGATGAGGCGCCGCTATGCTGAATTGTGCCTTTCATATTATCATGGAATGAGGTGATGATACTCAGTAGCTTTGGTGGACATCCGATCTTTGCTAGTAGTCTGAAGAGACCATGTCTGCTGACGAGGTCAAAGGCTTTGGTGAGATCAATGAAAGCAACGTAGAGGGGCATCTGTTGTTCACGGCATTTCTCCTGTAGCTGACGAAGGGAGAACAGCATATCAATGGTCGATCTCTCTGCTCGGCCAGCTTCTGGAGCCTGTTTAAAGCGACTCAAGCGAAGACTTTCCCCACTATGCTGAGCAGGGAGATTCCACGATAGTTGTTGCAGTCACCGCAGTCACCTTTGTTTCTATAGAGGGTGATGATATTGGCATCGCACATGTCCTGTGGTACTGCTTCCTCATCCCAGCACAGGCAAAGCGGTTCGTTGAGTGCTGAGAGTATAGCAGGCTTAGCACTCTTAATTATTTCAGGGGTAATGCCGTCCTTCCCAGGGGCTTTTCTGCTGGCTAGAGAATTAATGGCATTACTGAGTTCCGATTTTGTTGGCTGTATGTCCAGCTCATCCATGACTGGTAGAGGCTGGGCTACATTGAGGGCGGTCTCAGTGACAACATTCTCCCTGGAGTACAGTTCTAGGTAGCGCTCAACCCAGCGGTCCATTTGCTTGCAATGGTCAGTGATTGTGTCCCCTGATTTAGATTTGAGGGAGGCGATCTTCTTGATGGTTGGCCCAAAAGCTCTCTTAATGCCATCATACATTCCTCTGATGTTTCCGGTGTCTGAGACCAGCTGAATATGACTGCATAGGTTTTGCCAGTAGTCATTTGCGCAGCGCCTGGCTGTTCTTTGTGCAGTGCTTCTGGCTGTTTTAAGTGCTATGGATGTTAACTCGCTGGGGGCTTTCTTGTAGTTCAACAGTGCAATGCGCTTAGCGGCTATGACAGGTTCCAGCTCTTCAAAGTGTGATTGAAACCAGTCTGCATTCCGCTTCACGCGTTTGCCATAGGTGGTCAGAGCTGACTCATAGATGGCATCTCTGATGTAGGCCCACTTGGTCTCTGCATCCCCTGTGGGAGTGTTTTGAAGGGCTTTTTCAAGTGAATTTAGAAATTTTTGTAACAGCTGTCGATAAGAAATTCTGCTCGTGTTGATGCGCGGGTGGCCCTTCTGCTTGGAGTGATGCAGCTTCTTTGGTTTGAGTCTAACCTTGCTGCACACCAGGGAGTGGTCGGTGTCGCAGTCTGCACTGTAATGAAAGCCATGCGGCCATACAAAATGCAATAGAGCAGACCATTGGCATGCTGAAACATTGCCTCTGCTGCCTGAACTGCTCTGAAAGAGCCCTACAATACTTGGTAGAGAGGACATCATGATTCATGGTCTGCTGCATGCTTCACAACCTCACCATAATGAGCAACAACCGTTGTAGGAGAGGGAAGACAAGGAAGAGAGGAGGCACTCTCTTCTAGGTGTTCCTCCACTGCCTGTCCAGGTTGCACCTCTTGGGTATCTGAAAGGAAAAAAGGAACAAGGCTAAGGTTGTGATGCAGGGAGATGTGGGGCCGGGAGTCAAAGGTGCATGCTTAAATCATCTGCAGCTTGTAAATCAAAAGAGAGTGTGGGATGAAAAGTTGTGGGATGTGAGAAGGCACATTAGGTATAAGGTCACATCCTCAGCAATGGGCATTCCAATAATGGCCAGCATCCTCTCCTCCGCAGGGATTAGGTCATGCAGGCATGCCTGTCCCCCTCAAGTTTGTTCCTGCTGCCTCTGTCCTGCATCACGGTGTGTCAGTGAGTCTGTTGCAATCTGTTTGCTTGATGTGGCTGTCATGGTTGAATAGCTGACAGTATGTGCAAGCTGAGATGAGGGTGTGAGGCTTACAGCAGCTGCAAGTGAGTCGCATATGAATGTTAGGTATGAATCTTGATTGACAGAGATTGTTGTTTGTTGAGTGATTGGTATGTGGTGACTTCACAGAATCGTTACAGTGCAAAAGGAGGCCATTTGGCCCATCATGTCTGTACAAGCTCTCCGAATGAGCAATTCACCTAATGCCATTGCCCTGCCTTCTCCTCATAATCCTGCACATTCGTTCTTTTCAGCTAACAGTCTAATTCCCTTTTGCAAGCCTTGATTGAACCTACCTCGACCACCCTCTCAGGCAGTGCATTCCAGACCTTAACCACTCACTGCGTGAACATTTTTTCCAGGTGTCACTTCTGCTTCTTTTGCCAATCACTTTAAATTTGTGCCCTCTCATTCTCAATCCTTTCACAAGTGGGAACAATTTCTCCCTATCCACTCTGTCCAGGCCCCTCATGATTTTGAATACCTCTATAAAATCTCCTCTCAGCCTTCTCTTCTCCAAGGAAAGCAGCCCCAAATTCTCCAATCTCATCTTCGTAACTGAAGTTCCTCAACCTTGGAACCATTCTCGTGAACCTTTCCTGTACTCTCTCCAATGTCTTCACATCTTTCCTAAGGTGCGACGCCCAGAACTGGATGCAATACTCCACCTGAGGCCGAGCTAGTGTCTTATACATGTTCAACATTACCTCCTTCCTCTTGTACTCTATGCCCCTATTAATAAAGCCCAGGATGCTGTATGCTTTATTAACCACTCTCGCAACCTGTCCTGCCACCTTCAATGACTTATGCACATATACACCCAGGTCCCTCTGCTCCTGCATCCCCTTTAGAATTGTACCCTTTATTTTATATTGTCTCTCCATGTTCTTCCTACCAAAATGAATCACATCACATTTCTCTGCATTGAACTTCATCTGCCACTTGTCTGCCCATTCCACCAAATTGTCCATGTCCTTTTGAAATTCTGCACTATCCTCATCACAGTTCACAATTGTTCCAAGTTTCGTATCATCCACAAACTTTGAAATTGTGCCCTGTACACCAAGGTCTAGATCATTAATATATATCAGGAAGAGCAAGGGTCCCAACACTGACCCCCAGGGAACTCTACTACAAACCTTCCTGCAGCCCATACGTACATAGGAATTAGGAGCAGAAGTCAGCCTTTCAGCCTCTTGAGCCTGCTCCGCAATTCAATAAGATCATGGCTGATCTGTTTCTGTTTCAAATTCTACACTCCCATCTATCCCTGATAACCTTTGATTCCCTTGCCTAACAAGATTCTATCTACCTCTGCCTTAAATAATTGAATGACCCCGCCTCCAGCCCCTTCTGAGGCAGAGTGTTCCAAAGTCGCACAATCCTCTGAAAGGAAAAAAATTCTACTAATCTCTGTCCTAAAAGGGCAATCCCTAATTTTAAAACAGTGCCCCCTAGTTCTGGACTCACCCACAAGAGGAAACATCCTTTCCACATCCACCCTGTCAAGGCCGTTCAGGATCTTATAAACTTCAATCAAATCTCCCCTCACTCTTCTAAACTCCAGTGAAAACAAGCCCAGTCTGTCCGATCTTTCCTCATAAGACAACCTGCTCATTCCAAGTATCAACCTAGTAAACCTCCTCTGAACCGCCTCCAACGCATTTACATTCTTCCTTAAATAAGGAAAGCAAAACTGCACACTGTCTTCGAGATGTGGTCTCACCAAACCCGTGTATAACTGAAGCATAGCATCCTTACTTATATTTTCAATTCCTCTCTTAATAAAGGATAGCATTCCATTAGCCTTCTCTATTCCTTGCTGTACCTGCATACTAACTTTTTGTGAGTCACGCACTAGAACACCTACATCCCTCTGCCCCTCAGAATTCTGCAGTCATTCTCTGTTTAAGTAATACTCTGTTTTTTTATTCTTTCTGCCAAAGTGAACAACTTCTCATTTTCCCACATTATACTCCATCTGCCAGATTTGTGCCCACTCACTCAACCTATATATATTGGTCTGCAACCTCTTTATGTCCGCTTCACAACATACTTTCCTATCTATCTTTGTATCATCTGCAAATTTAGCTATCCTGCCATTGCTCCCCTCATCTAAGTCATTGATATAAATTGTAAAAGGTTGAGGCCCTTGCACAGACCCCTGCAGGATTCCATTGGTCACATCCTGCCAATCAGAAAAGGACCCATTTATTCTGCCAACCAGCCAATCATCTATCCATGCTAATATGTTACCCCCTACACCATGAGCTCCTACTTTGCACAATAACCTTTTGTGTGGCACCTCGTCAAATGCCTTCGGGAAATTCAAATACAGTACTTCAACGGGCTCCCCTTTATCCACAGGGCATGTTACTCCTTCAAAGAGCCAATTTTGTTTCCATGGTGCTACTGCCCCTTTTATTCCATGAGCTATAACTTTGCTTACAAGTCTGTTGTGTGGCACTGTATCAAATGCCTTTTGGAAGTCCATTGCACCACATCATCAGCATTGCCCTCATCAACCCTCTCTGTTACCTCTTCAAAAACTTTCAGCAAGTTAGTTAAACATAATTTTCCCTTAATGAATCCTTGCTGGCTTTCCTTAATTAACCCACATTTGTCCATGTGACTATTAATTTGGACCCAAATTTTGTTTATAGAAGTTTCCCCACATTGAAGTTAAACTGACTGGCCTGTAGTTGCTGTGCTTATCCTTACATCCTTTTTTGAACAAGGGTGTAATGTTTGCAATTCTCCAGTCCTCTGGCACCACCCCTGAGTCTAAGGAAGACTGAAAAATTATGGCCAGTGCCTCTGCAATTTCCACTCTCACTTCAGTCGTTATCCTTGGATGCATCTCATCCAGCCCTGGTGCTTTATCAATTTTAAGGATAGACAGCCTATTAATTACCTCCTTTTTCACTGTAGCCTGGGTAGCATCTTCTTCCTCGGTAAAGACATGAGCAGTGTTTGAAGCTAGTAGTGCAGTTGGTAGGATATGAGATTTGAGTTGCATTCACTGACCTTGACTATTCATGTGAGGTCATTGAACCTCTTGCAGCATTGAATCCAAATCCTTGGAGCTTGACTCCTTGCATTCACCTTCATGGCTATCTTTCAAGCGTGTGTCTGGAGGGTTTCCTGTCCCCCTGCAGATATAGCACATCTCTCCTACATTCCACCTCCTGCACCAAGGCCTCTTTTGCACCATGGGAAAGCCCCTGGAGCTTTCTCCCTCCAGGTTGTGCCATTCTTCGCTGTTTCCCAGGTCAGATTCACTTCCTGTAGGATTGTCAGCACCTGCTCCAGCTACAATGCACCTCTCCTTTAAGCAGGGCAGGCTACGATTTTAGGTCTCCTGCTAATGTGAACAGCATGGTTAGTGCTGGTTGCAGCAGCAGTCATTCTACTGGATGGGTGTAGGTTAACTGCCTGTGCCCATTTTCAAGGGCTATCCAATTTAGCTTAGACTCAACATGAAAACTGTCTGTTAGGCTGAAGTACTGGAGGATGTCAACATTCATGGAACCATATCCTATCATGAGACACCAACCTAAGAAAATAAAGACTGGGGGTGGGGGATTGAACAAACTAAAGAAACATCTGAGAAAAGGAAAGAAGTAATGCGGAACTGATTCATTTTCTTTGGAGAATTGATTTAGCTACTGGCAATTAAATCTACAAAGAAATGCATGCATTTTATTGTATTTTGGAAGTATTTTATTCAGTTCCATGTTGGTAAGTGGATGGTATTCTGGGGATTTATGTAAGCCTATACAGTTAAATATTCTAAGCTTATTCTGGCCTGTTAGAACTTTAACTTGTATGTAAATTTTTGGCAGTAAAAAAGTTATGATCACACTTGTTACGTGAATAAAATTTGACAGCTGATATTTCATTTCAAATATTTTCCTAGATTGTACAATGATAATTTTGAATAAGCATTGCTCAAACCTAAAATATTACTTTCGGAAAATTAGCCCTAAATCTACTCTGCCAACACTGAAACCTTTGTTTTCTTGACTTGAGTTTTCCTGATGGGGTCTAGATTGGCCAAAACTATAATTGCTTCCAGCCCAATATATCAACATGCTGTAATGCTGAAGGATATACACGGCCTAGATGCTTTAAAAAAAAAGTTTCGTCATTAGGGCAAAAAATGGCAACGCTCTGCTGGACATGAGTATGGGTCAAAGACCTACAACACAGTGTCCTCTGTTCTGCACTCTGAAATCACATCTAACTAGTATGTCTGCCCTAATGTAAATCGAGCTGCATTTTAGGTTAAAGTCATGCAAAAAGTGAAAAAATAAACCTGTTTACAAAATTAATGAAAAATATTCCTTAGTTCAATATAAAATTCAGTAACTTTGAATGCTGGTGTGCACAATCATGTGACTAAGACAAAAATCATACTTAATTACACAAGGGCAACTTTTGTAAGACTGGTCTTTCACTCAATGGAAGTGTCAATTGGAGAATCGAGAGTGAAAGTCAAGAAGAAAATTCTCCATTGGTCAATCTATAAGTTAATAAATATGGTGAACAATTTTTCTAGATTATTCAATTTTATAAATTGTGAAAACAATTAGGTCAGATCAAATTCTCAACAATTCCAAATAAGACAGGCCCATGTCCTTTGCGTTTTCTCACTACTTAATCCCAGAAATCAAAGAACCATAGAATCATAGAATGATACAGCACATAAAGAAGCCATTTGGTCCATCATGCCTGTGCTGGTTCTTTGAAAGAGCTGTCTAATTAGTCCCATTCCCATGCTCTTTCTCCATAGTTCTGTAAATGTTTTTTTTTAGAGATACAGCACTGAAACAGGCCCTTCGGCCCACCGAGTCTGTGCCAACTAACAACCACCCATTTATATTAATCCTACATTAATCCCATATTCCCTACCACATCCCCACCATTCACCTACCACCTACCTACACTAGGGGCAATTTACAATGACCAATTTACCTATCAACCTGCAAGTCTTTGGCTGTGGGAGGAAACCGGAGCACCCAGCAGAAACCCACACGGTCACAGGGAGAACTTGCAAACTCCTCACAGGCAGTACCCAGAACTGAACCCAGGTCGCTGGAGCTGTGAGGCTGCAGTGCTAACCACTGCGCTACTGTGCCGCCCAAGAACATTAACAAATCAGTGGTAAATGTGCCCACCTACTATTCAGCTTATTTATTTTTTTATTTAATTTCTTTAGCGATACAGCACTGAAACAGGCCCTTCGGCCCACCGAGTCTGTGCCGACCATCAACCACCTATTTA
The DNA here is from genome assembly GCF_036365525.1 of Heterodontus francisci. NCBI lineage: Eukaryota > Metazoa > Chordata > Chondrichthyes > Heterodontiformes > Heterodontidae > Heterodontus > Heterodontus francisci. The sequence goes on from NC_090373.1 coordinate 132,559,889, forward strand.
TACTGATCCTACATTAATCCCATATTCCGACCACATCCCCTCAATTCCCCTACCACCTACCTACACTAGGGGCAATTTACAATGGCCAATTTACCTATCAACCTGCAAGTCTTTGGCTGTGGGAGGAAACCGGAGTACCCGCCAGAAACCCACGCAGCCACAGAGAGAACTTGCAAACTCCGTTTCTTCTTCAAGAATTTATCCAATTCCTTTTGGAAAGTTATTATTGAATCTGCTTCCAACACCCTTTCAGGCAATGCATTCCAGATCATAACAACACACTGCTTAAAAAAAATTCTCTTCATCTCACCTCTGGCTCTTTTGCCAATTAGCTTAAATCTGTGTCCTCTGGTTACAGACGCTTCTGTCAGTGGAAATAGTTTCTCCTCATTTATTCTATCAAAACCCTTTATGATCTCGCACACCTATATCAAATTTTCCTTTAACCTTCTCTGCTTTAGAGAGAAAAACCCCAGCTTCTCTAGTCTTTCCACATGACTGAAGTCATGGTACCATTCTAGTAAATCTCCTCTGCACCCTCTCTAAAGACCTTGGCATCCTTCCTAAAGTGTGGTGTCCAGAATTGGCCAGAATACTCCAGCTGGCACCTTACCAGTGTTTTATAAAGGCTTAGTATAACTTCTTCGTTTTTTTACTCTAAGCCAATCACCCGGTATGCCTTTTTGACAACCTTCTCAACTTGTCCTGTCGCCAAAGATTTGTGCACATAGACGCATCCAGTTCTCTCTGTTCCTGTACCCACTTTGACATTGTACTATTTAGTTTATATTACCTCTCCTCATTCTGCCTACCAAAAACATATCAATGTATCTATCTTATCTGACTTTTGTACTGTAGTTCATCACAAGAGCAGACGGTTTCAAAAACTGAGTTACAATAAATTGTAACACCTGGAAATTTCTGGAACCTGTTCTCCCAACCACCCAGAGTAGTTTTGGAAAATGATCAGTGGAAACCCTGGAGACACAGTCTAAATGGCCATTTACACAGTTTCTACAGGGTTGCCACTGATCTTCACCAAAGTTATGGTGGATGATTGGCAAAAGTCTGCCGAAAATCTACCCCTTGTTTTCCTAATCAAAATGCTATATGACTGCTACAACTAAATTATACTCAATCTTTTGGATCCCTGTTCTCATACTAATTACAAGGATTCATAATGCATGTATTTATTACCTTGCACCCAGTTACCTACAAGATCCAAATTCCTCTGGATCTAGTTACACTGTTTCTCATTATTTGGAAAAATGGTCCTATGATACCTTATCTATTCAAAATTGCAGGAATCCCAAATCCAACCTCGATGGTATCCTGGCCTATTAGCTCCTACAATAGGTGGCAATCTTGTCTAAGAGATTCTGAATTCTACAATCTATCCAATAATCAGATATAAATGCACTGGTGGATGAGGATGAAGATTAATGCAAGACAGAAGGAGAAAGCAAATGAATATTGAAAAGTTCTTTTGCAGCATAATCCTCCACAGGGATCACTTCATAATTCAAGGGCTGCTACTGTTGATTAGGCTTCTTGCAGAGGAAAGAAAAAATCCCTCTGGTGTCTGCAAAGGCTGTCGCCCATATGGAATTAATGACAATTTAATGATATGTGAATAGCTGCTTAACAGAAAACAATAGCAACTAATTGTCAGACTTGCGTTTCATTGCACAAGTTATTATTGTGTTTTATGAGTTAATAGACTGTGTCTTGTAAATAATATTCGCTGTAATTCCAATATGCTTTCAACATGCTGAAAGTGTGTGTGCAGAAAATAAATTATAATTTCTTCTGTCGGAAAGATCTGCCTAACAAACTTTCTTGTATCTTGGAGATCACCTATATGTTATCCATTTTACATATTTCTTGACATTTATGTAGCACCTTATTGGACCATCAGGGCATCTCAAAACACTTTTAAATCTAATGTAATTTTTTTTCAAAGTGGTGTTAATATATAGGCACAGACTGCAGCCCATTGTGCACAGCACATTTCCACCGACAGGAAATAAGATGAGTGAGTGGTTAACCTGTTTTTTTTTTGGTGGTGTTAGTAGAGAAAATAATGTTGCCCAGTATACTAGGAGAACTGACTATAAAATTCTGCTGTGGGTTCTTTACATCCACCTGATCAGGTAGACGAGATTTCAATTTAACACTTTCTATCTGAAGACAATGTTGCAGGTCTTCAGTGCTGTTCTGAATTGTCCGTCTATATTACATGCTCAAGTGCAATGGAGTTTGAACCCATTTTCTGATTCCCCCTAATATTCTAAAAGCTAGAAAATGGCTACCTTTACTTTACAATTGGGGTGAATTTTCAGTGTGGTGGAATCTGTGCCCAGCATAAAATATGCTGCTGTTGATGACCATGCTTTGGGGTCATTGGATTATAAGGGAGTTCTCCTTCATCCACCAAAGATTTCTGCCAATGTGAGGGAAAAGATTTTCTGCGTCTGCACTGTAGCACTGCCAGTACCCTTAAATCAGCTAATAAAATGCGGAAAACATGTTCGATTTTTATTTTAAGAAATCTTCCAATATGCTTGGAAAGTATGAAAATTTAAAGAATTATTCTACTGCTAAACACTTGGGACTAACAAGCATCCCTGACATCAGGCAATGCAAAAATTCAAATGGCGCATAATGAACCAGAGGGAATATTTCTCTCATTTGCATACTCTTTCAATATTCTTTGAAGGAATGACGGCTTGACTCCGTTGGATCACAGACTCAAACATAGCAGCTCTAAAGATGCCACACCATCACCAATCTTTGAGGTAGAGTTTGGAGGTCTCAGAGATAAGCATATAACAGTGCCAAGTACTAGTCCTGGTCTCCATCAGAGGCAAGTAAAATCAACAAATAGGCACAATCAAGACAGAGGGCCATGACCATGACTGGTAATGTGGAAATAGGAAGAGGAAAATATTACAGGGCATAAGTGTGACATTTATAGAAAATACACTTTCAGCAAAACTTGTAATATATTGTGAGTGAATCTCAAGTGGTTTGCTCACAATAGGTCACAATGCATGCTTTCTGTCTTATGCTCTGTCATTTTCATGTTACTTTCTCTCTCTTCCCCTTCCCCCCACCCCTTTATGGTTCTGTCTTTTTTAAAATCATTTTCTGTTCCTCTCTGTCCTGTTTTGCTGCTCTCTTATTTTCTGGAGAAAGTTTCTGTCCTATTATTTTTCTTCTTTTTGCCTTTTCTTTCTCTTTTATTTTTTCTCTCTCCTGCCCCCCACCATGACTCTGACTTAGTTCCCTGCTTATCTCTGATTGTCCACAGCTCCCGATCTCTTTAAGCTGGTAGCTCTCTTTTTCATCTCACTCTATTTCTCTTCCATCTCTCATTTAAATGATCTATTTCTTGCTCAGTTTACACCACCTACTTCACACTCACATGAAACTTGCAGTGTAAATACAGCCTAAAATATTCGTTATATTTCTGACATTAGTTTATACACAACTATACCAATGGCTTTTGTGAATTCTGGTTCAGATTCATAGAAGTGTCAACTTTCCAAACAAAGACCTTAAAAGTAAAAAAAGAGAAATGTTTGAAGTGAAATTAATACCTTCAGAAAAATTAAATCACTTATTTTTTCTCTCCTGTTCCAAATATTCCACAGAAATAATGCAAATACAATATTCTTACAGTTGCTTTGCAAAATACAAACCAAATTAACAAACTTAAAGACCTTAAGAACTTGGCTGAGACATTGATCAATAATGATTAAGATGTTGCGAACGAATCTTGGATATTAGCCCATGAAAGAGTTTCACCATAAAGTGAAGCCAAGTGCTAAAGTGTACCCCAGTCATTAAAAGCTAGTGAAATGGGACGTCATACGAAGTAAAGTGCCTTACAGGCATTTTGGTTGTTTTATAATATGATAGTGTGATTACTAATGCAACAATGTCATTATATTACTGTTTGTGCTGTTTGTTTTTAAGTTTTGCAATCAGTAAAAAAGTGGCACAGCACCAGCAACTGTGACTTTTCTGGAGATGAACAGCTACCCAAGCATTCTGCAAGGAGTTAGTAACATCTCTTTTAAGTTTCCCTTGAAAACATTTGCATTTCTACAGTGTTTTTCACATCCTGGAGATGCTACAAAACACTTTACTGCCAATTAATTACTTTTTCCAAGTATGTTGAAGTTGTTTTGTCGGTAAGAATGCTAGCCAATTTTGCATACAGCCAAGTCCCCATAAACAGCAAATGCGATGTGGCCAGCTTTGATGGTGTTGCTGGAGAGATAAATGTTGTCAGGATACCAGGAGAACTCCCTACAATTATTTGGTTAAATACTGTGAGATCTTTTACATCCATCTGAAATGGCATTCAAGCCCTCATTGTAGCATCTCCATTGAAAAGCATTATTAGATTAGATTAGAGATTAGAGATACAGCACCGAAACAGGCCCTTCGGCCCACCGAGTCTGTGCCGAACATCAACCACCCATTTATACTAATCCTACACTAATCCCATATTCCTACCAAACATCCCCACCTGTCTCTATATTTCCCTACCACCTACCTATACTAGTGACAATTTATAATGGCCAATTTACCTATCAACCTGCAAGTCTTTTGGCTTGTGGGAGGAAACCGGAGCACCCGGAGAAAACCCACGCAGACACAGGGAGAACTTGCAAACTCCACACAGGCAGTACCCGGAATCGATTAGATTACAGGCATATGCTTCTTGTCATTTTTTGACTGCAGATAACAAATATTACTTTTTTTTTGTTCCTGGTGGACACACATTTAGATAGTGATATGCGAGATTCCTGATGCAAAACCATTATTTTTTGGCAAACATATAACTCAGCCAAACAATGGTCATGCTTATTCTCTGTGCACTCACCAGCCTGAGATTATCCTCTTGATATGCAGAGGAACTTGGGCAACATGCAAGTACATCAAGCAATTAGGAAGGCAAACAGAATGTTAGCCTTTATTGCAAGGGGGTTGGACTACAAGAGTAAGGAAGTTTTGCTGCAATTGCACAGGGCTTTGGGGAGACCACACCTGGAGTACAATTTTGGTCTCTTATTTAAGGAAGGATATATTTGCCTCAGAGCAGGTACAACAAAGGTTCACTAGATTGATTCCTAGGATGGGAGGTTTGTCCTATGATGAGAGATTAAGATGAATAGGCCTACATTCTCTGGAATTTAGAAGAATGAGAGGTAATCTCATTGAAACATGTAAAATTCTTAGACTGCCTGACAGGGTGAGAAGCTGATTCCCTTGGCTGGAGAGTCGAGAACTAGGGACAAAGTCTTAGGATAAAGGGTCAATCATTTAGGAATGAGATAAGGAGAAATTCTTTAGTCAGTGGGTTGTGAAACTTTGGAATTCTCTCCTCAGAGGGTTGTGGATGCTCAGTTGATCATATATTCAAGACTGAGATCGATAGATTTTTGGATCCAAAGGGAATGAAGGGATATAGGGAGGGATAGAGTAGAAAAATATTGTTGAGATGGAAGATCAGCCATTATCTTATTGAATGGTGGAACAGGCTCGAGGAACCATAGGGTCTATACCCGCTTCTCTTTCTTATTTTCTTCATTGTAAACAATGGGTGGAAATCACAGCTGATAAACCTACAGGTGAATAACTCCAGACAATTTGCCTACATTGAGATTCCAGTGAAACTGAGATCTTAAAACAGATGTATTTTTGATCATTTCTTCTTGTCACACTCAATCCATCATCAAACAAAATGTTACTGTACTTCCTATTCATTTTCATGGCACGCTTGAAATTGCAATGGCTAAATTGGAATGGCACAACCCTCATCTAAACTATGACCCTGGTCCTGAAAACCATCTAGGTCTATGCCTGCAGTGAATTAGGAAAAAAACTTTGAAAAAATACTCCTAAATAGCTTTAATTTATTTACTTTAAAATAAACGATTGATGTGATTTTCCGCGATAATGAAAATATGTCAGAGACATGGACTTCCCATTTTCAAACCTCTATTTTTAGCTAACAGTAGAAAGGAAGTGTTAGATATTAAATGCTTCTCTGAGCATTTTCTATTGTGTGCTTTCATATTATAAATAGCTTAGGCAAGAAAAAACTTTATGAAAAACTAACTACAAATGCATCAAGAGGAGAACACTTGGTATTACCTGTGTAAAAGCAGGATTGGCTCCAACTGAAGTCTGACCGTGGGAACACAGATGAGGGAGGAGGTGCTCCCAATGCACAACCATCCAGGTCCTTGAATAGAGTCTTTTTCCGTCTGTTGCACTCTAGCTGTGGACACTGTAACCCATTTCCAGCCTCATCCATGCTGTAAGAGTAAAATGTTAAAAACAACTCGAAAAGAAACAAGTTCTTACATTACATCGGGTGGCGCAGTGGTTAGCACCACAGCCACCCAGCTCCAGCGACCCAGGTTCAGTTCTGGGTACTGAGTTTGCAAGTTCTCCCTGTGACTGCGTGGGTTTGGGCTGGATGCTCCGGTTTCCTTCCACAGCCAAAGACTTGCAGGTTGATAGGTAAATTGGTCATTGTAAATTGCCCCTAGTGTAGGTAGATGGTAGGAGAATTGTGGGGATGTGGTAGGGAATATGGGATTAATGTTGGATTAGTATAAATGGGTGGTTGATGATTCGGCACAGACTCGGTGGGCTGAAGGGCCTGTTTCAGTGCTGTATCTCTCTATGACTCGATTAGTGTATCTGCAGGTTTATGACCTTGCCTTGACTATCTTTTTTTTTATTCATTCATGGGATGTGGGCATCGCTGGCCAGGCCAGCATTTATTGCCCATCCCTAATTGCCCTTGAGAAGGTGGTGGTGAGCTGCCTTCTTGAACCGCTGCAGTCCATTTGGGGTAGGTATACCCACAGCGCTGTTAGGAAGGGAATTCCAGGATTTTGACCCAGCGACAGTGAAGGAACGGCGATATAGTTCCAAGTCAGGATGGTGTGTGACTTGGAGGGGAACTTGCAGGTGGTGGTGTTCTCATGCATTTGCTGCCCTTGTCCTTCTAGTTGGTAGAGGTCATGGGTTTGGAAGGTGCTGTCTAAGGAGCCTGGGTGCATTGCTGCAGTGCATCTTGTAGATGGTACACACTGCTGCCACTGTGCGTCGGTGGTGGAGGGAGTGAATGCTTGTAGATGGGGTGCCAATCTGATTTAAAAATGCCAGCTAAACACACAAAATGTTGTATTGTAACACACTGCACCATTGTTCTGTCAATAAACAAAACCAGTTGATAACAAATCAAAGTTCAGGCCTAGCCAACCTCATAAAGTCAATGGAGGATTTGTGACTATAAATGTCCTCCATCACCACCATTTATCTACCTCCGCTCCAATTACGTCTATTCCTTGCTGTAATTCCACAGCCACATTCTGGTGCCTCACCTTAGTTGTTATTATTCATAATTTTAAAAAGTTAAAATTTAGAAAATAGAAAAGCTAAGAGTAGGCGTAGAATCAAGTGCTAGAAAGAGAGGTGTTAAAAAAGGAGTTGCCAAGAAGAAAACTAAAGCAAACAACTTTCAGTTCTACAGATGTTGCTTGTGGAGGGCATTGTTTTACCAACAGTAAACAACAACAACTGATTTTACAATGGCTATAAAGACACCTCCTAGGTAAGATCATTTAACCATTGGCACCCATACTTTTCTAGAATACTCAGGGACACTACACCAGGTTATTGACCTATCAACAATTTGCAAACTTCAGTGACATAAAACAGTGTCAAAAAACAGACTATATCATTGTGTCATCAAGAAAACATTGCTCTGCATTAAATTTCATCTGATGTCCATCTGTCCAATCTACCAACCTAACGATGCCCTCCTGACATTATTTATAGTCCTCTTCACAGTTAATCATGCCTCCAAGGTGTGCATTGTCTGCAAATTTAGCATTATGCTCCCTATACTTGTGTCCATATCATTTAGTTATATGAATCAGAGCATTGTCCTAACACTGGCCTTTGGGCAATTTCACTGGTTACATTCTATGCTGCCACACTCCCCATAAGAAACTGCACTTTAATCTTAGCAACAAGCCTTCTCTGTGGCATTTTTGAAAATCCATGTCATTAACATCCACTATATTTTTTAAAATACATTCAATCTATTATTGTCTCAAAAAACTCTTAAATTGTTCAGACATAAGTTGCCTTTTACAAATCTATGTTAGCCACCTGTAATTAGCCCATGTTTTTCTAAGTGACTATTAATTTTATCCCCTACTTAGCTTGCAGAACATTGCCAACCAGCAACATTATGCTAACTGGTCTACATGTATTTGGCTTATCTCTTCCTGCCTTCTTGAACAGAAGTAATGCATTGGCACACCTTCCATAGTGACTGTTATTTCATCTGTGAATTCTCTCAGCATTCTGAGATACATAGCATCAGGACCCAGTGTTTTCTTCACTTTAAGTTCCACCAGCTACTATTGTCTTATCTATAGTAACCCTAATTAATTTCTCTAATCCTCAGCTACACTTTCATTTCCAGTATGATTTTATAAAATCATGGTAAAGTGCTCTTTTAACTTCTTCCTCCATGGGATCTTCTTCCACAGCTCTGGTCAGCTCGAACCTTTCTTTAGCTATTCTTTACTTTTTAATCTGTTCAAAGAATTCTTTACTGTGCCCTCTATGTTCCCGGTCAATCTTTCTGAAGATGTTTTCTTAGTATTTGTATTCGTCTTTTATACTTCACTTGATTATCTTTTGCTCTATGGTTAGCTCTATATTAGTTATATGCTTCTTTTTAAATTTCATTTTAAATTCTCTAATTATTTAAGGAACTCCAGCATTTGTTGCACCCTCTTTAATGGAGCAGAATGCTACTGAGGACCGACACTAAGTTATATAATTTTAGAAACACCAACTCCAATGAAAAAGAAAAAGATTTGCATTAATATATTGCTTTTATCACATTGTAACATTAATTGTGTGTAATAAATGACATTGAATTACTAGATAGGCAGACAAGGCAGTCACTTTGTACACAACAAGAACCCATAAACAGCAGTGCAATGAATCACCAGTATGAAGGAATGAACATTGGCCAGGACATTAAAAATACACCTTATCTTCTTTGTAAAGGACATGGGATCTTTAACATCCACTTGAATTAAAGAAACAGGTAGATTTTTTTTAATGTCTTATCCATAAGCCAACCCCATCCAATATTAAAAGGAATTCCACAGCACTCCACAGGAGTGAAGGATGAATCCAGTTTCAGAGGTGAGGATAATACCAACTGAATTCAGCTGACAAAAGGCTGTTACATAAGTTCACATCATTAGAAATTTACATTGAACCTGAAAGTGGGTAAGAAAGTGGTTAAGGAGAGGTTATTGTTATGGGAGTGATACTGATGTAGAGGCAGAGGAGTACTGAATGATTTACCTCAGGGATCAGTTCTGGGATTCCGACTGTTTTGAATTTACATCAGCTAGTTAGATTATGAAACTCAATATAAAATGATCAATTTCACAATGGATACCAAACTGGAGATGGTGGGGGAAGTGAGAGAAGTAGTTGAGTCAGAGCCCAAATAAAAAATGAGATTAAATCTGTAAATGTGACAGGTGAAATTTAATACAGATAAATGAGGCCGCTGCATATTGGAAGAAAAATGGATGGGATAAATGCTCTGCAAATGATACAGAGATAACTAAAGGTGAGATTCAAAGCAATTGGGGGTGCTAGTAAACTCAGTACTTTATGTCAAATAATATTAAAGCAGCAAGCAAAGCTCTGCCTCCCCCGCCCTCACCTCCAAGAAGTGCAAGGAGCTCATGGACTTCTTTGTCACTAAAATTGCTTTGTCCTGGATGGTGTCGAGCTTCTTGAGTGTTGTTGGGGCAGCACCCATCCAGGCAAGTGGAGAGTATTCCATCACACTCCTGACCTGTGCCTTGTAGATTGTGGACAGGCTTTGGGGAGTGAGAAGATGAGTTACTCACTGCAGGATTCCTAGCCTCTGACCTGCTCTTGTAGCCACAGTATTTATATGGCCACTCCAGTTCAGTTTCTGGTCAATGGTAGCCCCTAGGATGTTGATAATGGGGGATTCAGCGATGGTAATGCCATTGAATGTCAAGGGGAAATGGTTAGATTCTCTCTTGTTGGAGATGGTCGTTGCCTGGCACTTGTGTGGCATGAATGTTACTTGCCACTTATCAGCCCAAGCCTGGATATTGTCCAGGTCTTGTTGCATTTCTACATGGACTGCTTCAGTATCTGAGGAGTCGCGAATGATGTGAATATTGTGCAATCATCAGCGAACATCCCCACTTCTGACCTTATGATTGAAGGAAGGTCATTGATGAAGCAGCTGAAGATGGTTGGGCCGAGGACACTACCTTGAGGAACTCCTGCAGTGATGTCCTGGAGTTCAGATGATTGACTTCCAACAACTACAACCATCTTCCTTCGCGTTAGGTATGACTCCAACCAGCGGAGAGTTTTCCCCTTGATTCCCATTGACCTCAGTTTTGCTAGGGCTCCTTGATGCCATACTCGGTCAAATACTGCTTTGATGTCAAGGGCAGTCACTCTCACCTCACCTCTTGAGTTCAGCTCTTTTGTCCACGTTTGAACCAAGGCTGTAATGAAGTCAGGAGCTGAGTGGCCTTGGCGGAACCCAAACTGAGCGTCACTGAGCAGGTTATTGATAAGCAAGTGTTGCTTGATGGCACTGTTGATGACACCTTCCATCACTTTACTGATGTTTGAGAGTAGGCTGATGGGGCAGTAATTGGCTGGGTTGCACTTGTCCTGCTTTTTGTGTACAGGACATACTTGGGCGATTTTCCACATTGCCAGGTAGATGCCAGTGTTGTAGCTGTACTGGAACAGCTTGGCTAGGGGCGCGGCATGTTCTGGAGCACAGGTCTTCAGTACTATTGCCGGAATATTGTCAGGACCCATAGCCTTTGTAGTATTCAATGCCTTCAGTCGTTTCTTGACATCATGCAGAGTGAATCGAATTGGCTGAAGTCTGGCCTCTGTGATGCTGGGGACTTCAGGAGGAGGCCAAGATGGATCATCAACTCGGCACTTCTGGCTGAAGATTGTTGCAAATGCTTCAGCCTTATCTTTCACACTAATGTGCTGGGCTCCCCCATCATTGAGGATGGGGATATTTGTGGAGCCACCTCCTCCAGTTAGTTGTTTAATTTTCCACCACCATTCACAGTTGGATGTGGCAGGACTACAGAACTTAAATCTGATCTGTTGGTTATGGGAACGCTTAGCTCTGTCTATCACATGCTGCTTATGCAGTTTGGCACACAAGTAGTCCTGTGTTGTCTCTTCATCAGGTTGACACCTCATTTTGAGATATGCCTGGTGCTGCTCCTGGCATGCCCACCTGCACTCTTCATTGAACCAGGGTTGGTCTCCTGGCTTGTTGGTAATGGTAGAGTGGGGAATATGCCAGGCCATGAGGTTACAGATTGTGGTTGAGTACAATTCTGCTGCTGCTGATGGCTCACAGCACTTCATGATGCCCAGTTTTGCATTGCTAGATCTGTTTGAAATCTATCCCATTTAGCATGGTGGTAGTGCCACACAACACGATAGAGGGTATGCTCAATGTGAAGGCGGGACCTCATCTCCACAAGGACTGTGCTGTGGTCACTCCTACCAATACTGTCATGGACAGATGCATCTGTGGCAGGCCACAGGATCTACTGCCAAAGACCGACCTACCTTGAGATGACCGTGAACTAGTGCCAGAGAAGACTGCAACTGTCTAGGCAGATGGTCACAGAAATGTGTGCCCTCGTGGCAGAAGACCTCAGAGACAAAGAAGTTCAAGGCCACAGTGACTTTAGCAGCTACTGGCAGGGCATGGTGAGCAGTGCTATGAGGTTTGAGGTCTTTCGTCAAGCTTTCAGTCACCTGTTCTATTATCTTTTTATGTTCTCTTGTCAACTTTTACATGATATCACTCTTGTGAAGTGCCTTGGGATGTTTTGATACTCTAAAGTTACAATATAAATGCAAGTTGTTGAACAATATCATCAGATCAATAGAATATGGAGTGGATTTTCCTCACCTGAGCATAATGGCTTACCTGGGCACATTGTATGAAAGAAAATCAAGTGGGGTCTGGTGCATGACCATAAGAGAGTCTACCAGATTTTCAATCCATACTTGATGCTGACACAGAGATGCTCTAACAGAAAAGGTGTTCCATTCATTTTCCAGCACTGACATTCATCACCTTCAAATAAAAACATATATAAATTGTACCTGGCTTCAGAGGAGCAAAAGTAAAACTTGTTCTGTTCTTTAATGTGCAACATCCGTGTGCCTTTAGCTACAATTGGATGCATAATGCCATAATTCCCAGGGTTGGACATAAAGCAAGTGTCACTGTCTTCACTGTAACAGCTCTTCTTGAACCCAGAAAATGTGACATCTGAAAAAAGAAAAAGATTCTTAAGCAATTTCAAATGAAAGATTCTTGGTCATTAATAGCTGAAAAATTCTTAGCTCTTTTTATTTGTTCATGTACACAACTCACAGTACAAATTTCTCACCATTTTCATATTGAAAATTGTTTCTGAATTTAGTTGGACTGCCAAACCTTATTTTTCACATTGGACTGTAAGCTGGTTGGGACGTCTTAATAATTGACCCGGGCACATTAAATAGAACAGGCACAGTGGCGCAGTGGTTAGCACTGCAGCCTCACAGCTCCAGCGACCCGGGTTCAATTCTGGGTACTGCCTGTGTGGAGTTTGCAAGTTCTCCCTGTGTCTGCGTGGGTTTTCTCCGGGTGCTCCGGTTTCCTCCCACAAGCCAAAAGACTTGCAGGTTGGTAGGTAAATTGGCCATTATAAATTGCCACTCGTATAGGTAGGTGGTAGGGAAATATAGGGACAGGTGGGGATGTGGTAGGAATATGGGATTAGTGTAGGATTAGTATAAATGGGTGGTTGATGATCAGCACAGACTCGGTGGGCCGAAGGGCCTGTTTCAGTGCTGTATCTCTAAACTAAACTAAACTAAAAGAACAGCACATGTGGATCAGCTGCAGATGCAACCCACTTAACTTTCTATATCTACATTAAATCAAAAATCTTCAGTATAGTGTAACCTTCCTAGAGCCAAAAATCCTTTGACTTTTCAGTGCACTCCCACTGGAACTGCAATGGGAGTACAGCTGCAGAGCAAAGGCCCAGACATACTTAGTAACTGGCTACTGAATAACAGTAGTGGAGCCACCTTAGAATCCAGGGCAAGGCTCATCGCATGAGGCAGAGATAGTAATTCTTTTAACCAACAGAGGTGAAGGGGCCGAGTATATCCTCTTTCCACGGAAAGTCCAGCACTTTTCTGATGAACTACAACTGCTTCATGTAGTTTGGAAATCTAATGAACTCCCCCTGACCGTTCAAAACTTCAGCAGCGTCAGGGACAGGGGTCCCAGTTGAGCACAGTCCACAGATCTTCGGCTTCTCAATTTCAAAAAATTATTCATGAAATTTAAACTAAACATTTTTAGTTAAGGAAAAAAAGGCTGTGTGTGTGTGTGTGAGAGAGAGAAAAAAACATGACAGATGCCAATAATTACACACATTGTTGTTAGCTGGTTGCAAATTATAAATGCTCTATAAACTTCCGAAAGGCTATTAAGATTAAAAGGAAGCACAATGGTGGGGGTAATTTTCAATTTTAGTGTCAGGTGAGAAACAGGTGGCAGCCCATTTTACAACTCGCTCAATTTTCACTGTCTAGACTTTGGCCCTTCATTTGCAACAATACCTTTGCAGTTCTTGATATGCTGAATCATTCCCAGACTTTTGAGGCATCTGTCCCTAGCAAAACATCCACTGTCTCCCATCCAAGTCATTCCCCATGGTATGGCACCCACATTCACTCCTTCAAGTTCAAGCAGCACAGATTTTAATGTATCCAATGCACAATTGGTAAAGCCATCAACTGTCAGATCTAGCTCGACCATATTTCCCACAATTCCCCATTTGAATCCTTCAATAAAGTTTTTTTTCCTGCAACAGCATCACAACTGTCCTAAACAAAGTCAATAATGGCATATTTGTAATTATGACCATCATCCCTCATATTTCATGACCTCTATGCAGCTTTTGACCCCAGTGATCACATCATCCTCCTCCAATGTCTCTATCTGTTGTCCAGCTGACTGGGACTGTCCTCACTTGATTCCACTCTCAGTTATACAGTTGTAGCCACAGCATCTCAACTAATGGCTTCTCTACTCATTCCTACACTGTTATTTCAGTAGCTCCCCAAAGGTCCTCCTTTAAACCTTCGTCTTCTTTTTCTATATACTGGTCCTTGATTACATCATCCACAGATATAAATTGAAATTACACATGAACGCTGATGACACCCAGCTCTACCTCTCTCAACCCCTCCTCTAATGCTTTAGTATTGTCCAGACTTGACTAAGGCACGATTTCCTCTAAAACTTCCTAAGTCATTGTCTTTAGTCCCCATCACAAACTCTAACATCCTCCTAAACACTGTTAGACAGGTTCTTTGTAAACCTCAGCATTCTACATAATCCCAAGCTAAGCATTCATCTTATATTCTCTGCATTAAAATCACTGATTACTTTCACCTCTTCAAAATTGCCTCTCACTGCACCTGCTTCAGTCTGTCTGTTACTTTGGAGGAAGTTTTTTTTATTATTCATTTGTGGGATGTGGGTGTCACTGGCTAGACCAACATTTGTTTCCCATCCCTAATTGCCCTTGAACTGAGTGGTTTGCTAGGCCATTTCAGAGGGTATTTTAAGAGTCAACCACCTTGCTGTGGCTCTGGAGTCACATGTAGACTAGACCAGGTAAGGATGGCAGATTTCCTTCCCTAAAGGGCATTAGCGAACCAGATGGGTTTTTACAACAATTAACAATGGTTTCATGGTCATCATTAGAATAGTTTTTTTAAATTCCAGATTTATTATTTGAATTCAGATTTCACCATCTGCCATGGTGGGATTTGAACCCATGTCCCCAGAGAATTAGTCTGGGCTCTAGATTACTAGTCCAGTGACATTACCTCTACACCACACCTCCCCCTCACATACAGGGGATGCATGTCAGCAATTCAAGCATCACACGCACACCTCATCCCCACCATTTGTAATCTATATGTATGCCCAAATTACTAATCTTCACTCCTAGCATTCAATACCTCATGTCAGGAGATCTCAAGGTACAAATTTATCTCTGTGACTCAATGGCTAACACTATAACAACACTGAGGTTCTGAGCCACACAACCAACAGATAACTCTGATATAAAAACAAGAACAAGATAACTCTGATAGATAGGTTCTCACCAAAAAAAAAACTGAAAGGCCTACCTTCAAGTTTTGTGATGCCGTGAACTGCTGAATAGCTTGTTATTTGATGCCATGGTCTATTTGGGCCTTCACCTGGCTTTGACGTAAATGCTGGCCACAAGATTCCAATACGGCCTTGAGATGGAGTCCTGGGAGCATGGACATTATGAGTCAGGTGACTCGTCAAAGTAGGTTTGATACGGTCTTTAAAGCAATCAAAGGTTGAACTGGTGCCAATGATCACAGACTTCTGTATCTCTATATACTTTTTCACACATTTATGTTTCTGAGCTGATTCTCCATAAACCATTGGGAGGAGTCCAACCCCATTATCAACAAGTGTCACATTACAAACAAGGACACTGCTTTGAATATGGAGAAAAATACCATAATCATAGTTCTTGTAAGCCAGAAAGCCACTGATTTTACTGCAGCATTGAAATCCATCTCCTGTATATAGATGAACACCATGGAGGTTTGAATGAGCCACATTACCAGACCAAGGCGGTTCTTGTTGAAAACATTGCTGCCCGTTAATATAGTAACCTAAACGTTCAGACCCAGCTACCACATTATTCAGAAGTTTGACATTGTCCACCAAGTTCACTTTGATGCCAGCAATCCATTCTGCTCCATTGTCTGGCTGTCTGGTCAGCACGATGAGGTTCCATAGTAGAGTGTGGTTCTGACCTTCCAGATCCAGGCCATGGCCTTCAGTGTTGTAGATCACATTATCACGTAACAGAATACCACTGCTCGCCACTGAGTGAACACCACAACCACAAGTCTGATGAATGCTGCAGGATATCAATTCTGATCCAGGGCTGATATTACTGAACTCTATTGCTGAATGGCCTCGTTTTCCAATCCGTACAAACTCCACATTTGAAACTTGCAGAATGCCTGTTGGATAAAATACATATTCTGTAGTTGGTGATGTGGAAAAGAAAGTAAGAAATAGAACAACTTACAGACTAATAGCTAAAATAACTAGTCATAATGGTGGATGGTTCATGGTAGAAAAAGAAATTAGAAAATGAATGAAATATAAACCATTTTAAATATGAAGAAAACATAATGTAATAACACCATAGCAAATAGAGATCAGCAACTTACCTCAGAAAAGGAAAGAAAATCACAGGAGTAGGCTTAATTGAACAACTTTTGGAGGTCAATCATCTCAGCTCCACGACATCACTGCAGGGGTTCCTCAGGGTAGTGTCCTACGCCCAACCATCTTCAACTGTTTTATCAATGAACTTCCTTCCATCATAAGGTCAGAAGTGAGGATGTTCATTGATGATTGTAGAGTGTTCAGTTCCTTTCGCAACTCCTCAGATAATGAAACAGTCCATGTCCATATGCAGCAAGACCTGGACAACATTCAGGCTTCGGCTGATCAGTGGCAAGTAACATTCGCACCACACAAATGGCAGGCAATGGCCATCTCCAATAAGAGAGAATCCAACCAGCTCCCCTTGACATTCACCAGCGTTACCATCACTGCAATCCCAACCATCAACATCCTGGGGATCACTACTGACCAAAAGCTTAACTGGACCAGCCACATAAATACTGTGACTACGTGAGCAGGTCAGATGTTGGGAATTCTGCAGCAAGTAACTCACCACCTGACTCTCCAAAGCTTATCCACCATCTACAAGGCACAAGTCAGGAGTGTGATGGAATACTCTCCACTTGCCTGGATGGGTGTAGCTCCAACAACACTCAAGAAACTTAACAACATCCAGGAAAAAGCAGCTCACTTGATTGGCCACTTCAAACATTCACTCCTTCCACCACAGGTGCACCGTGGCGGCAGTGTGTACCATCTACAAGATGCACTTCAGCAACCTGCCAAAGCACCTTCAACAGTACCTTACAAACCTGTGACCTGTTACGGCAGCAGGCACATAAGAACGCCTCCACCTGCAAGATCCCCTCCAAGCCACACACCATCCTGACTTGGAACTGTATCGCTGTCGCTGGGTCAAAATCCTGGAACTCCCTTCCTAACAGCACTGTGGGTGTACCTGCACCACATGGACCGCAGCGGATCAAGAAGATGGCTCCCTACCACCTTCTTAAGGGGATTCAAGGGTGATCAATAAATGCTTGCCTTTCCACTGATGCTCACATCCCATACATGAATAAAAAAAACTTTTTGCATACCCCTGGGCACATAGCTGTATCAAACATGCAGCGATGCAGGGATTTATAAGAAGTGAAAAGCAACAGCAAAACAAAATTAATGTGTCGTTATGACTGAGGTTGGAGGAGTGCACTATTTATTCTTGTTCCACTTCTCCACAGATCACAGCATATATTTAAATTTTTCCCACTTACCAATATGTCAATCATAGACTCTATTTTTATCCCAGAATTAAACACAGTAACCAGGTTTCTTTAATAAACAAAATTATCAGTTTATTATAAAACAAGACTTCACCAGTAATGAAGCAAAGCATAAACACACAGATCAAAATATAAAAGTTCCCTTTTTACCTTACAGACACACACACACACACACATTTACTCTTTAGAACTCTAGAACAAAACAAATATTGGCCAAAATACTTGCTAATTCTTGAAGAAAAAAAGAGAAGATATGAAAAGATGTCAGCAATCCTGGGATCTTCCTAGAACAGTTCTTGACAGGCAGGCTTTCCAGGGAAAATGCAGTAACAGGGGTTTCAAGCAGTTTCTTACAGTTGCTTCTGAGCTTCTCAAGAGATGGAAAACTGGTAGGATTTTTCAAAGAGCTGGAACCGACTGAGCTGGGTGTTGCTTTCTTGGCAAGTTTTCTCCAATTGTCTTTTCAAACCATTGTCCATATCCCAACTCACTGTCCAAAGCGAAAACATGAACAATGTCAGGAGTCAAGACTCCTGACCCCTATAAATTTTGACCTGTCCCTTCTCTGAAAACATCTTTCCTCAAGTCAAAAACAACCCCTGATGGGTAACTATTTGAAGACAGGTGCCTTCCAGTAATTGTTTACAGTCCAGACCTCTCAGTGACCCTTGTAAAAAAAAAGCATCCATGGACTCCTTTTCAGCTTTAAACCACAAATCTTCAAACTTTAACAAAAAATGGAAATACTCATAGCAGCATGCAAAATTCAATCTCTTGGTGTTACTATACAGTGACGCTACGAAGGCATCCCTGACAATTTGCAACGCGCCGCATATTGCTGGCCACTTCCCACACAGTGTAACTCAATTGGAGTGGCACACACAAGTATGTCCGTTCAAAGTTGTTGAACATGTGTGATCATGATGTCACTGCCGTCAACGGGCTAATGCAATGCAAGAAGACTAAAATTGGCAACGATTGTGCAGGCAAACTCTTCCTTATTCACTTCTGAAACAATAAGCATAACTAATCACCCTTGTGCATCCTCTTAGTGCTTGTCTTGTGTAATGTATAATACATATGTACATAATACATAATGTTGTATAATATGAGAAAGTGTGAAATTGTCCACTTTGGCAGGAAGAATAAAAAAGCATATTATCTAAATGGTGAGAGATTGCAGAGCTCTGAGATGCAGAGGGATCTGGGTGTCCTAGTGCATGAATCGCAAAAGATTAGTATGCAGGTACAGCACGTAATTAGGAAAACTAATAGAATGTTATCGTTTATCGCGAGGGGAATTGAATACAAAAGTAGAGAGGTTATGCTTCAGCTATACAGGGCATTGGTGAGACCACATCTGGAGTACTGTGTACAGTACCGGTCTCCTTATTTAAGGAAGGATGTAAATGCATTGGAGGCAGTACAGAGAAGGTTTACTAGACTAATACCTGGAATGGGCGGGCGGGCTGTCTTACGAGGAAAGATTGGACAGGGTAGCCTTGTATCCACTGCAATTTAGAAGAGTAAGAGGCGACTTGATTGAAACATATAAGATCCTGAGGGGTTTTGACAGGGTGGATGTGGAAAGGATGGTTCCCCTTGTGGGAGAATCTAGAACTAGGGGTCACTGTTTAAAAATAAGGGGTCGCCCATTTAAGACAGAGATGAGGAGAAATTTTTTCTTTCAGAGGGTCATGAGTCTTTGAAATTCTCTTCCTCAAAAGGCGGTGGAAGCAGAGTCTTTGAATATTTTTACGGCAAAGGTAGATAGATTCTTGAAAAGCAAATGGGTGGAAGGTTACCGTGGGTAGGTGGAAATGTGGAGTAATCAGTTCAGCCATGAATTTACTGAATGGCGGAGCAGGCTTGAAGGGCCGAAAGGCCTACTCCTGCTCCTAATTCGTATGTTCGTACGTACATATGTTCGTATATCTTGCAGGTGCCCTTGCCTGGCCTAGTGATCTTACACAGTGTTATCCCAGTGACTGCAGATAGCCTTACAGGATGCTCTTGAGCAGCTCTGGACCTTTAGGCCTGACTTCAGGCTGCACCACCTCAGCATTGGTGGCAGTAGTCTGAACTGGCTGGCTGAGAGGCAATAACAAGCACATTAACAGAGTGGCAGTGATGGGAGTATGAATACTGTCATCCTAAGAAAGAACAACAGGTTCATGCCCCATGGTGCCACTGCTACTTCCACAGAGTGGTACCTCAACAATCTTCATAATCTAATGGAGCACAGATTGCTGCAATGCTGTGAGAACCTGCATGCTATGTTGAGCACGAATAACCGTACCCACGATGGCAACAGCCTGAGCCTGGATGGCAGCAGCCAGGGATCTCATGACTTCTATCTGAGCTCCACTGCATTACTGAAACATTGGGAGGTCTCAGTCTGTGCTGTAGTTCAATCCATGACAATGGCCATCAGAAGATCCAGCATGGCAGTGGTGCCAAGGAGGTGCCCAACCCTTCTACGAAGGAAAGGATGGGTCCTGCACCACGTTGGAGCTGGACTCCTCCATGCTCCTAGCCAATGACTGGACGCTATCTGGCAGGCCTGCCAATGCACCAATTATTTCACTGTGCACCATAATCAGCGTTTTCCTATAGTTTGCCCCAGCCAGATCCTCCTCTGAATCCCCTGCAGCAGAACAGGTGTGTAACTTCACCCTCTGGGGAGTTCACACACAAGCTGATCTACTCCCTCATCCTGGCTGCAGCCCACTCATGCATGGTGACTCATAATGTGAAGATCCCATCTCTAAACTAGCTTCTAACATTTGCGCTGTGCCAGTATCTGAGCTGGTGGCTGCACGTATGTTAGAGGGCAGGGTGTGCTTCAAGATGAGTAATGGGGCTGTGGTGCATACAGCAGTGACAGAGGTGTGTGGTGTGGTGAGTTGGGATGTAATATGCAGATACATTCATTCATCTTGACCACCTGAGTGAGGTCATTAAACTATTTTGTGGCACTGCTGCCACAGGTTCTGGCAGCGGCACTCTGGGCATTAACCACCTTCCAACTTGCCCCCTTTCCCTTTGGTGGCTTAGTCTTGAGGGCTTCCTGCCCCCTGCTAGAGACATGGCCTCCTTCTTGGCCTTGACCACTCTACATTGTGCATCCAGGGCAGCATTGCTAAAGCAGGGGCCCTCTCCTTCCCCTGGCATGCCATACTCCTTGTCCCTCAGTGGCAAAAGCAATTATACAGCAGTCTGCAGCAAACCGCTGCAACTTCCATTTTATAGGAGCTGCATTTGGAGCACGTGATTTCTTCTCAACACTATTTAGCCCCCTGGAGTACGCAGAGGATGCTGTCAGCATAATGGCATCCAGGATGCTCATGACCACACCACTATCAAGGAAATGAGGTGGGTAGATGAGTTTTCTGTCTTGCTGCTTTGTTTCCAATGGGAGTAGACACACTGCATGTCAAGGTCACCACGCCCAAAAAGCAAGGCACATGAATTTTACATATCTATATAAAAAAAATTGAAAAGCAGGATAAAGCAGGCCAATTAAGCATACATCATATGTTCTCAATCCTTACTGCTCCAGTGCAATGTACCATAGAATGGAAGGTTGCGAGTTGCCGTGTGGAATTCCCAGAAGTTGAGATCTTGATATCATCTGATTTTCGTGAAATTCCACACAGGAGTCAGGCAAACCCCCTTCTCTTCCCCAAAGGTAGCAACATCTGAGAAAGGGGATTGCTAGACTGCTTTTGGGTGGCGGAAGAATGGCATAAAATACTTACATAACTAATAAACAACAGTGTTCAAAGCAAAATAAAAACATTGTTTTTTAATGCCCATTTGACTCCAGGACAATCTTGGAGAGTTGACAACCCTTGTCCCTCTCTATAATCTAAACTAACCAAAAATTTCCTCCAGGCCAAATAGGTTAAAAAAAAACTTGAAACCTAGCAACAACTTAAAATTCCATTTGGGGCATGAAGACTTCACATAATTTTCAAATTAAGCAACAGATTGATAGTTATCTTTCAGATGAGATGTTAAACTGAGGCCCTGTCTGTCCTCTCTGGTAGACGTAAACTCTATGTCAGCACTACACAGTAAAGGCCTGCTCAGTTCGGGAAAAAGAACCCAACCCAAACCCAACCGAACCACAGTGGACCCGAGCCCGACCCGACCCGAGTCCCTCTGATTTTGCCCCGAGCCCGACCCCGACTCGACCATCCCTTTACTTACCTTCCGACTCGGAACCTCCAGGAAGATGCCGCGCATGCGTGATGATGTCATAATGATGTCACTCACTCACTGAGCAGGCTCAGTTTTGTCCCGGACTCCCAGCTCAGGTAAGTTTTTTTAATTTCAATACTTACCAACAGAGCATTTACCGTGTGTGTCCGGCCCGACCTGACCCGAGCCCAAAAGCCAGATCTGGAAAAGGGCCTGACCCAAACCCGACACATGTCATCAGGTCCTGTCGGGTTCAGGTCGGGTAGCAGGCCTTTACTACACCGTGACATTTCAGGGCTCATAGTCTTTGTTGTATCCAGTGCACTCAACTGTTTCTTGACATTACATGAAGTGAATCAAATTGGCTGAAGACTGGCACTTGTGATGGTGTGGACCTCAGGGAGCAGGACAAGATGGATCATCCACAGTTTTGAACTTATGGATTGGGCCTTCCTTCTCTGAATTCCAATGGCTCCATTATCTTATTCCACTGTAATTTAAAATGGTCTTGCTTTCATAAATAATCATGATGTCATCTCTTGTAGGGAGTTTTGCATTCCAAGCTAAATTGATCATGTTACATGGTTACATGTGACCTATGAGGTAGTCCAACTAACAATAAGGATATTATGGCATTATATGCGACAAGCAGTAGAATATAAATATGAAACACATACCTGAGAATAGTTCCCCACTTGTCACATTTCTCTTTTGCCCAACAATAACCCAGGCGGCACAATCTCCATCAGCTGTGATTTGAACATTTCTGGTCAGTAGGCCAACTTCTGCCGCCAGACTAATGTAGTGTCCCTCATCAACCTTATGGGAACTGCCTGCGGAATAGAACCACCAAATTGTAGATTTAGTACAAGATCCTGGCAGTAGTTTCAAGCTGTTGATAATGTTTTCACTCTAATAAGAAGAAACTGAAATTTTGAAGCGTGTCACATGTGCTTTATTATAGATGGAATTCCACTCAGCCAATGTCCATGTGGTGAGTTACCATAGGCTGCACATTATGTAATTCAGTGCCCATTATCCTGGCAGCAGTTATGACGCCTTCGTTCTGTGGCAGTTCACTGTGCCAGCTGTACTTCAGCCACCACGGCAAACCAAAGGGCGACAAGGGCTATTTGCTGACCATATGGCTGATGACTCCAGTTCATGACTAACATTCCCCTCCAAGTCATACAGCATGCTGACTTGGAACTATTGCCATTCCTTCACTGTCTCTGGGTCAAAACCCTGGAACTCCCTTCCTAACAGCACTGTTGATGTACCTACACCACATAGACTGTAGTGGATTAAGGCGGCAGCTCACCACCACCTTCTCAAGTGCAATCAGGGATGGAAAATAAATGCTGGCCTTGTCAATGATGCTCACATCCCATGAGCAAATTTTAAAAAAAAAGCGTGAAGCATGTTTACCATACGAGTCATGCTGCTACAAGAAGTGTGATAGAACAGATAATTGATGTGTTGAAGCCATGATTCCACTGCCCGGACTGCTCTGGAAGAGCCTGCAGTACTCGGCTAAGAGGGTGGTCTGCTGGATGCTGCAACAACCTTGCTACCATGAGGAAATGGCCCTTACCGCAACTGATCAGATCAGAAGCTGAGGAGGAGGAGCATGAGGAGAAGGTGGAAGAGGAGCAGGAGGAGTGCGGGGGGGTGGGGGGGGGGGGGCGGGTGGGGGAAGAGGAAGGAACAGCCTAAACAGCTCCTTTCTGCCCAGGATGTACAAGAACTCATTCGAGTGAGATACCAGTAACTGTAACCACAATTCCCCATTCACAAATAGTCCAACACTCCTTCTCTTCCCTCTGTCACTGACCATCACATCGTCCTCTTGGTCATAATGCAAAAATAAAAGCCAACACAAAATAAACATTCCAAACCAAATTTAGAAATGAAATCATGCCATATTGCATACAAAAGTTAACTAGTCACCCCTCTGCATTCCCTTTGCCCATCTTAGTCCTGCTATGCAGTGCTACCCCAATGGCTACAGCATGGCTGGTGGAAAGCTGCTGACTTTCAGTGCAGCAGACTGCAGATGGTCTTGGAGGATGACCTCAAGCAGCTCTGGGCCTAAAAGCTGCTTCAGACTACACCATCTCAGCATGGGCAGCAGCAGTCTGGGATGGCTGGCTGACATGTAACTGGCAAAGTGTCAGGAGTAGGAGCACGAATGCTATCACCCTGCTCCTTCTCCATGGAGCCACTGCCACTCCCCCATGGCGATGCTGCAGCAATCCTAATAATCTGTTGCACTCTTGCTGGACTCCTGTGACACCTTGCAAGTCCATTTGAACACTGGAATCCACAGCCATGATGACAGCAGTTTGAGCTTCCACTGCAGCATTCAAACCTTTGATGGAAGCTGAGACATCGTCCATCAGATGCTGCACTGTAGCTGGGTCCACAAGTGTGTAGATGTAGTTAGCTACCAGTTCCATGCTGGAAAAGATTGGCTCCAAGCTCTACAAAAAACCCTCTGCTATGTTGATGCCAGACTTCTGCATAACATTGAACACACGTTTTGTGGCAGGCTTGCCAATACGCCAAACATTTTGTTGTTGATCCCCATCTGCTTTGTTATGTAGCCTACCCCATCAAAGTGCTCATCTGAGTCATCTGCAGCAGAACTTGTGTGTGACCTCACCCTCCGATGAGCTGGCACCCGCACTATCCTTGTCTTCTGCCCTGGCTGCAGTGCACTTGTGCCCGGTGCCTCACCACACGCAGATCTCACCCCTTTTCTCTAAGAAATGCATAGTTTCAGTATCTGTGCTGGTGGTTGTGAGTGTTTTCAAGTGACAATGTGTCTTCATCATCACTCTCTCTGGCTTCCTCCACTGCCTGGTCAGGTTGCATTTCTTGGGAATCTGAAAGGAAAAAGGTATAAGGGTAAGATTGTGATGGGGCGGGGGGGGAAGTAAGAGGTGCAATCTTGCACCATTTACATCATCTTCACTGAATTCAGCCCTAGCGCTGGCTATGGTCTCAGCAATGGCACTTCCAATAATGGCCTGCACTGTCTCTTTCCTGGGATTAAGAGCATGCAGGCACCTCTTCCCTCTGGTTAGTATCTCCGGCCTCTGGCTATGCACACCCTGCAAGAATGAAGTGTGTCAGTGAGTATCATGCAATAGGTTTGGGTAATGTTGCCTTCATTGTTGAATATTTGACAGTGTTTGCAGTCTATGAGATGTGGATGTGAGGCTGGCAGCAATGCCAATTGTGTGAAGGTGATATGAAAGATATGAACCTTAGGTATGAGCCTTGGGGCGTGTGGTGATTTGAGCAGTATCTGAGGCTAGTGGTGCAGTTGGGAGGTTACGGCATTTGAAGATGCATTCACTGACAGTGGTCACTCATGTGAGGTCATGAAACTCCTTGTGATTCTGCATTCAGGTCCTTTTGGCTGCACTCCTAGGATTAACCTCTAACTGTCTGCTTCTACTGCCTCCTCACCTTCTGCATGGAGTGCCTCCTGCTCCCACTGCAGATGCAAGACGTCGCCCCTACTTTCCACCTCCTCCATTAAGGCCTCCAGTGCAGCATCCGAGAACCTTGGAGCCCACGCTCTCCTGGTTAACCATTCTTCTCTCTTTCTCAGGATTCCCAGCACCAATCCAGCTACAATGTGTCTTCCCTGTAAGAGGCACAGGCTACCTTTAAGCAGCGCAGGCTAGATTTACGTAGTACTAGCAGGTTAGGATTTTGGGTCCCCTGCTGATGTGTGTCGACAATTAACAGTGCGGTTAGCACTTACCTCATGCAGAAATCATGATAATGAGCAGGCAGCATGAAGATGCCTTGTTTCCTGCATTACAATGAACAGGCACAGGGCACAAGTGCATCAGGATCTCCATGGCCATCTTCAGGGGGCTATCCAATTTAGCCCTTGATCTTGTGACGAATGAGCCGGTGGCGCAGTGGTAATGTCGCTAGACTTGAGGCCCTGGCTAATGCTCTGGGGACATGAGTTTGAATCCCACCGTGGCAGATAGTGAAATCTGAATTAAATTAATAAAAAATCTGGAATTAAAAAGCTAGTCTAATGGTAACCGTGAAACCATTGTCGATTGTTGTAAAAACCCATCTGGTTCACTAACGCCCTGTAGGGAAGGAAATCTGCTGTCCTTACTTGGTCTGGCCTACATGTGACTCCAGACCAACAGTAATGTGGTTGACTCTTAAATGCCCTCTGAAATGGCCTAGCAAGCCACTCAGTTCAAGAACAATTAGGGATGGGCAATAAATGCTGGCCTAGCCAGTGATGCCCACATCCCAGGAACAAATGAAAAAAAGCTGGAGATTGTAAATTAAATCCTTATTAAATTGACAAAAACTCCCAATTCTATCTGTCTTTGTAACATAACTTCAAGTAGCTACTTGATCAAATCTTCAACATTAATCTCTTAAGCAGTGAATAACCCTCGTAACAATCATAAAGTGCACTTGTTTTCTATTAGTTGGCATCTGCAAATGTTTTTTTAAGTCCTCGTTCTTTCTAAAGTTAAATAGTTTTCAGTTATCCTGCTAATTGACATCAGCAGGCTCCAGTCTTATTTGAGTGTCATGAGCAAGCAACACAACAAACATCATTGTCCACTGGCAGAGATTATTGCCTGGCAAGCATATGAAGGCCTCCCTTGGTTCTTGAGTTAATTTATCCCAAATGGCTAATGAAACAAATATTTACTTCAATTTTCAGACTTTAATTGGTAAATTATTACCCTGAGGTTATAGACATGATTTTCATCTTGCAGTCAAGAAGAAGAAACTCATTCAGATTTCACTTGACTCTGTGTGGAGAAAATTGACAATCAATAATTTGTTCATTGTTACTGGATTCACTGACTGGTAATTTGCCTTTACTCATTATAAACTGAATTACATTTGTCCCAATTTTCTTTGCCAGATAGAACCTTAATGCATGAGAGAGGAGACTCATTCCATCTGTCTAGGCTGAATTTCAACCTAGTTCTTAGAAGTGAAAGGACAAAATTGTTAAATTTGCCCACTTTTGCTTTTATTACCTAAGTTTTTAAGTTGCCCACTTTTGCTTTTATTACCTAAGTTTTTACATTGTGTTAGTTTAAGGCGAAGCACGTCAAGAATATTTCAGTCAGTGCTTAAGTAATTCTGGTGAAATGGGATTGATGCAGACAGACCAGGAAGGTACCACATTTGACCACTAATTTTAAAAAATTCCTAATAAAAAAGATGATTACATACTTTTTTATATACGAGTACAAGGTCAGGGGAGAGAGTGCAGTAAATATTGTGCAGGAAAAAAAAAGTAAAAAAACAGGAGCAAAAAGACGACAGGGAAACAATAAAGGGGGAATTTTAACTGGCAGTGGATTTTTGGGGCGGTAGCATGACTCATCATTCTGAGGCCCCGTGGATTTTAACTGCCAGACTTCATTAACATAATATTGCTAGGCTACCCGCCATGATGGCAGCAGTGACGGGACAAATCAGCAGGCAGTCCCCTCACTTGCAGGGCTATTTAATGTGAAATTATACCTCTAAAAGGAAGCTACATGCAATCTAGAAGCTGAGTCCAATGCAAACTCCAGGTTTTCTGATACATTTCCAGTAGGTTCCGCACAGAGGAAAGACCTCTTTCTTTCAAATGGAAAAAGATGCCAAGGCAAAACATTCAACAGGCCTGGAGACAGGTGCCAAAGGTAGTCAATGCTAGGAACACCACCTTCACGACCTGGAGCCAATGCAGGGAAAGGTTCAATGACCTGGCCAGAGCAGCAAAGGTGAGTACAGGTCTTCACATCACCATTTTTTTGCATTTCTCCTGGTGACAGCACTTCCACACATGCTTCCCCTCTGCACACTTCTCTCCCTGCACCACATCCTTTTCCAGCAATCACAAGGGATGCTCCTCTTCATTACAATCACACATTGGACTGTTGTTTGCTGCCTTCACAGCAGGCACTAACAGCAACTGCAAGACAATGAACTCCACTGATGACTTCTTTCTAACTTCACAATCCAGCCACTTTCTTTCCACCGATCACCTTCCCATCATTGCTGCAACTCGCTCATTCTCCCTTGTAGCCACATAAAGAAGTTCCACAAATATGAACACCCCTTAGCCACTCACTAAATCACTCCCTCTTTTTCTGCAAGAAAGAAAAATATGTCTCACAACACAAACAGCAGCAAGAGATCAGTTAGCACCAGCTCTTAGCATGATGGAGCAGGCAGCACTCGAGATCATAGGCCCATTAAGGTAAAGGAAAGTGCTGCTAATCCGCAAGCCCATGGGAATGGTAGCGGTGCATTGGAATGGCACGGGTTGCCCTCTCTCAGGATGTGAGCACATCTACTCCCTCACCATCTCTGTAGCCAATGCCCATCATAGTGCCAGAAAGCTATCTCAATCAAGCTACTCCAGCAGCAGCTGAGGACCAACAATTTCCAACCGAGCCCTCAAAGGCTGAAGCACCCAAAAATTCTTAGGTGAACAACAGTAGCCTTCCACCAGCTATGCTGAAGCCAATGGCAGAACATTTTGTAGTAGTAGGATTAGTAAAGAAAAAAAACATTGAAGAAAGTTACTTTGAGTTGACACTTGGGTGAGAAGTTATGCCATGGCTATTACTGTCATTGACATTAAAGATTTCACCTTTTCACATTGGGAGCTTTTGGCTGAAGTGTGCTTTCATAGTGTGTCATTAGTCTGCCTTGTCGGGATGTCATATATATGATAGTTGGCTCAATGGTTTCAATGTTCTTTATTGCAGGGTTGAAGGAGTACAAAGTTCTTCATGCACTGCTCCCCAGACAGATCCAGGAAACTCATTCTGGGCCTGTATGCCCTGTTGGCTGGGTGAGGCTTTCCACAGCAGCCGTCCGCACCCCACACTAGTTGTCTCTTCAGAGACCCAACTGCTGCTCTTGAGGCAAGACAGCCTGCTGAGGCTCCTGCTCTTCATCCTCCTCCTCTTCATGCAATTAAGAAGCAAGGCTGACTGTCATAATAATCTGAGAGTTTATTGAGCTTGTGTAAGCAGAATAAATTTGGAAAAATAGCAATCTCCAAGACAAATGTTCCTATGTAACTCCAAACACAATAACAGACAGGTACCTATGATCTGACTGCGTTCAGGTGACTAACCTATTAAACTCAATTTCCAATGGCCCTTTCAAAATCGAACCTATTAGGTGTTACTCAGCAGGTTCAGTACTGGGCAGGACTTCTGTTTTTACATGTTAAAATTGCATTAGGTTCCGAACTACATCATTGGATTCCAATTTGTGTGTATTGATGAGGCCTCTGCCTGCTTCTGGCAGGCGTCTTGGATGCATAGAAGAAAAACAATGCAGTTAAAATAGTGGCACACAGAAATCAAGTGAATCTCCTGATACTCCACTAGTGCCCCCATTTTCCTGGGTAGGGGGAGTTAAAAATTTCTCCTTGGATATATTTATACAAATGCCAAAAGCATACAAAGGAAGTTGTAGAAATGGAAACATACATGTTGAAAAAGAAAAATGTTAACACAGATACATAAATTACAGACCTGTTTAAACCAGGATATTGACTGAGAGATTCAACTACTGGGAAGACAGCCTACAGAAGGAACATATATAACAAAGCCTGGCAGCATTGTTAAGAGTGAACATAATATCTTTGGAAATAAATCATATAAGTGCCTTGGCTGTAGAGTGAGATCAAGGATGACAAAAGTAAGAAATTAATAACTATTGATGCAGAATTGCTGAATATGAGCAGGCGGTTATTTTTTCCAGACTAAGCAGGTCTGTAAAAAGGCCAGGACATTATTGATCTGGGAGATTCAATTACCTAGATTGGGATCAGGAAAACACAAGAAATGCATGTTTCCTAGAAGTGGTGCAGGAACACTTCCTGTTAAAACAACCAAAGTAGTTAGAAGCTAGTCTGGATCTGACCTTCAATAATAATTCGAACATAGTACATAGTGTTTAAATAAAGGAGCATCTAGAACTCGATGATCAAAAAAATTAAACTGAAATGCTCATGACAGTCTGCAAAAAAGTAACAAAAATATAAGACTTTGAATGCACAATTTTCAAATTGTGCTGGCCTGCTAGGATTACACAACGGGAGATTTTGTGTGCGATTCCAGTGACACTCTGCTTGGTAAAATGGTGTTGCCAACTTTATCATTATATTTCATAGCATCCTTCATCCTGATTAGCACAGATCTCATCTTTCCAACTACACTTTCATCCTCTTGTTCCATTAAACTATTTGAAAGACAGAAACAGAATAACTTAATTCCAACCCCATTACCAGTGGCACAAGATTTCAACAGTAGTGTGGAAAGGGCAGGATGGGTAAAATAATTCCCTATAAATGTTGCAATTATCATTTATATACTCCATCAATCCCATGTATAAGATAAGATAAACACACAGAAGACTCAAATGCGCCTGTCCCTTTAAGATACTTTTTGGATGAATACCATTTGACCTTCCCTTGCTGTGTGCCTGATTTGCCCAGTAGGATCATTCTCCTTACTCATCCTAAGTGGAGTATAACTGAATGAAAAAGAATCATTATTGTTGTGCCTCAAGTGCTGTCAACTGAAATTTCAAAGACTTTTCAGTGACATGGGGATTACATGCTTCTGTGCCATTTCTCACAACTTAACAAAGATGTCTCAGTGCACTTCCAGGGAATTGCTCCTTTAGCACTGATACTGGGTGTCAGTATTTCCACTTTGCAACTCAAGTTAAAGTTAAAGCAATGGCACTATAAAAACATGCTGGAAGTTTTAATTGAATCACTGCTGTTATACTCACATGGCATCTCTAGCATGTAATTCACACTGGTATAAAACTGAATGTTCGTAATTATCTTCAGCACTGGCGTCAGTGTTGATGCAAATTCTGGAAAGAAATCTAATCCTTTGTTTCCCAATCTCAGGGGAGTAGTGGCACAACAATTCTTCTTCATTCAGTTATACTCCACATACAGTAAGTACAGCAATGCTACTGGGCAATTCAGAGGTGTAACAAGGGAAGATCATGTGACTTGCAGCTGACAAGTTCCCTTAAAGGAGCAGGTGGCCCTGAGATTATGTCACTAACGTTAACTTATTATAATATAGGCACATTTGTCCTATAAAAGAATATAGTGAAATTCAATATGAACAGTTTTTTTTTTACATTATTAATCATTCACAGGATGGCAAGGCCAGCATTTATTACCCATCTTAATTGCCCTTGAGAAGGTTGTGGTGAGCCATCTTATTGCATACTACTGAGTGGCTTGCTAGGCCATTTCAGAGAACAGTTAAGAGTCAACCACATTGCTCTGGGTCTGGAGTAAAATAATGTAGAAGACAGTTAAAAAAAAATTTAATTAAATCTTCAAGAAAACCACCCCAAAAAAAAAAGCATAAGGAAGTTACGATGTTATTTTATGACCCTTACCAGGTATAATATTATTCTATAAATTCTCACGCAGTGTGAACTAGACACACTGTTATGAACACTTTATTGTATGAACACTTACACTGTCTGATATTATTATATTAACATTTACCACTGTATGATATTGGCCTGGATTTCACAGTCAGCAGCAAAGGAATGGTGCTTGCTGTTTACTATCCTGGCAGCTGCCCACAAAGTTTTTGTGGACATTTGAGTGGAACCTTCTAGTCACCAGGCATCTGATCCAGCGTGGTGCCCTTTACAGGGAATCAGGGCAAGAAACAGCATGTCTTTTCAACCAACCAGATTGATGAATCCTCACTGAGACAGGCAAAGTCTAAACCAGGAAGTGTAAGTTAGGTTTAAATCATGTACAGAAAGCAAAATAAAATGAGGGAAAGTTGGGATTAAGAGACAGCGAGACAGAGAAAGAAAAGAGGCAGGAAAATAAACAAAAATTATTTATTTTTTATTTTAAATCTCTAAAACTAATTAAATTTTAATGGAATGAGACACCACACTTGTTAATTAAATTTTCAGTAGCAGAGAGATTGTTTGGCAGTAATTAAGATTGTTAACCTTACCATTATTCTCAATGCAAAAACCAAGCCTTTATCATATAAGACTTTAATACTGTGCAATATCAGGATATGAACCCTTATCACAGTGCAATATTACTGTATAAACCCTTAATGCTGTGCATTATGACCAAACTCGTACACTGTGTAATATTATTGTATGAATCCTTACACCAAACCAAACCTCCCACAGGCATCCCCATGCCAAAATTCTGAACCCCAATCTCTCATTTACCCCCCTCTATACCATCCCCAAGTTCATTTCGTCCACAAGACCCACTTCCTGCTTCCTTGATGCTATTCCCATTAAACTGCTTCCCACCCAACTTCTCCTCATGGCCCCGATAATAGCTGACATTGCAACTGTTTTCCCTCTCCTAAATTACTATTCCTACTTCCTTTCAAACTTATGGTTATCACTTCCTCCTCAATAAAAAAACATCGTCAAGCATTCTGTCTTTATCAGGTTTTAGGATAAATTTTGTGAAAAATGTTATGGTGTGAATGGTTATGGATCCTTCAAGAAGACAAATTTAAAATTTTCATCCTGATGTTCAAGTGACTTTTTGGTTTTACTCCTTCCTATCTCCTACAGCCCTACAAACCACCTCCCCACTCCAATGATTTTTCATACCCCAGCTGCTTCTGCAGCCCCCATTCTCCTGCTCCATCATTAACATGACAGTTGCTGTGTACATTCTACACTCTGGAATTCCCTTTCTAAACCCTTCTATTTCTCCATCTCCCTCTCTTCCTTTAACACCTGTGTTACGACCAGGTGAGAAAGGGGTCTAGGGGTCCCTCTCAGCCTTCAACTGGTCTTACCGTAACAGATTTAATTTTAAATCCACCATATTTTTAGCTCTCCTTTGGTGAATCCTTGTTCACCCCTTTCCAATTATAAGGCAAAGAAACCAGCACAAACAGGTTTTCTTACGTTTAAAGAAGAAAAGTTGAAATTTATTAAATCTAAACTTAAACTCTAATTCGGTTAATGCCTATGGATACATGATGCCCCCATGCTAGCATGCATACATGATACACACATGCAAATAGAGACAGAAAAGAGCAGAAGAAAAAAAATAAAGTGGAAAAGTTCGAGGCAATATCTGAAGATGGGCACAATCGAAATGTGGAGCTTATTCAAGGAGCAGCTACTGCGTGTCCTTGATAACTATGTACCTGTCAGGCAGGGAGGAAGTTGTCGAGCGAGGGAGCCGTGGTTTACTAAAGAAGTTGAAGCGCTTGTCAAAAGGAAGAAGAAGGCTTATGTTAGGATGAGACGTGAAGGCTCAGTTAGGGTGCTTGAGAGTTACAAGCTAGCCAGGAAGGATCTAAAGGGAGAGATAAGAAGAGCAAGGAGAGGACACGAGAAGTCATTGGCGGATAGGATCAAGGAAAACCCTAAGGCTTTCTATAGGTATATCAGGAATAAAAGAATGACTAGAGTTAGATTAGGGCCAATCAAGGATAGTAGGGGGAAGTTGTGTGTGGAATCAGAGGAGATAGGGGAAGTGTTAAATGAATATTTTTCGTCAGTATTTACAGTAGAGAAAGAAAATGTTGTCGAGGAGAATACTGAGATTCAGGCTACTAGGTTAGATGGGATTGAGGTTCACAAGGAGGAGGTGTTAGCAATTTTGGAAAGTGTGAAAATAGATAAGTCCCCTGGGCCAGATGGGATTTATCCTAGGATTCTCTGGGAAGCTAGGGAGGAGATTGCAGAGCCTTTGTCCTTGATCTTTATGTCGTCATTGTTGACAGGAATAGTGCCGGAAGACTGGAGGATAGCAAATGTTGTCCCCTTGTTCAAGAAGGGGAGTAGAGACAGCCCTGGTAATTATAGACCTGTGAGCCTTACTTCGGTTGTGGGTAAAATGTTGGAAAAGGTTATAAGAGACAGGATTTATAATCATCTTGAAAAGAATAAGTTCATTAGCGATAGTCAGCACGGTTTTGTGAAGGGTAGGTCGTGCCTCACAAACCTTATTGAGTTTTTCGAGAAGGTGACCAAACAGGTGGATGAGGGTAAAGCAGTGGATGTGGTGTATATGGATTTCAGTAAGGCGTTTGATAAGGTTCCCCACGGTAGGCTATTGCAGAAAATACGGAAGTATGGGGTTGAAGGTGATTTAGAGCTTTGGATCAGAAATTGGCTAGCTGAAAGAAGACAGAGGGTGGTGATTGATGGCAAATGTTCATCCTGGAGTTTAATTACTAGTGGTGTACCGCAAGGATCTGTTTTGGGGCCACTGCTGTTTGTCATTTTTATAAATGATCTGGAAGAGGGTGCAGAAGGGTGGGTTAGTAAATTTGCGGATGACACGAAGGTCGGTGGAGTTGTGGATAGTGCCGAAGGATGTTGTAGGGTACAGAGGGACATAGATAGGCTGCAGAGCTGGCCTGAGAGATGGCAAATGGAGTTTAATGCGGAAAAGTGTGAGGTGATTCACTTTGGAAGGAGTAACAGGAATGCAGAGTACTGGGCTAATGGGAAGATTCTTGGTAGTGTAGATGAACAGAGAGATCTTGGTGTCCAGGTACATAAATCCCTGAAAGTTGCAACCCAGGTTAATAGGGCTGTTAAGAAGGCATATGGTGTGTTAGCTTTTATTAGTAGGGGGATCGAGTTTCGGAGCCACGAGGTCATGCTGCAGCTGTACAAAACTCTGGTGAGACCGCACCTGGAGTATTGCGTGCAGTTCTGGTCACCGCATTATAGGAAGGATGTGGAAGCTTTGGAAAGGGTGCAGAGGAGATTTACTAGGATGTTGCCTGGTATGGAGGGAAGGTCTTACGAGGAAAGGCTGAGGGACTTGAGGTTGTTTTCGTCGGAGAGAAGGAGGAGGAGAGGTGACTTAATAGAGACATATAAGATAATCAGAGGGTTAGATAGGGTGGATAGTGAGAGTCTTTTTCCTCGGATGGTGATGGCAAATACGAGGGGACATAGCTTTAAGTTGAGGGGTGATAGATATAGGACAGATGTTAGAGGTAGTTTCTTTACTCAGAGAGTAGTAGGGGCGTGGAACGCCTTGCCTGCAACAGTAGTAGACTCGCCAACTTTAAGGACATTTAAATGGTCATTGGATAGACATATGGATGAAAATGGAATAGTGCAGGTCAGATGGTTTCACAGGTCGGCGCAACATCGAGGGCCGAAGGGCCTGTACTGCGCTGTAATGTTCTAATGTAGTTTTTGTTGCGATTCTTCGAGCTCACTGTAGAGTCCTTGATTGTCGGTCGATCTTGTTTTTTGTTGGGGCCCAGTATTCTCCTTAAACCTTGTTCGTTGTAGGAGACTTTTCTCTCTTGGGTTCATGTGTCTTCAGTGGATTCAGAGGCTTGTGAGAAAGAGATGGGAGCAGACAAGAGAGATCTTCTCAGTCCAGCAGCAAACAGTCTTTCTGCTCGAATTCTCTGTGGCCACTTCCAAAGACCCTGGAACAGCCAATTAATCATGTGACCAGCTGGTCCAACCAGTCCTGGACCTTGAAGATTGTATCACCTCAGAAGGCCCAAGATTGCGCTTCCCCACCTCCTCACTGTCCGTTGATCAACATCCATTGTGGCTTGAATGTGTCAGGGAATTGTCCTTTGTCTACACAAGTATGCAAATATTTTTTCCAGCCACGGCTGATCTGTTCAACAAGTCATTTCCTCACTCCAATGAAAAAACCAATGTGCCTCATTCTTGGCAGGTGGGGGCCTGCATGACAATCTGCCTTAACACCCTTCTCTTTGGTTAGGTTTTTGGCCTCCCTTCCCAATATATGCTTATTTAGCTTGAGATCCAAGTTTCTACTTACGCCTCTGTGAAGCACCTTGGGCTTTTTTTTTGTTAATGGTGCTATATCAATGAAAGCTGCTATTGTTATATAAACCTTTAACATCGCACAATATTTTCTAACAAGCCCTTAATGCAGTGCAATAATATGGTGTACACTTTTAACATTGAACAAATTATTTCATGAACCCTCACTTTAAATGGGTTTATGCCTCAGTTAAAAGAGACAAAGGAAATGGATATGAATGCATTAATCATTCATATGATAGCACACAGTGTAATTTCCAGCCTACCTACAATCTTTTACCATCCTAATAATATTCCACTAATGTTTCAAATATTAATACATTTTTCCATCTGTCCTAGCAATCTCCTGTTCCAAGCTGGAGATGATCATTTTATGTGAGTACTTACCATGTGACTTAATTAATGATGAGATTAAGTCAAAGAAAAGAATGTCTCTTCTCCCCCTCCCTCACAATATTATCAACCTGCTAAACATGCTGATTATAAGGAATGTGAAAACCTTTTCTGCACCACTAACACTGCGATGAGATACTGAAGCTTCCCTTCAAACTTGCTGGCACACCAGCAGGTGCAGCTGGAGACAGCTATAACAAGAATAACAGTCTCACAAATTGGGTTCTGAGTGCACAGAAAGAATGACTGGTAGAATCTGTATCATTAGACCTAGGCTCAATACTTTGGACCAGAATTCATACCAATGTGCCGGTGTAATAAACGCTCTTGCAGTTGAATGTTTTGACCTTGGACATCTCTCACTGTGACAAACTCCGTTTCATGAGGGTCATATGAAGAAGATGTTATGACAATATTGTCCCCAAGACGCCAACTGACATCATCCTCCAAAACAATCCTGTTCAATGAAAGAAAGAAGAAAATTCTTGCTGTCATGGATTGTACAAAAATTTCCTTTGCAGTTGCAGCATATCTCAGTCCTAACCAAGTCATGCCAGGTGCAATTTTCTTTTGAGTTCTGTTCAAATAAACACACTGCAGTTATCACAAAGGGAAAATTTATGTGGGAATCAGAGCTTGAAACAAGCACCAGAACATCCGAAACATAATAATAGATTTGGGGGGCTTCATCTAGGACACTTTGTGACTTGAGTCCAGAAATGTTTTGTGCTTTTTGTGTAGCACTTTCAGCCTTTGGCAAAATAAAATGAATCCCTTTGAGTAATGAAAGACCTTCTCAGTTTTCAAAATACCTTCTTCACACCTCCTTTCTATATAAAAAAAATCAGTAGAGTTGCAATGATGATGCTTATAGAGCAGAACTGGTGAGCTACTGAAATCTACTTACTGATTTAATAATTCAAAGTATTATTCAATAAATTAACAGTTATCAAAGCTCATTGGTTTTACATTAGTGATTTAAAATATATTTGTTTGTTAATGTCCTGGAAGGTGATGGTATCAGTTCTTGGGCTTAGAAGTTCAACAAGATCATAGCAAAACATAGGTAAATGTAGCACAGAGGAGCAATGTACATCAAGCAGGTAAGAAAATTTAGGGGAAATGACCAGAAGAATGGTCAAAGATATTACAACTTGGTGGGATTTAGGAAGAGAACGCTGGAGTATAAGGGCTTGATGATGTGACAGCTCTGAGTGGGGAGAATTCAGAGTAAGAAGAATGGAATGTGAAAGCATGGATATAGGGCGAGAAGAGATTGAGAAAGGTAAGGAAGGGTGACACCTTGGAAGGATTTGTTAAGGAAGATGAACACTTCAATACGTTATGATATAAGAAGCCTGTGAAGATCAATAAATACAGGGTCAAAGTGAGCAGAGTTCATGTAAAATAGGATGAAGTAGAGTTAGAGTAGAGCACTGCATAACTCAGAAGACAGGGAGGACAGAATGGAAGATCAGATCAGGAAATGATGAAGGTGTGGAAAATGGTTTAAGGGATGATGGTGGTGACAATGGAAAGAAAGAAACAAGGGCCCCAGTTTTAACTTGAAACGTTGGGAACAGGGTGGGGAGAGAGTGGGGCTGAGGGTACCTCAAAGTATGTTCAGTGCGTCTGTCAGTGGCTTTTTAACTTAGTCACCTTACTATAATTTTACTTCCTGGTTTCCTGCCCAACCAGCAGCATCGAATGTGATGTTGGCCTGCATGACATAATCTTAGAACATAGAACAGTACAGCACAGTACAGGCCCTTCGGCCCACAATGTTGTGCCGAACCTTTAACCTACTCTAAGATCAAACTAACTACCTACTCTTCATTCTACTATCATCCATGTACCTATCCAAGAGTCGCTTAAATGCCCCTAATGTATCTGCTTCTACTACCACCGCTGGCAGCGCATTCCACGCACCCACCACTCTCTGTGTAAAGAACCTACCTCTGACATCTCCCCGAAACCTTCCTCCAATCACCTTAAAATTATGCCCCCTGGTGATAGCCCTTTCCACCCTGGGAAAATGTCTCTGGCTATCCAATCTATCTATGCCTCTCATCATCTTGTACCACTCTATCAAGTCACCTCTCATCCTTCTTCGCTCCAATGAGAAAAGCCCTAGCTCCCTCAATCTTTCTTCGTAGGACATGCCCTCCAGTCCAGGCAGCATCCTGGTAAATCTCCTCTGCACTCTCTCTAAAGCTTCCACATCCTTCCGATAATGAGGCGACCAGAACTGAACACAATATTCCAAGTGTGGTCGAACCAGGGCCTTACAGAGCTGCAGCATAACCTCGCGGCTCTTAAACTCAAATCCC
Organism: Heterodontus francisci; assembly: GCF_036365525.1. Taxonomy (NCBI): domain Eukaryota; kingdom Metazoa; phylum Chordata; class Chondrichthyes; order Heterodontiformes; family Heterodontidae; genus Heterodontus; species Heterodontus francisci. Next base: position 132,598,390 of record NC_090373.1, read on the forward strand.
CTGTTAATGAAAGCCAACACACCATACGCCTTCTTAACAACCCTATCAACTTGGGTGGCAACTTTGAGCGATCTATGGACATGGACCCCAAGATCCCTCTGTTCCTCCACACTCCCAAGAATCCTGTCTTTAAGCCTGTATTCTGCATTCAAATTCGACCTTCCAAAATGAATCACTTCACACTTTTCCAGGTTGAACTCCATCTGCTACTTCTCAGCCCAGCTCTGCATCCTGCCAATGTCCCGTTGCAACCGACAACAGCCGTCCACACTATCCACAACTCCAGCAACCTTCGTGTCATCGGCAAACTTGCTAACCCAGCCTTCCACTTCCTCATCCAAGTCATTTATAAAAATCACAAAGAGCAGAGGTCCCAGAACAGATCCTTGTGGAACACCACTGGTCACCGAGCTCCAGGCTGAATACTTTCCATCTACTACCACCCTCTGACTTCTATGGGCCAGCCAATTTTGTATCCAGACAGCCAACTTTCCCTGTATCCCATGCCTCCTTACTTTCTGAATGAACCTACCATGGGGAACCTTATCAAACGCCTTGCTAAACTCCATATACACCACATCCACTGCTCTTCCTTCATCAATGTGTTTTGTCACATCTTCAAAGAATTCAATAAGGCTTGTGAGGCATGAACTGCCCCTCACAAAGCCATGCTGACTGTCTCTAATCAAACCATGCTTTTCCAAATAATCATAAATCCTGTCTCTCAGAATCCTCTCCAATAATTTGCCCACTCCCGACGTAAGTCTGATTGGTCTATAATTCCCAGGGTTATCCCTATTCCCTTTCTTGAACAAGGGAACAACATTTGCCACCCTCCAATCATCCGGTACTACTCCAGTGGACAGTGAAGACGCAAAGATCATCGCCAAAGGCACAGCAATCTCTTCCCTCGCTTCCCATAATATCCTTGGGTATATCCCGTCTGGCCCCGGGGACTTATCTGCCCTCATATCATTCAAAATTTCCAGCACATCCTCCCTCTTAACCTCAACCTGTTCGAGCATATCAGCCTGTTCCACGCTGTCCTCACAAACGACCAGGTCCCTCTCACTAGTGAATACTGAAGTAAAGTATTCATTTAGGACCTCCCCTACCTCCTCCGACTCCAGGCACAAGTTCCCTCCACTATCCCTGATCGGCCCTACCCTCACTCTGGCCATCCTCTTGTTCCTCACATAAGTGTAGAATGCCTTGGGATTTTCCTTAATCCTACCCACCAAGACTTTTTCATGTCCCCTTCTAGCTCTCCTAAGTCCATTCTTCAGTTCCTTCCTGGCTACCTTGTAACCCTCTAGAGCCCTGTCTGATCCTTGCTTCCTCAACCTTAAGTAAGCTTCCTTCTTCCTCTTGACTAGCTGTTCCACATCTCTTGTCATCCAAGGTTCCTTCACCCTACCATCCCTTCCTTGCCTCATCGGGACAAACCTATCCAGCAGTCGCAGCAAGAGCTCCCTAAACAACCTCCACATTTCTGTCGTGCATTTCCCTGAGAACATCTGTTCCCAATTTATGCTCCCCAGTTCCTGCCTAACAGCATTGTAATTCCCCCTCCCCCAATTAAATATTTTCCCATCCCGTCTGCTCCTGTCCCTCTCCATGACTATAGTAAAGGTCAGGGAGTTGTGATCACTATCACCGAAATGCTCTTCCACCGAGAGATCTGCCACCTGGCCCGGTTCGTTGCCAAGCACCAAGTCCAACATAGTCTCCCCTCTAGTCGGCCTATCTACATACTGAGTCAGGAAACCTTCCTGGACACACCTGACAAAAACTGCTCCATCCAAACTATTTGCACTAAGGAGGTTCCAATCAATATTAGGGAAGTTGAAATCACCCATGACAACAACCCTGTTACTTCTGCACCTTTCCAAAATCTGCCTCCCAATCTGTTCCTCCATGTCTCTGTTGCTATTGGGGGGTCTATAGAAAACTCCCAATAAAGTGACTGCTCCTTTCCTGTTTCTGACTTCCACCCATAATGACTCAGTAGACAAACCCTCCTCGACGACCTCCCTTTCTGCAGCTGTGATACTATCCCTGATTAACAATGCCACTCCCCCACCTCTTTTACCTCCCTCCCTATTCCTTTTGAAACATCTAAACCCCGGAACATCCAACATCCATTCCTGCCCCTGTGATATCCACGTCTCCGTAATGGCCACAACATCGTAGCTCCAAGTACTGATCCATGCTCTAAGTTCATCACCCTTATTCCTGACACTTCTTACGTTAAAATAGACACACTTCAACCCATCATAGTGGCTGCAACTTTGCCCTGTCAACTGTCTAACCTTCCTCACAGACTCTCTGCACTCGGTATCTGCCTGTTCAACAGCTACCCCAACCACTGATCTGTGGCTCCGGTTCCCATCCCCCTGCCAAACTCCCGAACAGCTCTAGCAAACCTCCCGTCCAGGATATTGGTGCCCCTCCAGTTCAGATGCAACCCGTCCTTCTTGTACAGGTCCCACCTTCCCCAGAAAGTATCCCAATGATCCACATATCTGAATCCCCCCCTCCTACACCAGTTCTGTAGCCACGTGTTCAGCTGCACTCGCTCCCTGTTTCTAGCCTCACTAGCACGTGGCAACGGTAACAATCCTGAGATTACTACTCTGCTCGTCCTGCCTTTCAGCTTCCAACCTAACTCCCTATATTCGCTTTTCAGGTCCTCATCCCTTTTCCTAGCTATGTCATTGGTACCGATATGTACCACGACCTCTGGCTGCTCCCCCTCCCCCTTAAGAATCCTGTGGACTCGATCCGAGACATCCCTGACCCTGGCACCCGGGAGGCAACATACCACCCGGGAGTCTTGTTCGTGACCACAGAATCTCCTGTCTGTTCCTCTAACCATTGAATCTCCTATCACTATCGCTCTCCTATTCTCCCCCCTTCCCTTCTGAGCCAGGCTCAGTGCCAGAGACCTGGCCACTGTGGCTTTCCTCTGGTAGGTCGTCCCCCCAACCGTATCCAAAACGGTATACGTATTATTGAGGGGAACGGCCACAGGGGATCCCTGCACAGTGCGCCTATCCCCTTTCCCTCCCCTGACGGTCACCCAGCTACCTTTATCCTGTAACTTAGGTGTCACTACTTCCCTATAACTGCTCGCTATCACCCCCTCAGCATCCTTCATGCATCTTCTTCTTTTTCGGCCTCCTTGTTTCGAGAGACAATGGGTATGTGCCTGGAGGTGGTCACTGGTTTGTGAAGCAGCGCCTGGAGTGGCTATAAAGGCCAATTCTAGATAGACTCTTCCACAGGTGCTGCAGATAAAATTGGTTGTCGGGGCTGTTACACATTTGGCTCTCACCTAGCGCTTCTGTCTTTTTTCCTGCCAACTGCTAAGTCTCTTCGACTCGCCACACTTTAGCCCCACCTTTATGGCTGTCCACCAGCTCTGGCGATCACTGGCAACTGACTCCCACGACTTGTGGTCAATGTCACAGGACTTCATGTCGCATTTGCAGAAGTCTTTAAAGCGGAGACATGACGGCCAGTGGGTCTGATGCCAGTGACGAGCTCGCTGTACAATGTGTCCTTGGGGATCCTGCCATCTTCCATGTGGCTCACATGGCCAAGCCATCTCAAGCGTCGCTGGCTCAGTCGGGTGTATATGCTGGGGATAAAAACAAGAAATGATGGAAATACTCAGCAGGTCTGGCAGCATGTGTGGAGAGAGAAGCAGAGTTAATGTTTCAGGTCAGTGACCCTTCTTCAGAACAAAGGTCATTGACCTGAAACGTTAACTCTGCTTCTCTCTCCACAAATGCTGCCAGACCTGCTGAGTATTTCCAGCATTTCTTGTTTTTATTTCAGATTTCCAGCATCCGCAGTATTTTGCTTTTATTCTGGTATATGCTGGGGATGTTGGCTGTCTCAAAGAATTCTGTGTTGGAGAAATGGTCCTGCCACCTGATACGAAGGATTCTCCAGAAGCAGCAAAGAGTTGAGACGTCGCTCTTGGCTGACATACGTTGTCCAGGCCTCACTGCCGTAGAGCAAGTTACTGAGGACACAGGCTTGAAACATTCAGACTGTTGTGTTATGTGTCAGTGCGCCATTTTCCCACACCCTCTTGGCCAGTCTGGACATAGCAGTGGAAGCCTTTCCCATGCGCTTGTTGATTTCTGCATCGAGAGACAGGTTACTGGTGATAGTTGTGCCTAGGTAGGTGAACTCTTGAACCACTTCCAGAGCGTGGTCGCCAATATTGATGGATGGAGCATTTCTGATGTCCTGTCCCATGATGTTCGTTTTCTTGAGGCTGATGGTTAGGCCAAATTCGTTGCAGGCAGCCGCAATCCTGTCGGTGAGTCTCTGCAGACACTCTTCTGTGTGGGATGCTAATGCAGCATCATCAGCAAAGAGGAGTTCCCTGATGGGGACTTTCCATACTTTGGTCTTCGCTCTAAGACGGGCAAGGTTGACCAACCTGCCATCTGATCTTGTGTGGAGGAAAATTCCTTCTTCTGAAGACTTGAACGCATGTGAGAGCAACAGTGAGAAGATCCCAAATAGCGTAGGTGCAAGAACACAGCCCTGTTTCACACCACGCAGGTTAGAAAAGGGGTCTGATGAGGCACCGCTATGCTGAATTCTGCCTTTCATATTGTCATGGAATGAGGTGATGATACTTAGTAGCTTTGGTGGACATCCGACCTTTGCTAGTAGTCTGAAGAGACCACGTCTGCTGACGAGGCCAAAAGCTTTGGTGAGATCTATGACAGCAACGTAGAGGGGCATCTGTTGTTCACAGCATTTCTTCAGTAGCTGGCGAAGGGAGAACAGCATGTCAATGGTGGATCTCTCTGCTCGAAAGCCACACTGTGCCTCAGGGTAGACACGCTCAGCCAGCTTCTGGAATCTGTTTAAAATGACTCGAGCGAAGACTTTCCCCACTATGCTGAGCAGGGAGATTCCACAGTAGTTGTTCTAGTCACCGCAGTCACCCTTGTTCTTATAGAGCGTGATGATATTGGCATCACGCATGTCCTGTGGTACTGCTCCCTCATCCCAGCACAGGCAAAGCAGTTCATGGAGTGCTGAGAGTATAGCAGGCTTGGCACGCTTGATTATTTCAGGGGTAATGACTCACACTTCACAAGTGAGCAAGAGCAGATGGTAGAGGCCGAGACAGCAGCGCAGAGGACACATCGGAGAATGCAACCATCTCCAAGCTCTGCTCAATTGGACACAGATACTGTACCTCGGGGGCTGCCAAGAAAGCAGAGAATTATTGAGCAGCAGCAGACAATGGACGATGCACTAACCAGCCTTCAAAGTGGGCTCACCAGGACAGCATAGACATTGGAGGAGTCCACCTCAAATATCAGATTAGTGATGTCACAGGCCACTGAGATGGATAGGGTGGCCAATACCATGGACCATCCAACACTCTGATCAAATGAGTCCATGCACATCTTTAACACCACTGTAAATAGAATGGCAGAAACCTTAACTTTACAGGGCTGCACTGATCTGCACCAAAGTGTTCTCCAACACAGTGATACCAGTGAACTGCAGCTGGGTCATGATAGGAAAGGCGGCAAAAGGGGTCATGGAAGTGGGGACTTCATTCAAACCATTTCCACTTTTCACCTGTCGGCCCCTCTCAGTCAACGCCCTGCATGCTGCTTTGTCTCCCGATGGCAGAGTCTACCTCTGCACAGGTCTTTGGCAGGGCCTTCAGGGCTCCAAAACCCAGAGGATATTGGCCAAGAGCAGATAAGCAGTCAGAACAGGGGAACATGTAGCCGGCCTCTACCTCTGCTGTGGTCACATAGGTTGTACCATATAGGAGTAGCAGGAAAAGGAAGAGTAAGGCTTTTACAGTTGCACAAGGATGTCTAAGAAGATGTTTTGATATGTTTTGCTCTTTATTTACTTCAAATAAATGTTACTCTCTTTCACCACTTTCCCTTGTTTGATGATGAATGTGAGGACATGAATCAATGGGGACCAATGTGGGGGCATGTTAAAGGGCCCCTTGGCTATTTTCAGGACTGCTTTGTGCCAGTGACAGTGGGAAAGGTGTGTGAGTGGTTGTTGCATTTTCTGGTGACATGCGTCCACTGTTACAACCTAAGTGAAACTTGCAATACTAAGGGCATCCCTGGCATCAATGTTAGAAGCTGGGGATATATTCCCTTCATCACCCTTTTTGACTTCTCCTTCCTCCACCACCTCCAAATCATCTGTAACTAATCTGAGCTCTTTGCCTTGTTCCACCTGCAGGTCCAAGCCTTGCTGTTGTACAATGTTGGACAGAGCACAGCAAACCACAACATTCTGGAGGCCCTAGCTGGTGCGTACTGAAGGGCAACTCTAGATCTGTCCAGGCACCTGTAGTGCATCTTCAGCATGCTGATGGCCTGTTCAAACACACATCTGGTAGCAATATGGCATTCATTGTAGTGCTGTTGAGCTTCAGTGTTCAAGTTTCTGATAGGAGTTAGAAGCCAAGTTTGCAATTTTGTCACCCAGCTGCTATCCCTTAAGTTTGCTTCCAGGTCAGAAGACATCTGGGAGCTTGAACTGCTGCAGGATAAAAGCATCATGGCAGCAGCAAAGGAATCTTTCACACACTGCATAAACATCTTTTTGTGTTTGCACACCAGCTGCACATTGATGGAGTAGAAGCTCTTGCAGGTGATGCCTACTCCTGGTTGTTTTGAGAGTGCCCAGATCACCACGTGTGCAGCCGATGCTGGCTTGAATCTATGGGAAACCAGTTACAGATGCAAACCTGAGCCCCCAGTCAGTCAGGCTGGTGTCATTGTTGGCAAAGTTGACATAATTGCCGCCCCTGGCAAAGAAGCCATCAGTCACCTGTCTAATGCATTTATCAGCAGCTGACTGGGAGATCGTGGATATGTCTATGGAGCAGCCCCACAATTATCCAAAGGCAAGAAAGTTAAGCATGGCAATGACATTGAGAGCCCTTGTAACGTGTGGTCACCAGGTCCAGCAGAAAGCAGGTCTTCTTCTAGGAGGCTGAAAATGTCTGCCACCATCTGATGGGATGTCCTGAGCCTCCCGTGACACTGGTGTTCAGACATGTCAAGGAAACTGATCCTCTACCTGTAGACCCTGTTTCCTGGGTAGTGCTTCCTGCAAACTTCACCTCTCTGCTGCTCCCTTTGCTCCTATGTAGCTACAGGTCTATGACCAGCAGGTTGCAGGTGCTGATTCTGGTTATCTTGGTCCTCATCAATCTATGTGAGCATAAGCAGCACCCATCCTAATGTGATGGGACAAACCTCCAAAGTGTAGAAAGTAATCTCTCAGCAAAAGTAATGTGAACAAACCTTTTCCCACCAGCAGGTAGGAAAGCAACTGTAAGTACTGAGTATTTATTGCCATATATATTTCCCCTCGATTGATTGAGCCCCTCAATTTCCTTGTGTAAGCCATGTTTTCACTGGCACATTTCAAGCAGCACAGGAAACCTATGGGTCCAATGTTAAATCACTCAACTAAAACATATGATAATTGGCAACCCACCTTTCACGAGATGGTTATGCGCACGCAGCCTAACACACTCCAGTGAGATATGGGTTGGCAGGTTGGAGCCAGCTTCCTATAGCACTGTCAATTTCACCAGTTCTAACCCTCCACCCACTCCCAATCCCACATACTCCTTCTGCTTAATATTCAGACAATATTAAAGGTTAAATAGGGCTATTTTCATGGTAAATAGAATATGGGCTTTAAAACTCAGAGCAAAATCAAATAGAGGATCTAGGTTTTGCGCTGTTGTGTTTGCCCTGAGCGAACAGCTATTGAAGGAGATCCGGGTGCACTGGCTCCCCAGAATGGATTCTAACAGAAAAAGCAAAGCACCATGGAACCATTCACCAGGGGCTCAGGAAATCTTCCAATTCCATGTGACGCCAGGGAGGAATGGAACTGAGAGTGAAGGTATTGAGTTTCTGTTGTGAGATGAACAGATTGGCTGTGTTAATCTGGTTCTCATTTTGGGAACCTAATGCCCACATCAAGCATTCATAGATCAGGTATAACACAGAATAGATGTAGGGTACAGCTGCCTTTACTTTGCCTTTAAAATGTTCATTAATGCAACTTCTGACGGTTAGTAGAACAGAATGAAATATTTACAGGGAAGATCAACAGAGTTCCGGAGAAATATATTCCACTAATAAAAAGAACAAACTAGCTAAGAATGAGATGCCACTAAGAGATGCGAAAGATAAACTCTCAAGAAATTATACTGAAATTCCACTCAATAGAGGATGAAAAGCATAGGAAAGAAGTGAAAAAAAGACAATTAGGATGACCAAAAAAGTGAAATGAAAATATCAAGGAATGTAAAAAGAAATAGTTAAGTTTTCTATATGCAGATAAGTAACAAAAGGAGAATTAAGATAGGAAAAGGGACACTAAAGGATGAGAATGATAAACTCTTAGGAATGGATATTGAAATCCCACTTATTTTTAAGGAAGGTAATACTGATCTGGTTTGTGATTCTCTTGCATGAGGTCTTGCTGTAATACATTATCCAATTCCCAGCCATCTCCACTACCTCTCATTTCCAGGTGAAACGTCAAATCCAAGACGAGTCCAGGATTGAGTAGAGTAAGAGCTGTTGATTTGCAATTTCCCATAAACACCTGGGCAAAAAAAATGAAAGTGCAGAACACATTATGATGCTTTTAAATTCAAAACATAAAAATCAGATTCAATTGTTCAAATAAGCTCCTAACTGAAATAAGTTGGGCATTCTTCTACCTCAGCTATCGTTAAAAGGATAATCAAAATTTAAGTATGCCTTTGTGATTCTTGGTTGCAATGATTAATATTGCAAATTTCGTAAAATTAAATAAATGAAACTACCTTTTCGATGAGTTTCATTCATTCTGCTTCTATTAAATATTCATTATAATATAAATGTTTTCACATATCACAGTGGAATAGAACCTTCCGAAAACATGCTCTCTTCCTGCCAATTTTTTAAACTTATTTAGTAATTTTACTGTCACTTATTCTGGTTGTCAATTCCTCCAAACAGACACAACATTGCATATTTTGATAATTTCTTTTTGTTGTGCAAAAGCTCCAACATTTTGTACATGCACACCAAAGGACTTGTGCACATGCAAAATAGTCTTGTACACTCATGCAGACATACATATATCCTGATACAGGTCAGAAATTAATAAGAGTAACACCTGAAGTAAAAAATGTAAAAAGGGAGAAGCAAAAGAAGTGGTCATCATGATAATAGCAGAACTAATGTCAAGGACAATCAGCTGTAAGAGTACAAAGTACAGATGAGTTGACAGTAGTCATGCTGAATATCCACTCTTCTCACTAAAGTGGATTACCTTCATGGAAATGTATTTGGCAAACAAATCCACAGTTACAATCTGATTTGTATAATTGCAACATCATTTGAACATTACGGAGTCGTCGCATTGCACACTAGTTAATTATTATTATAATTTAATTATTCCACCGCCAGCCTGGAAATGGGCACCTTCCCATCTGTCACATGGGTGGCCACCCCATTGCAACCACATGGCAGGTGGTCATTTTGCATACTGGAGAACTGGGCCCCACACCCCCCCGCCCCATCACACGACAGGGGTGGGATGAGAATCACCGATTATGGCGTCAGATGACTGTGGTGCAGGTGCAGGCGCCTGATTGAAAAGCCTTCCAGCCCTGCATTTACTGATGCCTTAGAGTCATTGTCCACTTGGAGGAGCTTTAAACTAATCGTGACTGGTTCCTGTAACCCTCCACCCCCCAAGGAGGGCAGCACAGGATGGCCAAGGCAAGACAAAGGGTGGCCCCATGGTTCTGTATGCCTCCCTGAAGATTCCACTACAGGCTGCCAGGGAAATGCAGGAGGTTCTCTTCCCCAATGATGGCAAGAAGACATCCTCCCACAAGTAAATCTGGGTGGAGATCGCAGAGGAGGTCAGCAGCCATGGAGTCACCCAATGAGTCCAGTGCAGGAAGATGGTCAATGACCTCTCGTATTCTGGTAAAGGGGGTGCTCCATACCACTCACCTTTTTGGATATTGCATGTGACAATGTGGTATGATACGCATGATGGGGAGAGTGGCATGATTTCAGCAATCACAGAGGGGCGAAGTTAGGACCTCATCTTGATAGATGCATGGCTGTATCTCAGCCACAGAAAACCATCCTGCATAGCTCACCCTCACTAACTCCCCTGACAGGGTGTGTCAGCATGAGAGATATCAGGTCCCCCAGTAGGGGACGAGGCTCGGACACTAGCCAAAATGTCATGTTGATCTCTCTGCCAATTTCTACTATCTCCATCCTTCCTATTGCAGGACAAGAAGGCCCACAATGGGAGGGAGACAGCCTGGACTGGCTGCGGAGTCCCTGATCTGCCTCCTCCCATCATCACCGAGGAAGAGGCCTTGGAACTAGCGGGGTTCCAAGGCAGCCATGCAATCTTGGATGGGGAGATTTGAGTACCTATGCGAGAGACTGAGGATTGGCCTCTATCGAAATATTCATTAATTATGGAGAACCACATCACACATGGTTGACATGATGAGATCTGCACAGCCTAACCCACACACATTTGTGTTCTCTCATGCAGGCCATCATGCGCAGGGGACCACAGCCAGAGGGGGACAGCCGACCACCTCTGAGGAGGACGACTACTCAAAGGATGCACCGTCCCATGACTCTCCTGCACCTTCCACCAGCGCAGACACTTTCACATTAGTGGGTAACCACGTGGCTGTATATTCAGGGTCACAAGCTGGTGAGAGCAACACAATACAACCGAGCAGTTGGCTGAGGCTGAGATAGTCGAGGCCTCTGACAGTCGGAGGACTGTGGGTAGCCAGGTCCATGCTGAGCTCCAGGCTGATGACAAGACTCTGATGTCAACAGCACAGGGAATGCTGGAGTTGCTGAGAGAGATAAAGCAATGTATGACGGAGCGGCCAGAGGAGTCCATCTATGCCATGAGTGCTGCCATGTCTCAGGCATGTGAGCGCATGGTTTCCTCCAGCGAGAGGTTGGCGACCCACATGGAGAGCCAGATCCCACAAATGTGCGCAGACCTGCACATCATCGCCTTGGCCATGAGCTCAATGCAGCAGCGGCAAGACAAGAGAATAACCAGGAGCCTGGAGATTTCTCCTGCTCCTCATCCTTCTCTGGTGAGCAGTGAGGGCCACGTGAGCCTCCCCTTATGGCTCGCTGTGTGTGGACACCAGCTCCTCAGCCCCTCCGCCAGTGAGCTCAGCTCCAACAGCCGCGATGCCTGAGGATAGACCTGCACCAGTGCAGGACTCTCCTCAGGTAGCTGGGGACTTCCAGACCTCCGGCAGCCAGAGGATGCCCATTAAAGTGATCCCAGGCCAAGGGGCGGCCTGATCAGCAGCCTGCTTCCAGCCCAGCTGCTGTCACAGGGTTCACACCACATAGGAGCACTCGCAAACATTTTAAGAAAACGACCTATTCACACTTTGGGACTCACGGGTGTAGATAATATGTAATGTTGTCATCAATTAAAAGTGTTTTTGTAACAAATCATTAGCCATCATAGTTTGAATGCTATGTTCCATTATGCCTTAATTGTGAGCTGCTGACTTCCCCCTTAGTGCAGTGCCAATATGACCACAGCCCTCATTAACATATGCTCTCCCATGGGCACTAGCTCACATTGCAACGGGTCGCATGTCAGGAAGCACAAATGGAAAGGAGGTGACAGAATTCATGCCTGAAGGTGAGACTTTATTACATTCTCAGTGAGTGGACATCAGGGTGGCTGTAAATGGCTAACTATGAGTTTGTCTCTTGCCTTCTTTGCGTGTCTCTCAACCTGCCTGACCTCCAGCACTGTGTCTTCACATCCATTGGTGCTTGCCCCTCTCCTTCCTCTGCATCCTCCTTGTCGGTGAATGCATGCTGCTCAGGCACCTCATATTCACATAGGACCTCCCCCTCTGCAGTGCTAGATTGTGCAGAGCACAGCAAACCACCACAACATGCGAGACCCTCACTGAGGAGATTGATGGAGGCAGCAGAATCTCATCTGTAGCGGCCCAATGGCTTGTTTGATGGTCACTCGAGTGGAACCGTGGCAATTGTTGTACCTCTCCTCTGCTGCATTGCGAGGGTTCCTCACAGGTGTCAGTAGCCGTGTCTTCAATGGGTGGTCCTTGTCCCCAAGAATCCATCCCTGAAGTTGAGCAGGGATCCTGAAAAGCTGTAGCACCTGGGACTAAGTATGTAAGCATGGTGGCTTCTTCCTGGGAAGCGGGCACACACCCGTAGGAAACACTTTTGGTGGTCACAGACCAGTTGAACATTGATTGAATGGAAGCCCTTCCTGTTGATGAAGGTGACTGGCTGATCCATGGGAGCCTTGATGGCCACAAGCATTCAATCTATCACACCTTGCACCTGGGGAAATCCAGCGATGGCTCCGAGTCCAATGGCCCTCTCTGCCTGAGAGTCAGGATCAGTCCGGTAGTGCACATAGTCACCGGCCCTCTTGAATAGGGCATTGGTCACCTCCTTGATGCAGCAGTGGCCTGCTGCCTGAGAGACCCCATACAGGTCCCTGGTGGATCCCAGGAAAGATCCAGATGCTAGTTTAGGGCCATGGTGATATTCAGGGCCACTGGCATGGCATGACCCCCAAATCTTATAGCTCGCAACTCATCCTGCAACAAGGCGCATAAGTCAGTGATGGCCTCCCTGGAAAGCGATAGTCTTTGCTGACAATGGTACTCGGACACTTGGAGGTAGCTGATCCAAGTCCAGTACACTCTCTGCTGAACATGGGCTCTTCTTGGCCTGGCAGGCTGCCCTTGCTCTCATCACTGAGTTTCACAGACAGTTGCAGCTGTGTATTGGCCCTCCCCCATCAGAGGCAGCGCATCATGTCATGAGGATCCAAAATACAGGGTGTATGAGGCCCATGCAATGTGACCTGTAGAGGCCTGCAGATTGCTATCAATGAAGAGCTGAACCTACTGAGCCGGGAAGCCACTGAGCTTTTGACAATCCTCTCAGCAGAGTCCCGGATGGACCTCAGAGCCCAACCTTGCTGATGGCACCACCACCCCCCCACCCCCCTCTTTTCTAGCAGTTTGAGCAAACAACCACATCACACAGCTCTTTGGTAACCCAGTGTAGCCCACCACACCCACACTAAACACTTGAACAGTCCCCCACAACACACACTGAACCCTTTCAGTGCCCCACCACACCCATACTGAACCCTTGTTAAGCCCAAGAACCCAAACCCCCTTGCAGAGTCCCTGAGACCCCGAACCCCTTGCAGAGTCCCCGAGACCCCGAACCCCCTTGCAGAGTCCCTGAGACCCCGAATCCCTTGCAGAGTGCCCGAGACCCCAAACCCCCTTGCAGAGTCCCCGAGACCCCGAACCTCCTTGCAGACTCCCTGAAACCCTGAATCCCCTTGCAGAGCCCACAGCAACAAAGTCCAACAATGGCCTCCAAATCCCCTATGTAGAAATGCTCAGGACTGCTTCCCCATCATGGCAAAATGGCCTTTCACCTCACTGCCACCAAGTTTAACGAATGCGAACACAAAGGCATGAGAGTGCCGTCCGCCATTCACACAATCAAGAATGCATTTAAAAGAGCAGTTCAGCAATTTAAAATAGCTTTCCCGCTGCTGACAAAATCCAGAGCCAACATCAGAGTGTTGGATTTCAGGGCAGACAGCTCCGATGCTATTCTCCATCCCTTCACATCACCATTCCCGCTTTTAATGGCCACATTAAATTCTGCCCTATAGTCTCAGTCACATTGCCTCAACGATCCCCTCACACTGCTGGTTTTCCAGGATCAGTTATGAAAGACCCACAGATTTCTCAGCACAGAACTCTCGTCAGCTGAGTAATAACAAACATTTTTTCCCCAAGTATCCAACATCATTAGCAAACCAATTTGTAATATCATCAACTTTTTCTGAGGAGTGGTGGTAGGAGGGATGGACAAGAGAAAGATGGGGCAGAAAGCCAGGTCCTGCCCATCCTCTCCCCTGCTGGCCTTTAGATGCAGTAGTCAGTGAAGGTGCAGCCGGTTAGCGGTCCCAGTGGGTTCAAGGAAAGAGAAATGGAGCTTGAGCAGGAAGACAACAGGAGGCCTCACTGCTTGATTTTGCCCCATGTTTGATAAGATAAATATCATATTCAGTGACTCTCTAATACATATCCTGTTTATGCTGTGGATATAATCAGACACTGTTTCAAAAAGAACAAAAGTTGATCTGATTCATTGTAGATGAAGGTGATGTGACACATGTGACAGTACAACAACAACATGACATGGTCACAAGGCAGGAAAAGCATGTTGGTCAATTAATTATTCTTTTCTAGTGAGTCAAGATGAGGGTCATTCAGCCATTTATTTCATTTTTTTTTTCAATTTCCCCAAAGATACTAAAAGCATGATGCATTTTTAAATTCAAGACTTCTCCCCTTTCCATTTCAGAACAGAATTTCTAGCATGCCAGTGTTAGTTACATTTTCATTCCCATTTCTTCATTATTTTGTATCTTTATGAATTGAGATCATCAATGATCAATTAGAAACAATATACAATGTGAACCCATCTCCCAACTTAATATTTTCTTGTGTTGCGTTTCAACAAGAATCAAATCAAAGCTAAATGTTGAGAAAAAGAAGTGATATGTTACCCCACATTCGTCAGAAAACATCGAATTATAAATCACTACAGATGTAACACTTCCTGCTAGCATTATTTTTACAATAAGTACGTAGTACCTATAGTTCCAGCTTCTACATCAATTCCATCTAGGCGATTACAACCAACAGTAGCAGAGGTCTTGAGTTTAATCTGCACCTTCTGATTATCTTGCAGTGCATTCTGAGAGTTCCCTGTTTAAATAAAGTAAATTATAGTTACTTCAAAAAAAAATAAAGATGGCAAAAATTAATGATGTAAAGTTTCTTCTTTGGGCACAACTGGCAATCCGGGCACAAATTATACTTAAAATTGCAGTAGTTGGCTGAATTGTACATTTTGTTCAAGCTTCCGATCAAACTCATTTGCATATCGAAGGCAAAATCTTCCACAAACCAGTGTAGTTGGGCAGCATTTTAAAACGTAATTGTTTATTTCATGTTTTCTTGCATTAAAAAATATCACTAGATATATGTAAGGTAATAAATTGGTGGCGTTTTATTACTACTGCTGAAAATGGGTTTACGACAAAAAAAAAGCATTTTTAATCAGAGCGTCTCGTCCACCATCTGTGAGTAACTTGATTTTAAAATAACTGAAAATGACTTTAAAGAACTATACAGAATCATTTTCTAATTATACTCATGTACACTAGTCAGTTTCTTCGTAAATTAAATGTTTGCTAATATCTAAAAGCTTTCCAAAGGTGCTTATTAATGTTCTTACACCCAAAAAACAACTTATCTTTAAGACCCTCCTTGAAAGCCTGCTAACGGTGCAATTCATAGAAACTCACTGTGATGATTAATTCAATTTGGGGACATGGCCAATTTGGTGGGCTGGACCAGCTACCAGCGTGAAGTTTTTTTTAAACCAACGCAAAAGGTCACCGAATCTTGATTTCTACTGGACATAACTTTTTTGTGGACATAATTTACACCTGGAATTCTTCAATCTTTTGCACTGA